>NW_006911901.1:1252068-1577615 GCF_000338995.1 Bipolaris sorokiniana ND90Pr | reverse complement strand
TGTCGCAGCACGCTCGAGGGCCATTCCGACTATGTCAGCGCGATAGCCTTCTCGCCAGATAGGCAGCTGGTCGCGTCGGCATCTGGGGATAAGACAGTACGGCTGTGGGAGGCGGCGACAGGGAAGTGTCGCAGCACGCTCGAGGGCCATTCCAGGGAGGTCACCGCGGTGGCCTTCTCGCCAGACGGGCAGCTAGTCGCGTCGGCATCTGGGGATAAGACAGTACGGCTGTGGGAGGCGGCGACAGGGACGTGTCGCGGCACGCTCGAGGGCCATTCCGACTATGTCAGCGCGATAGCCTTTTCGCCAGACGGGCAGCTAGTCGCATCGGCATCTTGGGACAAGACAGTACGGCTGTGGGAGGCGGCGACAGGGACGTGTCTTAGCACGCTAGATAGCCCTTCCGAGTACATTTCGTATATCGGTTTCTCGCTAGATAGCCAGGTACTTCACACGAGCCGAGGTGATATTGCTTTGCCTCAAGCCCAAGTTGGCACATCGCTCTTGAGGCAGAGGCCGCAGTCCTCGTACGTTCTGGTACAGAACCAGTGGATATTGCACAATCAGCAGCGCTTCCTCTGGCTTCCACCAGAGTATCGATCAAACTCAACCACAGTACACGAGGAAGTAGCTTGTCTGGGGCTTATATCTGGCCGTGTAGTTTTGCTTAGGATTCTCTAGTACCATAGTTTTACAGATTCGCTTTAATATAAATAGTTATAGTGTAGGCTGCCTAACGTGATATAAATAGTGGTCATGTAGTTACCTGTTGCAAAAATGTATTAATACATTAGTAGTTACGAAGTCAGGGCTATGATATTAGGCTGATGAGGTTTTATTGTAATAAGTAAGGTGCGTCCCTAGGTGATGAGACACCCCGTATCGCGAGACACTTTTCCTACTGGACCGTCGGTATCACGCCAGCATTACTATGTAGGGTTGAGCTCAACGCGCGCGAATTTTTTAGCTGCTGTTCTCCTAGTATATCGGCCTCCGGCGCTATGAATGTGCTATCAACTATGCTGATGTTCATTCCGTTACTTCTGTCTAATGACTCTCCTCTAACATCCCCTTGCTCGTTTGCAACAATACATAGTTATCTATGAAGAACTTAATAGAATTTAAAGAGAGATAAGATAACTAGCAGAGGCTATAATCATACATAACGTTGAAGTGTTACATTTAAGTAAGGAGCGTGCAACTTAGTATTTCCTTCGCGTAGAGAGCAGTAACTATGGTTAAATCGTGTCTAAATGGGGGCGCGTTTAATAGTGACTCCTAGTATGTAACAGGTCGCAGTAGCGTGCTCAGATGTTTGCATGCCGCACTACACACTGGCTAGAAACCTTGGCTTCGAGCATTTCGCCAGTTCCTATTCCAGATCTACAGGCGCGCAATCAATTAACGCCCCGCTGGCGTCCGTTTGTATAAAACCAGCTCCTAGCAAGATCTACTGCCAGGCCGGTAGCTATGGCTGCGGCTGGCGCTGGCGCTTGCGACTGTGCGACGGGCTGCAGCATCCACACCTCGTAGGCCGTGGCAGCTGGCGGGTGGCTGTAGGGTAAATAACAAGGCTGAGTGGAAGCAGGCTGAGCGGCAACCAACATAACTTTCAGGCTGCCCAACACCATCTCATTCCTTCAGTTCTTCACCTCTCTATATCTCGCGTCATATCGCTCATTCATAACCCGTCTTCTTTTTCTACTACTTCTTCCTCTCTCTCACGACCGCCCATGGCGCGCCAGCTGCGCCGCGAAGACTACACAGTGGGATGGGTGTGCGCGCTGCCCATCGAGTTGGTTGCCGCCCAGGAGATGCTCGACGAGGAACACGAAAATCTCGAGCGCGACCCTATTGATAACGATGAGAACTTGTACGCCCTAGGGTCGATAGGCGGGCACAACGTAGCCATCGTGTGCCTACCCGCCGGCTGCATCGGCAACAACCCGGCGGCAGCCGTGGCGGCGCAGATGCGGGCAACCTTTAAGCGCATCCGGTTCGGGCTGATGGTGGGTATCGGTGGGGGAGTACCTAGCAAAGGGGTAGACATCCGGCTAGGAGACGTGGTGGTCAGTCAGCCCGACAAGACCTTCGGCGGGGTGGTGCAGTACGATATAGGGAAGGCAAAGCCGAGCGGGTTCGAGCGGACAGGGTCGCTCAACTCGCCGCCGCTGATGCTGCTTTCCGCGGTGAGGCAAGTGCAAGCTAAGGAGCTTCGAGGTCAGAGTAAGCTAGCTGAGCACGTGTCTAAGCTCGAGCGCATCTCCAAGTTCCAGCGCTGTAAGACAGGACCCGACATCCTCTTCGAAGCCGCATACGACCACGAGGGCGAAGAGACGTGCAGCAAGTGTAACACCAATAGGCAAAAAGACCGAGAACCGCGGGATGATGGAGAACTAGTAGTAACTCACTACGGAACGATCGCATCAGGAAACCAGGTGATGCGAAACGCCGCCCAACGCGATAGAGTCAGCGCCGACCTCAAAGGCGTGCTCTGCTTCGAGATGGAGGCCGCAGGCCTGATGAACAGCTTCCCATGCCTCGTGGTGCGTGGCATCTGCGACTACGCCGACTCTCACAAGAACAAACTGTGGCAGGCGTATGCGGCGGGCACGGCGGCGGCGTGGGCGAAGGAGGTGCTGTCAGCAATACCGCCAGCCCAGGTAGAGAAGGCGCTCACGGTAGACAAGGCCATTACACAGGCAGCAATCAAGCGTCATCTCGAAGATGACAGTACTTACAGAAGTAATAAGCGGGCAAGGCTGTTACACAGCACAGGTGAACTCGATGAGTCGGACGATAACGAGGACAACAGAACGAGCCCAGATGACAGTGAGGGAGTGAGCTCGGAATATGACGAGGACAACAGAACAAGCCCAGATGACAGTGAGGAAGTGAGCTCGGAATATGACGAGAGTGGGAGTTCAGAAGATAGTGAACAAAATGATCCAGGGAGTGAGAGTGACGGTCAATGGCGCTAATGTTGACTGCTCTAGGATGATGCGATCTATAGCCGGCAATAAAGCGTCCTATGGGTCATACTAGTACCATGTCCGTGCATGCAATGCACAGCCCACTAGGACAAAAGCCTGTTGAGATATGAGGCTATAAGTAGAGTCACACACAAAAGCTATCGTAGCAAGTTAAGAGCTGCTGGAAACAGAAATTTTGATATGTACGAGTGGAATGATATGATTTCAGTAACTAGCTCTCTAGCGTAGATATCTCAGCACACTACTGAGCTACTGTATGCTCAACGCTACGAGCAGCGCACGTCAGTAGGATGCGTTCCGACGACCTCGCCGTCTACGCGGAGAAACTACCAGGATATATACGTATTGCCCTAAATCGACTTTTTAAGGCTGCGATCTCAATCTTTGCTGTCTTTGCTTCCTTTCTAGCCTACCGAGCTTTTCTCAGATCTATACTACCGCGAAAAAAACAGGGGGGGTCAGAGGAGAGCTAGGAGGCAGCCTTGATAGAACGAGTGACAACACGGTTAACAACGCGCTTTTCAGTGTCGGAGGCCAACGTGCTAGGATAGCAGCAGCTACAGAATTGATGTGCATTAAGCTCAACTCTATCTACTTGCGTTATTCTGACACTAAAGCTCCGGAAGAACAAGCGTCTCGTTACACAGGCGTCTCGCTATCTAGGGACGCACCTTACAAGAGAGATTGTGATTATAAAGCCAAAGCTGATTAGTTACTACGTGATCTTCAACTTGCTGACAGGGTTACAGAGCTTATGCAGCCACAGGACTTTGGAGCCACAGGCTTGGCGCGGTGAAAATTACGCCGTAAACAGTTCCATACTAGCCATATGCGGAAGCTGCTCGCTAGAGAAGTACCGACAGGGGTGGCGATCATGCATAAATATGAGCGCCACGCCGCACCGAGGGTTAGGATTGGCTCTACAGCATGGCTGAAGGTTTCCTCAATGCATACAACTTCATTCCTTAGTATGGGGGGTGCAATAGAGCGAGATGGAGGCTATCTGCAGCGGTGTCACTATTTTGCTCTAGAAAAGGTGTCTTTTGCGTATCAGCGTGGATTTAACAACAATAGCGTAATTTCCGTAAGGAGAGGTGTCTACACCTACAGAAGAAGGTAAAAAACGTGACCAATCTATCACGAGAGTATAAAAACAACGCGTGAATAGAGATGTCGTGTCCCGAGGATAAAGTACCCCTCTTTTCTTGCGGCACGTAGGGATCTGCGTGACGCAGGGAGGGACATTATATTAATGTCGGTTCTGGATGAAGGTGGAAGTGATCCACTATTGGTACAAATGCCCCTCAATCGGAGACTCAACCGGAAAACTGGTGAAACAACAATGCCCGATATGCTCATCTCTATTAAATTCCCCATCATTTCCATGACTAACCGCACCCCATTGTACTGGCAGGACACTGGCGTCGCCATCTTCCTTTGGCGGATGACACGCAGCACTGATAGCCGCTGAGTTGCTAGCTGCCAGGGGAATACCTGACGGGAAACGTATCCTACTAATAGCAATGCCAGTTGCTGCAATAACAGTCGCAACAACCATTGTCAGTATGATAGGAACGGGCGAGTAACCACATGTCGAGATCTGGTCTTTGACTCGCCGTGTGTACATTTCGGTAACGGAGATCTGTACCTTGAACAGACTTTGCGAGGCGAGCCAGTGGAAGAGGCCAGACAACAGTGTCACTGGTATTGCGTAGCGGTACGGCACACCGAGCCAGTACGTATGGCGCTGCTGGCCTACAGGCGATGTGACGCGCAAAGGCTTACGCTCAACGCTGTAACTCGCCCATTCCGACGAGATGAACATGGTTGTGTAGAGCGCGTTGAAAGCGAGATACATGTAGGAAAGGAGCGCTTGGGGCGTATTGGCTAGGAGTACGCCGCCCATGAGCGATGTGTCAAAGTTGAGTAGGTTGTTGCCCTGGATGGTGCCAAACCCAGTTTCCCACAATCTTTTAGGGTCCCGTGGCATGTTTCTCAATGCTAGAACTGCTAGGGGAATGCCAGCTACGAACAAGGCGCTGTAACTGTAGCGGGAATACGATGAGTTTGTTTGTTTCAAGAGGGCGAAGAGTTGACTTACGACCAGTACGTAGCAACCCATCTCCTTTCACTAGGCGCCATTGCCCATGTACGTCTTCTTGGCCTGAACCTTCTGCGATCTCTATTCATTGCAATATTATGGTTGTCCATGGCCCATTGGTTCCAATTCCACCACAACTCCACATGGCGCCGGGTTTGCAGACAGCGTCCGCTCGTCGAGGGGTCCGGGTTGTCAAGAAAACTGGCAATGGCATCCCCAATGGTTACGAATGCGGCATGACCTCCGCATTTCCAGAGGGTAATAGCTATACAAGTGGCTTTGACCAAGTTGGCTATGATAACCAGAATCGCAATCACAAAGCTGAATTGTAACTCGCAGAACTCTTCGACCTGTTCAACTAGACAGTATGATAGATCGCTTCCGTACGGCTTCCATTGCGATCTATCCCGTGGGATCTCGCTTTCGTCACCCGGATCGCCTGATTATTGCAGTTTGGTTAGCATCAGTACTAGCTTCATATGTACATCTGGCATTGCTTACATCCTGTTGATGAGTGTGACTGACATCGCCATACATTAGATGGGTATCTGCGCGGTGAGCTTGGAAAGGGGAGGGTAGCGTTAAAATCCACTCGTTGGTAACTGTCATTCTCGTTGTCCATGAGCGTTGAATCATTTGTGATCTGCGCCCATTCAAAACCTCCCAGTTCTAATCGGCGGAGTTCCCATTTCTCGGGGTTTCTCCATACTGTTGGTTGCGCTTGGATCAGGTAGATATTACCAACGTCTGAAACGTAGTGACTACCGTACTTGCTGAAACACTCCGCTGCAGTCATGTTCTGATACATGGGTACAGTAGTCCCATTGCTCAATTTTACGGTGTCGTCAATCTCGATGCGATACGGCTCGAAATCTCTTATCCAAGTTTTGTTCCGCAAACTTTCGATGTCCGTGAAGTTGTCGAAATTGTCAAAATTATATTCTCTCCCTTGAATCCAATCCACCATGGTAGGTAAAACAAAATATTCATTTGCCTGGAGCTGTGTAAAAACGACCGAGTTGAATAAGAGGTGTAATGGTACTGATGATAGAAACAGAAACATATAGATGATGACGCGTTCTCGCCGGGTATACCGCAAATTGCGTAAATTCGGGACACCAATATGCAGCCAACGGCGCTGAGCGTGGGCGCGATCGACCTCTTCTCTGTTCGGGGCTGCGAGTACTTGCATAACGTAGTTGCTACCGCACAGCAGCATGGTACTGAGAACCTTGCTGCGTCGTAAGCAAGATAGTCTCAGATGCGAACAGATAGCTTACATTGACAAGCAGGTGTATTTTGACATTCATGTTTCTGACAACCGCACAGTTTCCGCGATACATTGTGCCGACAGCACCATTAGCCTGAAAGCTAGGATTTGCCCAAACCCAGATGGTGATGCCGAGGTTGAAGACGAAGACGACGACGGCTCCGATCAATGAGACGAGTGCGCCAGTTCGCCATCCAGAGGGGAGAAATCTCTTTTTGGGTAGCTTTTCATGACGACTGCTGTGTCCTTGAGGAAGGAGATGGCCGCTGACGTCTGATAGTTGTTTGGTGGTCTTCGCAGAACGGAGTAGCTTTACGAAAGACGGGCTGCGTTGACTTTCAATAGTATAGTCATCGCTGGTTCGGATACTTGAAGCCCCTTGTCTGAACTGATGTTTAGAGAGCGCTGGGACTGAGGCAGCATTCAAAGCCTTACCGATGCCCATGAAGCTGGAGTAGCTCCATGTCGTTAGAAATTCTACCGCCATCAGTCGCGTGATGTAGCGATTCGTACATTACCACTTTGTGACGCAGAGTAAGACCAATTTCATTATGGACGTCTGACTACGGTCGGGATGTCTGGGGTAGGTGAATACTAAGGCGAAAGTTATTCGAGTCAACTTCCGCTATATGTAAATCAGGCCGCCAGTGGGGGCCGATGCCCAGCATGATCTGCGCCATGCTTCGAAATTGCACAACCCGTCGTATGCGAGGATATCAAATATGGAGGGGTGAGTGCGCCTTGCCTAGGTAGAAGGCCGCTGCCAAGCACCTCGGTAGCCGATCGGGTAAAGTCATCATTGGCAGTGTCAGAAGGCGTCCACCAGCGAAGCCTGCAACAAGGATAGGGCACATATCTCAACCACCCTCAACATCGTATCCGATCATCCTGAAGTTCTCACTTGATTGAATTGATAAACCTCATATAGAACACCAAGCCATAGATCTCAGCCACTCCCAGCATTCCATCTGAACATGCCCTAAGCGGGCAGGACATGGAAGTACCAGAGAGTATAGCGTAAGAACCTAAAGCAATAGGGAACGTTGACAGGATCCTCCCACCCGGGGCACTAAATGAAGGCTCTAGATTGCCCTCAAAAGAAGTCCGCCAGTACTGTTGTTAGGTGACTGTTCACGCGTGACTAGGCTGGTGGCAATACCGGTGAAATCCAACGTGACAACCTTTCCGGTAGCCAGAGCTGCGAGCCACTTGGTGCCTAGCGTGTGAGAGATCACACCAACACCTAGGAAGCCTGGAGATAGCTCAAGGTTGAAGTTCCTTTCATTAGCATTAGACTTGGTCGAAATCATGATGTAATGGGCCCCGAGGTCCAACGCGCTTTGCAGATGCTCCTCAATGTATCCCAAAGAGATAAGAACAACTTTGCCAGAAAGGTCCGCCGTGTTACCGGAAATAGGTCCGCAATCATCCGCAGTCTAATTGGTGTTGAATGATGGAGTCCAGAGTGGCAGTACACCGGCGTTTATCCAATTGCCTGGGTTGCCTCTGGCCCATTTGAAGCTATGTTTCATGTTGTTTGAAACCTAGTAAGAGGACTGCGTTAATAGCAAAGGTGCTACAGTGTTTTCATAAGAAGCAATAGCAGCGACACCATTTCCTCCATCTGGGCCACTGATGTAAAACAATCCTTGATCACCAGAGTTCCTGGCAGCAACGGTAACAATAACTCCCTTGGCAACAATCCGGGCAGCAATAACGTCAAGAAAACTTTCGTTCCATCCGTCAGAGAAAATAAGAAAGAGAGTAATGATATGAGCCCCCTCTTGCTGTGCGCGCAGGAGCCCAGCTGCAATGACGGAATTATCAATTAGACCAATGCAACCTGCTACCTTGTAGGCTGCTATTTTACCGTCCTAAGAAAGATACATTAGAGCTAGTTTACAGCTCTTTCAGAAGCTCTTACAGGTACAGCCCCTATAAAGCCGTATTCATTTTGTTAGGCAGCAATGATACCAGCCACGTGCGTACCATGTCCCTGATTTATGTTCAGCTTATGTATGCAGCGCTATAGGAAAGGGCATATACCATGCAATCCATTGGATCATCATCAGGAATAGGGTAGTGGATCCATTATACGCGTCACCAACGAAATCATGACCGCTAACAATCAAGCAATCGGGTCCAAGGCATCCATCGAGTGCTGGGTGGGTGTGATCAATTTTGGTTAAGGTTAGCAGTTATATATTGACCGAGTATGATACCTACATCAGAATCAACAATTGCGATCTTAACTCCATTGCCAGTGATGCCCTTTGCGTGTAACTTGTCGACTTTGGTCATAACGTGGGGCGAGTATGTTTGATTGCCTTGGAAATCTCTAGCCACCAGATGGGATGAGCCTGTTGACCCAGGCGATCCAACCCCTCCAACCTGTAGGTTAGGTGTAGACAAAAGAGTCTTTGGCCAGACGTTTTTGATGGCTGGATTCAAAAGCAATAAAGACATGTGTTCATCGGGGGATTTCTCGTTCTTGAACAGAACAGCAGCGCCCTTGAACAGATCGTAGTCCAAGTCCTGTATCTTGACGACGTCAAGAATCTCGATGGCCGATCAAAGTAACTTCGAATATTTAGCACAATTCATTTATTTTTGGTAAGCCGTTACCTCGAGACCGGTCTCTTGGAATTCAACAATGAAAGCGCCTGGGACAACCTGCTGCTGTTTTGATCCAGCTACAGCTTCCAGCAACAGTGGTAAAAGGTATGATTTCCAACCCATGATGATCAGTAGTGGAAAAAAAGTAAGAGACTAAGTAAGAAAAAGCGAAAGCACACAAAACGAGTGCAGGGTAAAGAGCGTCAATAGTTCAAAACTATGTGGGCTGTACAATAAAGGCAACTGGAGAAATTTGTATTCAATCAGATATGGCCCTTTTGTAAGCTCTAGCAGCTTATGTTGAACGGCCCTTCACGGAAATAAGTTGGAGAATTGTAGATACTCAGCAATACGAATTTTTGCCCTGCCAAAGTGATCTCTTTTAGATATAGTGCTGATACAGCGTGTACCGTTGTATATACATGTTCTCAGGCCTTGAAACTCTAGGGTTGAGGAGACCATTTGCCGCAGCACTCACTAAGCAGGCTGACATTGTTAAGGCAGGCCTACTCTTGGGGAACTGGAATAGCTGGATGACACCAGAGTGTAACTACTTAACAAAGCCAATACCACGCACTGCTTAGCTATAGAATGTAAACAAATGAAGAGTATTCAATATAGTTAGTAATACTTGTGGAGCTTTTGTAGATTTTGTAACGCTGTTTGGAGTGACTCTTGCTGTGATTTGGGCTGATGTTGAACGAAGTTTGTATCCGGCTGTTTCGGTTTTCCAAAGAGCCTGCTTGCATTGGAAAAGGGGTCCTAAGTGTACATGTCATTACGTGTAAACGCTAGTACTAAAGCATCGGGTGATTGTCGTATCGATCTGCTGCTTATTGTTCGCAGTTGTTACATAAGGTCAGACAGCGAAAGTTATTCTACGTACCCCGCATTTCCGAAGGAAGGTTACCCATGTAGATGTACTCGATATAGGGCTGTGATATCTGGCATCAGAAGGGAAACAATTGGACGCATTGTAATAATAAAAAGTACATGTAATATGTATGTTAGCAACAGATAATCTTAGGAAGGGAGAGCAGACGAACTTGATGTAACAACGTGACAAGGTTTCTTTAAACAATCTTTAGAAGCGCGGTTTAGTTTCGTTTCTGTAAAGAATTAGTGCCTAGGATATCGCAAAGGCGCATCGCTTACTTATAACCGGAACTAGGGCCCTGGGAAATAACGATCCCCAGATGATTTCGTCAGCAGTGCAGTGAGAAGGGGAAGAGAAGATTCTAGGGGTGCTGATCTCACTTCCACCATTTTTGTTCTCCGCCTGCTTAACTTGACAAAAAAAGCCAGATTTTATTTCAGCACCTCTAGAACTGGGCTAACAACATTGTAGAACAGACACAGTACCAAAGAACCTGCGTTTCAAATGTAGATTTGATGCAACTAATGTCGCTATAACAGCAGATAATGCACGGCCTTTGGTAGAAAAGAAAGCCCAAAGACGTTTACAAAAAAGAAGATATACACTAAAGGGGAAAACCGTTTAAATAGTAAAGGGTCAGGCTCACTCATTCAGATGCCTCACAACAGCATCTAAATGATGTTTCTTCCAAGACAATAATTCGCTTATTTCATTGTGTCATTAACGCGGTATACCAATTCTCCGTCCAACACTCTTAACCTCTGTCACCTCTCTCACCCCTCACGACCAAAACCTACACCGACCCCCTCCTCATTCTCCTAATAGCACTCGGCGTACTCGTAGGCGGCAACGGGACGAACTCCTCCGTATGCGTCGCCTTCGCCGTCCCATTCGTCTTATAATCGCTCGTAACCACCTGCGTCCCATCTGCAATAACCACATGATCCAATACCCGCCTAAAATGCTCTAAGCTAGCTTCAGGCTGATAATACGGGACCTCATGCCCAGCCTCATAGATCCTCGTGAAACTAAAATTGCCAAACTCGCGCACCTCGCCGTACTCGACGCCGTCGACGAGAAAGGGTGTGTAGCCAGCGGCGCGGAAGTCCTCGGCATGAGTGAAGTTGACGGCGAGGGATACGGCTTCGCCGCCGAACCAGTTGCAGATGTAGTCTGCGTCACCGTAGAGGAGGGCGACGCGGACGCCGTAGGCGAGGATTTCTTCGAGGTCCTCGAGGAAGTTGGGGAAGACGAAGTCACCGGTGCGGCTGAAGCCGCGGGATACGTTGCGGGCGTTGGTGCTGGTGTAGTTGATGTTTACGCCGATGGCCTCTTGGGTTGAAGCGAGGTTCAGGAAGGATTGGAAGTAGTCGGGGGGCGTGGGGTCGTCGTAGGGGTGTCGGATGTCGTAGACACCTCGGCCGCCAAATGCGTAATATGGCTCTTCGACGAGCGATCGGCAGAGGTTGGTTGCGGATGAACATGTCAGATAGCCGTCTGGGGTGGTGCGGTCGGATTGCTTGCAGTATTCGATTTGGTCGTGGCAGCCTTCTGGCATGTAGTAGGCGTTCTTCATGAAGGTGTAAACCGTGTCATTGACTGATTTGATACCATAAGTGTTGTTGACAGCGAACTCGGGGTAGTAAGGGGCCTGGATCTGCTCATCGACAATTCCGTTGATTATACCGAGAGTGTCCATGCGAATCTCAACACCAGGGGAAGAACCGTTCTTGATCTTCTCATTTTGCTGGTAGAAGTAGTTGTAGAAACCAGGTCCATAGTGACCTCCGTAGCTAGAAACTAATTAGTAATACGTTATCTAGTCTTGTCGCTGATTTACTAACCTCTCAGTCCACAGATTGAATGTAAAGTTAGTAATATCTGGGTCGAGCTGGGGGCTTAGGTCCAAGAAAGCCTGGAGAATGTGCCACGCTCCAATGGCTGCAGCATCGGTAGTGTTTGTGGTATCAGGATCAACAAGCGAGTATCGACCGTCGGCATCGGTTTCTGTGGTCTCGTAGGAAAACCCTACACCAACGGGCTGCGAGAGGTAGAGCATGTTGCTGTGCTCATTCCATGAATAAGGATTCAATTGTGTCTTCAAATCCTCAGTAACATTGCAAGGGCCATGTTCTTGAAAGAGACCGATGAGCGAGTCACTTCCTGGTCCACCGTTCAACCAAAGTGTCTGGAGACAAAGTCAAAGTCTGCCACCGAATTTTGAGTTGAAATATGGGCTTTACTTACCAACGGCTTTTCGGAAGGGTTTTCACGCGCCTCGAAGAACCAGAAGAACATGTTAGTAGTAGGATTGAGACTGATGTAGCCGGCATAATCGTCGACACCTTCAGTAGTCTCACAAACTCCCGCCTTTCCGGGCTGCTTGTAGCGAATCTCGGCACCCTGGGCAGACTTGATGGTTGTGACGCCAGTGGGGTCAGCAGGGACCTGACGCTCAGTGATGAATGGCTTGCGAGCATGACTGAGCGTCGCTGCTGCCAAGACGGCAGCGATATGGGTGAAGCGCGCCATGGTGAAAAGCTTGTCGTGAAGAAGAATGACCAAGGCTTGAGCAGTGGGCTTGCCGAGAAGGCCGCTTCTCTCGGCCTTCTTAAATACGCTGAATCCGTACGGGGCTAAGCCGTTTAATGACATTGAATGATCTTGCTATGTACATTTCTTTCCGCCTGCCGTTGTTGAGCACTGCATCGCAGGCAAACTCCATGGGAGTCAAATGCGATCTGTGGGTAGCCGTACAGTAGATTAATCCGAATCAGGCAACTGCAAAGTAAGACTGGTCATTGCGATTGGCCGGATAACACGAGTATGAAGATCCTGCGAGTTATGCGTTAAGGCAACAATACTAGGAGCTTTCGGAAATACTGACTACTCAGTTGCCGCGTTTGGATTTTGTGCCCCCGGTCACTAACTATAGCTCAGGACAAACAGAACAGAGCCGAAGATGCAAACTGTGCCGCAATTTTTCAACCATCGAAACTACTGTCTAAGGCGTGTTTTCCATCGATGAAAGAGAGTGACGATTCGTGTGTTTTTCTCCAACATTGTCCAACGAGGTCAGGGTAGTCTACGCACATCAAATCACGCACCTTACCCAAACAAGAAGCTCGCTATGCGCAGTGGCGGAACAAGGCCTCTTGCCAAGTCGTTCGGTGAGCCGGGGAAAGCTTATCAACGTCATAGTTGTAGCCTCATCCTGGAGGTTGGGGCACAGTTGAGAGTGTTGTGGCGTGTTGGACCGTTGCAAAAGCGGAGAAGAGGCCGCCAGCCCCACGCGACATCGATATTGCTGGTGTAACGCTAGCTGCAGTCGGCAGGTCACCGTCTATCGATTATCGCAACAGGGCGTTATTGGATTTGCAGTACAGCTCGTACTGCATGGGTCTGATGTTCTCAACTTAAGCCGTCTCGGTACAATCTGGCTGTTGACCGGAAACTCGTGTCGAGGTGGCTAGGTACTACACCGGCAAAGTGCATGAGAAAAGAAGTACCACCCAAGAACACGTTAAAATCATGATAGTCTACCAACACGCCTTCCTCAACATCGAAAATCCCAATCCATCACATCACTCAGGCTCTGCTCCTTCTCCGCCTAATCTCCTCCACATCACCCCCAAAAAACCTCGCAATCTCTTCATCCAACTCCCTCCCCACCAGCTTCTCCATTTCCCTAGCCCTCTTCACAGGACTAACCCCCATCTGATTCGCACTCGCAAAAATGACATCCAGCTCCTCCAAACTACGTCCCTTTGGCTCAGGAAAAAAGAAGTAAACACTAGGCACGATCGCCGCATTGAACACAGCAAACATGGTATACGTGTTATACGACAGGTTGGCAAAAGCCGGAGGCGTGATCATAACAATGAGAAAATTAGAGAGCCAATTCGAGCAAGTGGACAACGCATTTGCCTGGATGCGAGTGCGCAGATTGGTGATTTCGGCTGGGTACAACCACGACATGCCGAGCCAGCCGATGGCGAAGAAAGTGTTGAAGCCGAACATGAAGATGACGGCTGTAATGCCGTATCGTGGCTCCAAGATTGGGGCGCCGAATTCGTCGGGTGTGGCAGTCGAGGTCATGCCGCTCATGATGGCCATGCTGGCCATTTGACCGAGGGCACCGAAGAGCATGAGTTTGCGTCGGCCCACACGTTCAATTAGGGGAATGGCGATTAGACCGGCGAGAAAGTATTCGGTTCCGTTGCAGGCGGAGAGAAGGCGAGACATGTCTGGGCCAAAGCCCAGGGAGTTCTCGAAGACGTAGGTGGCATAGTATGTCTAAAAAGGTGTAATCAGTGTAAAAATCAAAATAGAAGTCCTATAGGTACTTACAATGAGATTGATACCACTGATTTGCTGGAAGAATTGCGACACGACGCCGAGTGTAGTGCGTCTAAGGTTCTGACTCGGACCGTTATGTAAGAGTTCCCTCATCTTGAACGGACCATCCTTGCTCTGTGCTTCGAGCGCATCGATGATGTTAGTAAGCTCCGTTTCTACTTCTTCAGAATCAACAGGTGCGTCAGCAAGACGAGCAAGGAGTTCGCGAGCTTCAGTGTAGCGGCCGCGCATGACGAGCCACCGTGGCGAGTCTGGCAAGTAGAGAAGGGCAATCCTGGTAGAGCATTAGCATGGTTTAATTTGACGCCGAAAGATGCACATACATGACGAGAATGGTGAATAACGATTGAAACATGATTGGAAATCTCCAACGGACAGAACTGTAGCTCTCGCCTGATGGGACAAAGTAGAAGCCATAGGTGACCCAATATGAGATCATAACACCAGCCACAATAACCGCTCCAGATGTGATGATCAAGCGTCCTCGCTTTTCGGGTTTCGCGCATTCGGATTGCCAGGTGGGTATCGCTGTATGAATGTCAGTCTCGTACAAAGACATATCATAACCTCAATACGTACTCGCCGTGACCATGCCATTACCGATTCCTCCTACAACACGTCCAATGCAGAGTAAAGCATAGGCTCCAGAATTCCCACCATTGGCCCCTCCAGGGGCAACTTGGAGTATAGTTCCGATGATCATAATGAGACTTCCCCAAAAGCTACTACTCTTCCTGCCCCAGACCTCGCCGTAGAACAGAATGAGAACTGCGCCCAAAAAGCATCCAATCTGATAAACTGCAACGGCAGCTGAGAGGATACTCGGGCTTCCCGTACACATATCCGGGCTGGGTATGGTGTTGGTTGGTGCATCAAGCCAGCACAAGTTGTTCTGGCGCTCACGGGATGTCATGAGAGGGAAGTGGCGCTGGAAGTCATCGAGAGTTAAGACACCGGATAAAACACCTTGGTCATATCCGAACATGAGGAAGGCGAGACACGAGCACCAAGCGATGGCGTTGTTGAGTGCCTTGCCTTGGAGGCGGCCGTGTCCAGGAACGTCCCATTCTGGTAAGTTACCGAGTTTAGAGAACAAACCTAAGGCTGAGCCTGGCTTCTTCGCTGCTTCTTGTTGCTCGTTGAAATGTTGGGGTATGGTTTGGGACTGGTGAAAGTCTATGTCATCGATGCGACTGTCAGGAGAGTGCTCGGAACGCTTCTCAGTCGACTTTTCAGGATCCATCTTGAAAATTTGAAGAGAGGCCAAAACACAGTCGAACAGGGAATGAGAGAAAGGCTAGTGGATGTCATTTTATACGACGATGTGCCTCTGCTAGTTTGACACTTTTGCCAGGTGCACGACAAAGCCAAGGTTGAACATGCTCCGCCTTTCCCCAGCACGATCAACCCCAGCCTTGGCTCCCACATAGATTGGGGATTTGGGTACAGGAAAAGACTTCTAGTTACGTAGTCCAAGTCTTCAGGAAGCCGGCACGGCCTAGTCGGGTAAGCCGGCATCACGATGGAGACTTGTCGACCGGATTAGCTCCAGCCAAGAGACGATGAAAGCAGCAGGGCGGAGCTCTTATCTTGGCGGATAACCTCGTCTCGGTGTTTCACGAAAGTGAGTCGGTACAGAGGCTCGGGATAGCATGAGTATAATTACGGGACGCGAATTTGAGCACGTGGAGGTAGATGAGCAGGTGAAGGCATAGATATAAACGGGAAATGAAGTGCGTCTTATTCCAGACATGTTTTTCTGATGTATGCATGTGCTGTATCTAATGCCAGCCCACGCGAATATTCGGTACATAAGTGTACAAGGCTTTGTCCCGCCTCGTATGACGCTTCGGACAGCCCGATGAGTATCACGGTTGCCGGGTTCTGTGCCTCGTGTAGGCGGCAATCCACGGCGTTCGCCTCCCGCAACTCTATGCGAGAATTCAGTCAATGTTTTCACCCCCAAATTGTTTGTAGTCTTATCGCGTGCGGTGGTATCGTGTATGGTGTGTGATATTATTTCTTGCCGCGTTTAGCTTCGAGGAAAAGGACTTGTTTCCGAACTGCCAACTTATCAGCCATCATTCGGCCATCGCATTGCCCTCAAAGTAGCCTCCACGTTTTCGTCCTGTCGCATATACCGGAAATCATAGAGGGAACATTTTGCAAGGAGCCGAAGCTTCAATTTTGTCGTCAGAATTGATAGTAGAGAGGGTCTCATACCGATGGGATCGTATTTAAGCATGCTCAGTGGCTGGTGGGCGCGCGGTCTTTGCATGGTTCGGTAGTATCCCGTCATTGCCATTGATATGAGGCGCACCATGATGGTACGGGACTTTGCTGTAGAGCGCTGCTGTCAGCGCATATACGGTGCAAACTTGCGACAGTCGCGGGGGAACGTTGACCAGCTATCGGGAGTGTAGGACGGCGACAATGGGCACGTCCTAAAGTTGCAGGGATTTTGCATACCTTTCTTCGCCATAGCGACGCGCGAGTATATATCGTGTCGGCGTCAATGGTGGTCGTGTCCAAGGTGGATAGTTTGGTGTTGTGAAGCCGAAGTTCTGCGGCGTTGCCCTCGTCAGCCAATGAGCGTTGATTGAGGTCTCCATCGCCGCCATTCGCCTCCGCCTCGCTTCGCACTCGGCAATCAGTTGCAATATGCGACCAGATTGTAAGAACTTTTCACTTTTCAATAGGCTTCGAGGCTCTCATACTACAGGTCTACGAGAGGATTGCTTTTGATTGCTTTTGATTGCTTTTGCTATAGATATCTTCGTCTCGTGCGTTTGCGAGTCATGCGTAGTTGATATATACCTCCCAGTATCTCTGCTAGCTGTTATCTCCTCGTACGAAAATCTCCTTTGAACTTCTCTTTTCTCTCGTGTTTTCCTATTTCCATACCGCATATTGAGATTCTCGCCACAAATTTCAATAATATCAACAAACCTGCTATGAAACCCGAAATAGGTATGTATGCGGTATTGGATGAGCGATTCGTCTCCTATTGATGTCGCAAAAGATTGTTAAGACTTGAAGTCACCACCCTCAGTTCCCTGACTTATTCCTCATGTTTTCGTTTCAATTAAGTGGTTTGTACACTGGCTTAGCATGTCTCTGTTGAGTTACCCCAGTGGTCGAGCGAAAAGCGCAATAATCCGCACGTCACACCCAGGCGCCAATAGAAGACGTGTCGAATGATCAATGCTATCCTTGTAGCTCTTCGTTGAATCTGTCACTAAAATCATCTCCGAATGCTGTACCGTTTCTGCCTACACCTTCAAATTAGTATCCATGAAACACTGAAGGTCTCCGAATACGCTGTGCTCACTCTTACTACGTGTGACTCGACAAAAGTGACGCGTGGGTAGAGCAGTATATGGCTTGGAAGATGCTTGTCTACGGGATGTATGAGCCTTATCTGGAGAAACCTTGCTGCGAGTACGACTTTGAGTCTCAAAAGAATATTCCTGGGACCTTGGACGGGACGATTTTGAGGGAGTGCAGTTTGTATATGGCACATCTCTCTCGAATGAACCCAAGTCCGCAACATACTGACTAAAAGAACGCGGAGAGTGTTCCCGGGAGTCAGAAGAAGAGGCTCCGGATCTAGCTGCGGGTAATCCACGTTGCCTCTTCGAGGTCAAATCCCTTTCAGTCTGGCTTCTATCACGTTTGCGCGTATCAGGAGGACCGCTGCCGCTGAGATTTTCGAGGTTGTCGTCGAACCTTTTGTAATGATTAGGTAGCTTGATTCGAATAATTCGAGACCTAGGTGGGGTTTGGATTTGTTGAGAGGAACTGCCCCGAGGCATCATCCGAGATGATGTATTGGCTCGTGACCTGGGTCGTTCTTGCGATGAGGATGAATGAGAGCTCTTCGTGGGGGCTCTGTCCATATGGATTGAGTTCACTTTTCGGGTATCCAGAGACTTCCCAGGCTTATTTGAGTTGGAACCCTGCCTGTGGACTTTGGGTCTTGAGAGAGACTCCACTTCTCTCTGCATTTGTGTCAGCTCGTCTGATGCTATGTTGGTTAGCTCGGTTGAGCTTAAAGAACGATGCGAGTTATCTTGTGGTGTAGCTTGAACAGCGCTTTCTGAGAAAAGCATTTGTGAAAGTGTCGAATCTCCTAGATCCTGGGTTCCTGAGACTACATTGGAGCCATGATTGAAGATTGAACTGCCATTGATTGCGTCTGACTGGACACCGTCAAATTCATCAAGAAGAGCCGAAAATAGATCTGGGTCAATAAATTGGGCTTGTGAAACCTCGGCACGGACAGGTGACGGAAACTGGAGGCCACCAGTCCGCTCCTGGGTAGACTCTATTACCGACCGATTATCCCGATTCACCTTCTTTCGAGGTTTGGTGATAGGTATATTCTGGTCAGATTGGGCGTTGAACAGGCTTGGAGTCGTGTCATAAATGCTATGCGATTGGCTCGGCGTACTCTGATCTTTGGCTTCTTGGAGCGCATTGCTGCATTCCTTTTCTAGTGCGAGCAACTTGGACTCAGCTGTCTTTCGTTCCTCCGCAATCTGATTCTGATATTGGGCTTCCAATAACATACACTTCGCCTCAACTTCTTTCAAAATAGCGTTCGTTTCAGCCAAGCGGCGCCTATAATCTTGAACATCATTGCTATGTGCTTCAATAAGCTTTCGGTTTTCATCTGCAGCTTCTTTTCGTATCTGTGTCATCTCCTTGTTCTTGTCTTCGAGCACAGAGTGTAGGTTGCACAATTCTTCTTGTATACAAGTCTTCTCAGCGTGCAAAGACGTTTCGACTTCCTTCGCTCTCTCCTCACCTACGCGAGCTTTCTCTAGCCTGGAAAGGAGGGTTTGGTTTTCTCCCTCTAGTGCCTTGATCTTGTCCTGGCTCGATTGCAGTTCATTCTGAGCGTCTCGTCCACTTTGAGAGATTCGATCATCTGTCTCTTGACGCAGGACCTTCATGTCAGACTGCTGTTGCGATAATTGAACTTGCAATTCAGTCTTTTCATAATGCTGACCCTTAAGCTCCTTCTTAAGCTCCACAAGCTGCTCGTTTGCAGTGCTAAGCCTTTCATTCAGGTTGCGGTGAAACATCTCTTTCTCGCTAACGTTGAGCTGGAGTCGGTTGATTTCACATATATATTCGTGTTCTTTTTCAACCAGCTTGAGTTCGTATTCCTTCAAGATTGAGTCACGGATTATTGCAGCATTCTGCTTCTACAAAGTAAATTAATGATGATGTTCTCATGAGTTTGCCTTTCTTACCTCGTCCACATGCTCCTGAACCGCTTTTGTTCTCTCTTTTTGCGCAGCCTCGAAACGTTTCTGTGATATGTCAAGTTCATGCTTCTATTTGAGAATCACAGGTATTACCTTGTACTCAGTTGCTTCCTTCTGAAGATCCTGTCGCAATTGTTCTCCGTTATCAATCTTTTTGCTGGCTGACCTTAGTTCATTTTCAACTTCTTTGAGCCGTTGGCGCAAGTCATGGTTGAGCTTTTCAGATGCTGACAACTCCAAGCGAGATGAGTCAGTTGCCATCTTCAAATCATTTAGGTCACACTCCAGTTCGCGAGAATGTTGCTTCAGATCTATCTCAACCTGCTGTAGATGTTCAACTCGTTTGCTGAGGCGAGAGCATTCATGCTGCTGGGCTATCAACTGCTTCGTGATTGCCGTATTTGAGTCATTGATCTTACGATTCTCGGCAGCGATCTCTTCATATCTCATCATGTTTGTTCGCAAATCATCTAGCTGTTCTTTTATCGATGCGTGAAAATTTGTATTGGATGGGGCACTGCGAACAAACGCTTGTGAAAAGTCTTCAAGACCAGACTCGATGCTGTTTCACGTGTCAGAACAGCGGTTCCTTTTAAGTCGGGGTGCCACGTACAGTTCTTGGACGAAGCGCAACATTCCCTCTGCTTTATGGGTGTCTTCCAACGTCAAGATAGACTCCTTTTGTAGGTTGTTTAGTATCTTGAGGCATTCTTCAATTTTGAGGTTTTGGGGATTGTGCTCGGCAGCCTTCTCGATCGAATTTTGGAACAGCTCTAGTTTCTTCGCTACGAGATTCGAGCCGCTGTTGAACTGGCGTTGCAGGCTTTGAACTCGATGGAAGACTTCGTTCTCGATCTTTTCTCGCTTGTCCCTTTCGCTTGTATACTCTACTTCCAGTTTGTTCAATCTTTCGGTCAAGGTTTTGTTCACCGAATTGGCCACAGCAAGTTGTATATGGAGCTCATTAGCCACCGCCCTCATTTTCCTCTGACTGTTTGAGAGTTTGTAAGTGGTCGTTTCAAACTCTTTCACAATATCCTGTCTCTCCTCTTCGATTTCGGTAATCTTTGCCTGCAAGATCTTCTTGTTGTGTTCCTCAGTCATTGTGGCCAGTTTTTTTAGCTTTTCGTAGTCATTCCGGAGGCCTTCCAAGAACTTTTGGTTAGTTTTCGCTTTGCTAGTCAAACTACTCAATGTCTTCTTCTGCTTATCTTGCTGATTCATGTAATCTGCAATTATCTCTTTCTGGCGATTAACTTGTTGGAGAAGTGTGGTGATCTGCTCTTGGCTATTTTCCAGTTGTGTGGTGTACTCATGATGCTTTCGGAAGCTTTCTGCCAAGAGCGCCAGTCTCAAGTCCTCAACCGAGCGTTCGATAGCAGGTGACGTGGATGCTCTGAAGAATTTGGATGTAGATTTGCTGTCTCCACGTAGATTGCCTCGTGGCTTGGTTACGTGATCTGATCTTCCTCGGCTCGAAGTCCCATGCGATACATCCTTAGATGTCACAGTTCGTGCAATAGGTGGTTTAGTGTTGTGACTTGGATACATTTGAGACTGACACTCGTGGTGATCGCTTCTGCGTTCACTGGAATTTGGTACAGTATCATCATGGGCCTTTTCAGATGAAATAGGATCTTGGTGGTTAGCACTGCCCATATTGCACTGAGACCCTTTGGCCTCATCATGGCTTGCTGGTAGGGATTGCTCGCCTGCTTCGGTGACAAGGAGCTGTCTACTGACAAGAGACGAGGGCTGCAAAGCAGAAGTTGGAAGGGCGGGTTGCGCCGATGTATCCGAGAGACCCAGAGGCATGCTTCGAGGCACACCTGTCTTTTCATCGTATGCTACTGTACCAAGCTCAGTATGAGTTTCTTTCTGGGCATATGCTTCATAAGTTTGACAGCCGGGCGCAAGTTTCTTGTGATAACTAGTGACAAGTGGAAACTCCGCATTAACTTCGCAAAGAACTTGGGGCTGGCTATTGTGTGTCTGGACCGAAGAAAGGTCGGGTAGCTGGGTAAATCTATTAGGTACAGCTCCACCGGTGTTGCTGAATTTCTGGATATGGCCAGAAGATTGGTTTTGTAGAAGAGGCCATGATCCACATACTTGTTGGGTTGGCGATTTCTTCGAGTGCTCCTTGTATTTCTTGAGACCGGCATTGCTCTTTGGTGGGCCCCTTGTTTTGATATCTGTAGGTGACAGAGGTGAAAAGGGAAGTGTTATTCTCCTCTGTGTGGTTCTAAAATTGTCAGCGAAGCCATTTGCCAAATAGCGTGATGTCTTACTCGGGTTCGTTATCAAGGGAGCAGGTCGTTAGAAGTTTAGGCAATGAACTATGCAATTCCAGTGCTTGGGCTCGTGCGTTATCCTGCACACCTTTTGCTAGGGCTGTGCCTCCTTGTAAAGGGACAGCTGCCGCACCGGCGAGTGGAGGGTTGTCTATTCACACGTGAGTCTGATGCATAGGAAGATGGTATCTGCTCTACCATGCAATTCCTGTTTGCCGCTCTCTTGGTTCGCTGACTGTACCTAGCTTTTATGCACAACGGGCCGTCTGTGAGAGAATACATGGGGTGTAAAGGCTGATACACTCTCAATTTCAAGAGGGTTCTTTGTGAAAGTCTTGAAAATAACTAGATCGGAGTCCAAAACGCTTGTCTTTTTCGACGCTCCGAAGCGATTAAGGGTGGCTAGCGAATTCGGACTCAAGGGGATATCGGGCAAATCGGATGTGGGGTCATGGCTTGCCAAAGATTCCTTGGCATATCTGCTGGAGTCGAATTGGGTATCGGGGATGACCACGTCGCTGTGCGGCTCTTGAACAGCAGGGTTATGGCTTTCTCCCCTGTCGTCGGCTGAGTCTGTTCGGATTTCATGACGAAGGCGAGAGGGCTTCTGTCCCTTTAGAGGCATGCGACTTCGAGCAGTCTGGTCGGCCATGGGGTTTGTGAACAGCAGGCGTGATGCAATGAACAGTGAGAGGCAATAGGCAACGAGAATTCTGAAGGGCAGTGCTTGGGAACGTTTCTGGTGGAAGGAGAGGTTATGTGGCAGATGTGAGGGGTAGCAAAGCTTGAAGGGTTGCCATTCTCTCCACGCCTTCCCTGGTCGTGATGAGGAAATGGCGCTTGCCTTTGGTAACGCACCTCTTTTAGTGGTAGATGCGGTACACACAAGTTGAGGATAATCAACGGGCGAGAATGAAGAGTTATATTGGCGTATTCAGAGGGTTGATTTTACCCGACAATACTCACTTATGAAGCCTCATGTCTAAGGTCTACACAGAGGCGATAGCCTACCTTTACCTGTGATGCATCCTCATCCAAAACCACTGCTGCATGTGTCCTGCTAGGCTTACGTGGCTTCTACTGCTGTTCTTCTTTTCTGTGGCTGTTTGTTTGGGTTCAGACAACCTTGAGATGTAATGCTTGTTGGAACTTGAGTTGGTGTGCTACAACGTATTGGGTAGTAGACACGTGACTGTAGCCGACAGCTGAAGATCAGGGTACTACTGATCAGCATGCCAAAAATCAAGTCCCCACTCCATAGTAACTCTTGTTCAGCCCTTGCAGTATGTTTTTCTTACTATTCCTGCACCTGCAAAGATCATCTCGACAGGCCATCAATGGCTCAGGCCGCCCTGTGCTACAAATGAAGGGACGGAAATACCTGCACACAACATGGCCTCATTTCCTATGCTCTGCGCAACCAAGAGTGGGCGCTACCGATGAGTGGTCCTTATCACGACAGCTAGTAACGTTGTTCACGACGAACCAGAAGACTTTCGGATATTTGCATGAATCGTCTCCACAGCATTGTCCGAACAGTGGCACGTTCTGCTATAGCAAGAAGCTGGATACGACTCAAAGTCAAGACACAAGGCAAAAATACCTACATACTACGGCTTCACCGACTGCAGTATGGGGCCGCTATCACACTGGAGCCCGGTGGCCATAGAGGATCAAGAGTCGTCGCTGGCTGGCATCCCTGAAACATAAGAGGCGGCGACATTGCTAGCAGGGCGGTTGAGGCCAGGGTCGGGCCAATCAGCAGCGCCATCTCGTTAGCCTCGCTGCACCGTCACGTCCATCCACCACATTACGCGCCCACGACCCATTACGCCCTGCCAATCCGCGCAGCTTACGCTCCCAAGCCGACAAAACTCGACGCCAATGCCGCTATATTAAGAAGATGGCCTGATGGGCCCTCCCGACAGCCAACCTGGTCTGCCGTCCAAGCGCACGATGCTAACCGCCGACAAAGCCTGAGACTGGCGGGGTGTTGGACGACGATTGGAGAAGGCAGCGGTTTGGGTAAAAGAGATGTGCGCGCAGCCATGCAAATATAGGGACCTGCCCTCCGTGCTGGTAGCGAGTTGTTGGTATCTATCCAGTTGATCGAACGCCCTTCACGCCATCCTGGTGTCACCAAAAACTCAATCAATTCTCCGTTGTGCCGCATTCCAACATTCCCGTCTGCACCATCATGAACGGGCCTCTTCTCCTCTCGCTCCTCTTCCCTCTGCTAGCCCTGGCGCAGGATTCGTCTTCGGGCAGCAGCCTCCCGCCTCCAGGATACAATGGAGGCAGCGACAACCCGCAAGACCCTAGCGATGCTGGCGCTGCAGGCTCGCAAAAGGGTGCTTTCTCTTTGTCAGGTGGTGCCATTGCTGCTATTATCGTAGTAGCCGTCGTTGTCGTTCTAGGCTCAAGTACATTCATCACTCCACTTCTCAAACATGCTTGAACTAACAAACATCCAGTCGCATCTGGGGTTCTCTGGTGGCTCGCAAAGAAGCGTCAGTGGGACGTTCGAGCATCCATTCGCCGCGCTTCTCGTCGCTTTACCGGCCGCTCAACTGTCGACAACAAGCAAAACCGCTCGGATCGACGCACTGGTATTCGCCTCAACTCTCCGCCCCCGGGCAAGAACACCAACAAGATGCGCGACATCGAAAAGGGTCTCCATATCCCACACAAGACTCCTCAAACCACTACCATCATCACAAGTGGCACCAAGTGAAGACTTTCAGGATACATTTTGGCTCACTGAGACGGATCGAGGGCGCTGCAGGACACGTTGACTCCGGAGACGACGACGATGCATGCGCCACGGAGACACGGAAGGCCACAACAAACACCATGGCCATGTCTGACGGCCAGATCATTGTCTATGCTGCTTCTTGATGAAGCTCAAAAAGCAACCTCATTCACGATGGCACGTCTGAGGATACGACAGTAATGATACCATTTGGAGAACAAGGCGCTAAGCTAGTCACGGGAGCGGCCTATTCTGCGTTCACAGGCTGTTATCTCTACCTTTACTTCTTCGAGTTCTGCGTTTTGCCGCATTTTATGATACCACACACTTTCAGTATTTCAGTTCGATATCCACCAATTCTGGTTGAGAAATAGATTCAACAAACCACTTTGGTCTGCATGCAAGAATTCGGTATAGCTGCACCCCGCTGATTTTATTCAAATGCATAATACGGAAATAACACTCATGCGCATAACCTTTCTATTCTCGGTTGTCTTTGTCTCCATAGATTGACAAAAGCGTGTATACAGTCGTCTGACCCCACCTAGCCCTCAATGGACAAAGGGGTCCCTGGAGAGACCCCACTCAACTTTTCTTACCCCACCTAAGACTCTTGGAATCTGCACTCATGGTCTGATGACATGCCATTTATCAGATTTCCGGTGTTTCGGTACGCGCTCATGCTAAGGCTGGAAGCAAAAAAGAAAGCGACTTAGCCTATCCAATTATGATTTGATCTCGCACTGCAAGGATGGGACCGCTGCTCTGGCAGCCTTATTTTTGGTGCGGTTCGGAAATTAAAGAAGGTGAGGGTAAAAAGATAAGCTAGGCGGAGCGGAGCGGGGAACTACCACTACTTCCTCGGCTTTCTTTGCAACCTCATGCTCTTTGTTTGCTGGCTACGTGTGCCATAATGCACAAATTAATGTTTTTTATTTTTCTCTATTGTGGAGGGAAAGACTATTAAGAGTGGGTACTCTCTTTTTGAAGATCATTCTCCCTTGATTCATGTCGAGGCAGTATTGTCCCGAGGCAACACCCACCGTTTCCGGCTTCAAAATATACATAGAGAAGCTGCTTGAGGACGCTGAGTGGAATTGCATCTGAGAAGCGGTACATACAAGTAGGAGAAGGGAGACTGTACGTGTGTTTCTTGCGGGATTCTTGGCGACACTTGAATGCCAGCAAGTCATGATGTTGTGCGTATGCAAGCTAGGAGGTTTTCTTGTCCTGGAAGTTAAATGATATCATATTGCTGACCATATTGTTGGTGGTTTCGCTTCACGATGTGCTATGCTGCTTAACCTTATGATGGCAGTACTTGAGATCTCGGTGGTTCTTACTCTTTTACCCCATCACACATTTGCGTAGTCAGAACTCAATTGGAGGATCGAACCATTCCTCTCGTGACACATACAGTTATATGATCCCTATCGCATTTGATGTGGCAATGTCGCGACCCACAATTAGCACTTCAGCCAGTCTTTGCCATACCGACGATGAATGAGCACATAGACTTCCGGACGTCAAACTCTGTAACGATTCTTGCAGACAATGGATCGTGGTCCTGCAACACGATCCCCCCACTTGAGGAATTTTTTGCGACGCTTGTAATACTGTGCATACGTTCGAGCAGGCTTCAGGATGCAGTAAGCAACAGATATAGCATATGTCGAAGATCGATACAAAAACACAAAAGCAGCATGTACCATTTGAACAAGGATCAAGTACAAATAGTAAGACTAGCATACCCACGCTACTCTGTCGCTTACATCGCCGATCAAGTTTTGTAAATGGCGGAGCCGTATCGGATTCGTTCCGATCATTCCCGCCAATAATTGACAGTGCTCCTAGACCGCAAGCTCCTCGTCGATACACATAGCAAGTACATTTAGGTTTTGGAGTCTACCAATACTTGTACTGCTGCAAAAGCTTCATGATTGCTGCCATCCCCGCATCTTATAATGACCCGTTCGCAAATCGCTCCTTCCAGCTTTAGCAATCACGGATATTAAATGGAGAATCTTCCGGTAAAGATCGAAAGACCCCATTGGACCGACAAAACATAACATTTCCAAGCCTTAACTACTTGAACATCACAACATACAATGGTCGACTCCGACGGCCGCAACGAAAAGCGGAAAATGGCCATTCCTCGGCTGCAGCCACGCCCGGGATTGAATACAAGAGACCAAGAAGATCGCGTGTATGTTACGCCAAGTTGCGTTGCCCTCCCCAGTAATAACAAAATTTTGTAGGAGAAAAGCCTGCAAGATTTGCCGCCAGCGTAGTGCGTATCGCGGAAAAGGCTTGACAAGGTGTGAACTCACTTTGTCATAGGGATGAAATGTTCGGGCACTACTCCGAGATGTCAAAACTGCGACGCTGCTGGAAGGACTTGTGTATACGAGCAGAGTCGGCGTGACCGCCTCGATGAGTATACTTTCCTGAATCTGCAAGCGCTTCTTTGTCTGCTAATATTGCGTAAAGTGATACAACTAAACCATACGCTCGCTACCCTGCTCTGGGACATGAACAAGCACCTCGATGACGAATCCAGGCAAAAGATACAAGACGTTCTAGATATTGTATGTTCACCTGTGGTGAAGAATACTTCTTTAGCATAGTGAGGAAGTTAACTGTGTATTTCGTTGATAGGTAGAAGAGTATGCGAAGCTACAATCCCCAGAGTCGCCTTTAATTACTCTAGGGAAACGAAATCAACTACCTTATAAAGAACTCCGAAGGGCACCAAAACATGGAGAGGCGCTTGTAAGCGGCTCTATCGGATCTAACCAAAGCCTTGACAACTTGTTTGAGGACTTGACTCGGAGTCACAAATCGAGAGAAACTGGTTACGTCGGCCAAGCCTCCGAAGTTCAGTGGTTGCTCAATGTGCAGCGACAACTGCAAAATATCAAAGCCGAGCCGTGTATCCCAGCATATATCATAAAAACCTCAGATCGAGATACGAAAAGGACGCGGCCTGACACCATCCCTGAGCGTAAAAGCAATGTCCAGCAGGTTTCACCACAGGGCACTTGGAAACATACGACCGACACCTCATTCTATCTCAACAGCTCCGACATAGCCACAGATGTATTCATAGATCCCTACGAACTCCCGAATGTCGAGACTGCAGAACGGCTTTTCGGCTGCTATATCAACACAGTCCACTCATCTTTTCCGCTTGTAAGAGTCAATATAAATACATTTTGAATGAAAGACATGCTAACATGGTCTCGTTTTTTCTAGGTAAATGCAAACTTCGAGCACCAATTCCGTGCATATATTGAATCTGTCAGAGGAAAACGCAGCTTCAACATGTCCGACGCATGGCGAGCTCAGTTGAACTTGATCTTCGCGATAGGCGCAAAGTGTTCTCACCTTACGAGCGCAGAATGGAGAGCAGATGAGAGCGATCATGGGTATTATATGATGAGAGCTGTTCATCTCATTAGATTTGAAAGCTCTCTCAGAGTTTTTCCATCTCCCAGTTTAGAGCTTGTGCAAGCGGTAAGTGAACCATATCCTCCATCTTCGCTTTTTGTTAGTTTATAGTGACACTAAACTTTACAGGCTTGCTCAATGTCTTTTTACCTTCTCACAATTGGCCATGTGAATAGAGCTTGGGCGCTTATCGGTGTCTCGCTACGCCACGCAATTGCTCTAGGCCTACACCTCCGCAACACAGCCACTGAATCGGTTGACCTCGAGCAAGATACGCTGACACACACATGGTGGGCTGCATACTGCATCGAAACTCTGTTGAACGCTATCATGGGCAGGCCTCCAGCAATCACCGAAGAATACTGTACAGTGCCATTACCTAATCATGAGTCTGAAGAGGATGCATCAAGCAACAAGTCATATCTCATCACCCGTATCGAGATTGCACGCCTCACAAGAAAGATTCAACGGTATCTGTACTCGCCACAGACTGCTACTCAGTCTTGGGAGGTAAGCTCTTCTCATTTACTACATGCTGCTCTCATTGTCATCCGCCGTACTTACACATCCACAGTCTATACAAACGACGATCTCGGACCTTCTCAATGACCTCAACAAATGGAGCACAGCAGCACTTTCCAAAAGCCCGGAAACAAAATACAATAGCCGCGCAACCGACTCTAACCGCCAGCAATTCCTCTTAAGAATGGATTACTGGAGCACAAAGGTACTTATTACGCAACCATGTCTTCGCAGTTTGGGATGGCGTGTCGAAAATCAAAGTAGCACCTCAGCAGATTTCGATACAAAGATGGCTGAATCATGCATCACTGCTGCTTTGGAATTGGCAAAGATGTTTCCCGTCCAGCTCAATACGGATTTCGTGTACAAGGAGGGTCCATGGTGGGCAATTGTCCATATCAGTTAGTAAGCCGAACAAGAGTAGACAATATGCACTAACTTCCTATCTCCAGTAATGCAAGCAATCACAGTCTTGTTGCTAGAAATGGCCTACAACATGCAAGGCAAGAGAGAGCAAAAGTTTCCTGTGATACCTTCACTCCAGAGGTTGCTTTGCTGGTTAAAGGCTATGCAAGACAATGATCCATTAGCTGCCCACGCATACGATATCGTTAGGCAAACGCTGAAATCTTGTTCTCCGCTTTTCCAGTTTCAGGTAGATGAACTTCTCGCACTGTCAGATGCCGGATCGCTCACGACGATTACTCGCTAAGTAGCTGCTAAAGGAACAGAATCAAATACACATAAGTTCAGATTAACATGAGCCTGTTACCCCTTCTAGTCACCAGTTCCTTGATCAGTCGATCGACTTCCCGCACTTTTCTTTAGTATCAGTCTCATTACTCCCAGTACTTTTTGGCTCTTACCTTGTTGCTAACAATCAGTCAATCTTACCAAGCAAACCTCATTTCGAGCTGCGGTCTGGCCAATTGTAGTTGCGGCAAGAAGAACAAAGATGAAACTCTGGATCCATATACAAAATTCTCACCACAGTTGAATAGAAACCGCAAGCACAGCCAGAACGCAATAGAGTAGACATCGTGTATTCCAAAGCTACCTACGAGCCGCTATCAAGCTCATCGCATCCTCTCGCCCCCTCCAATCGTCACCACTCCAGTCCTCACACAACAACAACGACCACAACCCCACACGGCGTCACCCGCCCTACAAATCGTGTCGATCTACACTACATCACCCCATTAGTCGCATCCAATCTCACCCTCTATACTCACAGCCAAAAGTCCTTCTCCCCCAAAAGAAACAAGAAATTAAATCCGACGCGCATTAGTATCACACCAAAAAGAACCCCTGTTTTAACCGCCATAGCCTCAATTTCCGCATCCCTGTGGTTGCGGCGTTACCAGACCATCGAAGAAGATATTTAAACGGAGGATGTGTCATTTACACCTGCGAAATTCATTCGCACTTGGAGACGCGAAGTCATGTGTCTTGCTCTTGCTCGATCGAACTTCGTATCAATCAGTCTAGCCTACGCAAAATACCAACCTCACCGAACGTAGACTGGGGAAAGCAAAAGAACGATGAAGGTCTCTTTGGCAGAACAGTGGTTTTGCTTACGCCACGGCATAGCGGTATTGCAACACCCTTCTGTCGATGCTGCATTCAGACTCACGGGAAAAGAAAGAGGTGTTGATTGGTTTGACAGACAAAGATGACGGTTTAAAGTGAGAGTTGGTAATACCAAAACACTGTTCTAAGAGCCAGTCTCACCGTCTCACTGGGAGAAGAAAAAACAAGGTTCAATGCATCTAGAGTCAAATTGAACACAAGGATGAATATCTGGTGCATGCTGAAATCATACTTTCATGCCAGTGTGTATGACTGCATTGGTACAAGCTGGGTGTCGTTAAGCTGAACGAGTAATGCTCGAGGTGGTTCTTTGTGGGGTTGATCGCCATTTATACCACCATTGTCATTTCTCATGCCCAGGAAGCTTATCTGGCATGCATTGAATACTCTGTTCAGTCTCATCTCAGCGTTCTAGTTCTTTACACATAAGCTATTCCATATCCCCTGGCCGCACCCCCCCAACTGCTACACTTTCCCTTGTTTATACATGCACATACAACTTCATCAACAACTTCCATTCAAACCCTCACAAGCCATAACAAACAACCACTCGGACTCCTGAACTACTGACATAATCAAATGATCTCATCACCATGAAACGCGCTCACACAGCACACGCAAAGCAAAGAGACACATCTAGTAGAAAAGAAAAAGCTGCAATATAATATTGCTACTCAACCACCCCCGGCCAGGGGTCCAGCCAAAGAGGTCATCAAGTACACCCCCAATCTTTCCAAACTCCAAAAAAAGCAACCCATGGTATGTATATGCGCGCTCAAATGTTTACTCCCTCAAAAACACAACCGTTCATCGATTAATATCGCCCCATAATTCACTCGGCTTTCCATGGAGGTTTTTTTTACATAACGGTGCAAGGAATGCAGCAGCAACTGCAATCATCGGTGCTAATGCAGCTGCATTTGCCGCCCTGGGGCTTGACGATAGAGCCGGCGGTGGAAGAGATGGAGGGAGTGGCCGAGGCAGGCATGGTTGCGGTCTTGCGATTTAATGTTCGGGTATACGATCGAGATGTAGAGAGCTTGTGAGGACACAGGAGTAGTGGTGTGTAGGGGCGCAAGTATTGAGGGATGTAGATCGAAGTTGCGCTATGACGTTGTTAGAGAGAGTTTCCCTGAGCTGTTTTGAGGACGCACAACAGCGCATTTTGGCGGACTTACAGTGTTGGTGGTGGGATAGAAGAAAGAGGTGGATACGTGGAGAAAGTACAAGTTGGGGGTTTGAGAGAGAGAGGGACAGAGGGAGATTAAGGTTGTCGTATAACGGTTTCCTGGCCCTGCTTCAATGCTGCTGCGCGTGGCGCTAGGCCAATGATATGCCGACGCTAGCGCCGACATGACGTCGCCCGCGTGGCTGTGAACGTGGCTGACGCCTGCGCATTCTGAGATGGATACATGTCGGAGAAGAATGGGAGAGAAACGTAGCGATTTTCAAGTTAATTAAATTGTTTTCACATCTAATCAGTTGGTGAACCCATAAGAAATGGTATCGCGAAAAACGATCAAGAGAATCCCACACTGTGCCTTGACGCAAAACATAGCCTTTCGCAATTACATCCAAGACCCTACACATCTCTCCAAGTTGGCTGGCCTCTCTCTACGAAAGGCGTCTTGATTGCTGCAGAAAGTCAGTCCTGCTTGAGATGTTGGTTGTGGGAAGCTTACCGTTGCTATCACCAAATGGATCGTTCTCGTCTTCTTCAGGCTCGCTGTCCGATTCAACAGGCTGCTTATTGGTCACGGGAGAAGGCATGGGGATGCTCGTGGGTCGCGGTGGCTTTGGTGGAGGAGCCTCATTCATGTCCATGTTGGCCATGGCCGCTTCAGCAGCGGAAACATTGCCTGCCTCGTTGTCGCTGTCGCTGTCGTCATCAATACTCTTGTCCATGATTTCAAATGCCATTAGTCCCTTGACCAGCTCATCATTGGCATTGAGCAGACCACCAATGTACTGTTCCGATTCAACAAGGTGAATATAGCGCAGAATTTGACGACGGAGTTGTTTGCACGTCTCGAAGCGGCGCATGACTTCTGCGTTTTCGCTGACTCGCTGTTGCTCACGATTGATAAGCTGCAACCCATTCAGCAGATTCGTGCTGGCAACGTTTGCTGATGCGATGGTTTCGAGCATCTGTCCCTTCTCTCTTTCGAGATTGAACGGCTGTCGCTTGGTCTTCTTGTCTTTCTTGTCCCTCCTGCTGAACAATGAAGAACTAGTAGAGGTACCGGGGCCGGGTGCAACAGGAGCACTCGTCCTGGAAGACGAACTATGCGACGGTTCGGACCACCTATTTCTAGGAGGAGATTGAGAGTGCTCCTCACGTTCGCGAGCCGCTTCAGCGTCTTGCTGCCGCACTATACGAGACTGTTGCGGCTGCGGGCGTTTAGTTCGAGGTAGCTCCTTGTGCAGCGCCGCTATTCTTTCGAGGCCAGGTTTTCCCTTGTACTCCGCTGCCCACCCGCGAAACAAGACATTGGCTTTCTGTCGTACATCAGGATCTACTGTATCGTCTCTGGCCAAGATACGAAGTCGCTCCAAGAGGGGTTCATCTGCAAACGTTTTTTGGAATCTTGTACCCGCATTCTGGATCAATGCATCCAGTATGACAAGAGCGCGTATTTGGCGATGTGCATTGCCATATTTGCTGTAGTGGTGTTAGAACCCAATATTAGCTAGGCCAAGTCTTAACTCACAGCTTCTTGCGCAAAGCTCGAGCTGCTTCTGTTGGTCCAGATGCTTGGATGCGGATAACCTCAATGAGGTCAACAACTCCACCAATATCCTAAGCCACTTAGCACCGAATATGTAGGCAGTTTGTGGGACTTACATTTTCTTCATATTGCTCGCTTGTCAGTCGGTCAATCTGGACCGTTACGGCCGAAAACACGTGCTTCTATTGCCGGAACCAGGACTTTAGTGACTTGTGACAGTGTTCAAAGAAACATAAAGGACAAGGGTTTTCGGATATGGGTAGTTCTGCATATGTCTCTGGCTCTTTGTGATAGTGCAGGCCCTTGATAGTAGAGAGAACTTTGAATTTGCCTGATTCAGGTAAACTCTGCTTTGGGGAAGAAAGGCCTTGGGGGTCACATGAATAGTAGCGATAGGTGACAGAAGGACGGCCCGGCGACTGGCCAGCAACAAGTGGCTCAACATCGATGCGCTGGACTTTGGGGACCATGGCTGAGTGAAGGGGAATTTAGGACGAGCGGCGCAGGGAATGGGAAGGGGGATACTGATGGAAGGGGGCAATTCTGGGGTTCAGGTGGTTTTGTATGCGACTGAACGTGAATGTAGCTTACCGGCATTTGCGATGGCCTTGAGATGGACAGCTGCTATATTTGGGTACAGAAAAAGCAAAATAGTCGTGAATGGAATATTCGTTCTGCTGTTACGAAGTGCTGCAGATCTGCACAGATAGGTGAATCGGTTTCCTCACCACGGTTTGGAAGAAGTTTGGAAGCTGATTTGGGGGTAGGGATCTGGTGTTACAGATAAGAATAGAACAGCACATGGACTGGGGAGAACACGTGCAGGCGAAACGTGCGGAAAAAGAGAGTTGTCCGAGGACTGGAGAGTTCGTGTTCTATGAAGGGAAGATGTTGTACGTACACGCGGTATGCGAGTGACGCTATCGCTGCCTTGATCCGGAAGCAGGTCACCCCGCAGTGGGGGGCTGAGTAAGGAAGTCACGCCCACGCGCCCATTACCTACTCCCTCCCTCCAACTAACTCTTGGGCCCCAATCTTCACTATCTGTTGCATATCATCTGACTCGCGATCAACTCTACAGAGACGGAATACAATCTGTGCAGTGAAAGAACGACTAAGATGGCGATAGAGAAGAACATCGATGACGCGTGAGAAGCCCGGAACGCCTGCATTCATCACTTCAAACTCCTTGCCTTTCCCTATTATAAACTAACACGAAGCCTGCAGGCAATCTCGCCTGCCTCAATTTTCTTCTGGCTTTACAGCAATCAACCATGGGCCGGTACATCGTGAACAGCTCTTGACGCCCGAATCATCGGCGGCCACATCAGTCCGGCCGAACCCAGCCTCATCACGGGCGATCAGCAGCCCGCGACGACGGCACAATCCAAGTGTTGCTCGATACCTCGGCTTGGGCAGCATCATTGAGCCAGATCATCTCAAAAACTATGCACCACAGCCAGCAAGACCAGACAGTCCACCAGTCGAGTCTGGGCGAAAGCGTGTAAGACGGGCTGATGACAAGATTATACAGCGCAGCTCCCGCACAAGAGAGCCTCCAGACAGACCTGCAGTATCGACACCCGCACCTACCCTGTACGGCACTCAACATTCTCAGGCTACCTATGACTCAAATGACAGTAGATCAATCATGGACAACCACGCTTTGCCCCAGTCATACTTTGCTCAACCTGAAGTTTTGCATGTGACTCCGATGAGCACTCTTGACTCAGAAACCGTGCGAATGAATGTTCAAGACGCGAAGAAAGCACCACATGTTGAGAGTTCTTGTTTGTCACTGCCTGATCGAGGGGAGGACGACGTAATCGGTATATATCCGGATACTGATGACAGCAACGTGCTTTGTCGGAACAACGATGGCATAACTACCACCAGCGATGATTATGAGTTCGACATGACAGACGATGAATTACTTATTTTAGCTTCAGGTTCTGATAGAACGTGTTTCGACATCCCTCACAACGTCTCAAACTCACCTGCAAAGTCCTGTCCTACAGATAATGAACAGAGGCACGCTAGTGATGACTGTAGTGAAAATGCACCTGAAGAAGCGCCTGCTATCAACACCTCTCAGCACACTCACAAGAAGTTCGTATCTCCAGTCACTCTATCTACCCGTCTACTGTCTGTCACCGGCGATGGGGGATCTGCAAATGCTCGGACCCCGATTGTCAGACCTCCATTCCCGAAACCAGCTCGCGACCGCTCGCCTATTATAGGCCTTTCGTCGAATGTAGTGCTCAGAACTTGTTTCCGGGTTGGTGAAGCAATTAACCAGAGCCATCAAGCATCAAAATCAGGGCAACAGATGCTCATTGAGCTGTATGCCAGGGTGCTTACTTCAGAGCGAACTGAGAAACAACAACACTTCACCTTTTGCGATCTTTTCCACGCCAAGCCCCCTTATGTGAAGGGCACTTATGATGCAGTCATCTGGAAGGTGGTGCCGTTGTTCGAATATGACAGCAGACGGCTGATGCAGCAAGGGCGAATGTGTCGATGCATTGGTACGATGAAGCGGAATGGCAAGGATCGGTTTAAGGTGATTCACAACATATGGGAGGCGACATGGGAAGACATTGAGTGGGTGGAGGGTATCGTGAGCGTTTAGGGGTATGGTTGAGGCAACGGGCACATGTGAGACGATCTGTTAGCGATCTAAGCACGGTAATGACTCTTTGGGAATGCGGATATGGCGAGATGCTCAACTAGATTTTGTCCTCGGAGTTTGATGGAGACAGCATGTAGCCGAGTGCGGGACGAGGCACCAACAGAGGTAACAGAGGGTGAGGTTATTTGTGGTTCGCACGTGACGATAGTAGGCCCTGATTAGCAGCCGCCCCGCTTTGGTGACATTGACGTCGAGCAAGGCGGGCCGGGCGTATCAATCGCAACCAAGGTTCATTCTTGTTCACAGCGCGTCGCTAATATAATGAGTTTCGCCAGTCGCCCTGCAGAACACTTCTTCTTCTTCCCCGGTTGCAATGTTGACGGCCACAAAGACGCCAGACATCACTAACAGACGCGAACCCGGTGACCGCGAAGGCGCCGTAATGGCGTCGCAGGTAGTGACAACACCACCAAAGACGCAGTCGCCCAAAGCACGGTCTCTCTCCGACAGCACACCCCGTCTCGAACCATCGCCCAAAATCCATGAATCCACACGCATGTCAAAGGACGACCACACCATCGATGCCAGCCCCAGCACCCCTCGCCGCCCCGACTTCCTCTCCAGAGGCCTCTCTCTGCAGATGCCCCCGAGAGAGTCGCACATGCCTAGCCCCGCCCACTTTGCTGCGCGTGTGCCTCTCTCACCGCAACTAGATGCGCGCAACACGTATGCTTCTCCTGGGTCCGTCCTGCCCCGCCGCTCCCGTGGTGCCGAGTTCTCGAGAGCCTGCACCAATCTCCATCACTCGACGCTCCCTGACCAGTCGTCTCCCGACTCCTCGCCAACCATCACGCAAAAGGGCATCAAGATACCACCGCGGAAGCCTCGTTCCAACTCGATGCTTATGGAATCGCCCAACGTGAGCATGCATGGGAGTGGATGGAGCCATGGGGACAGGACGGCACCTTCGAGCTCGGTTGGCAGCATTAACATGATGGGATCTGAAGACTCGAGCAGTTCTTCAGACGAAGTGGACCCGTTAGACCCTGATGATCACGACGACCCCATGATCACGACACCACAGGCTAAGACCAATGTCTTGTTTCCAGGTCTCGGATCAGGCAGCAACGGGCTCTGGGCAAACCTCTTCTCCCCCGGGGCACAACCCAACTTTGCGAGCATGCACCGCGCTAGGCTGCGCAAGGGCCGAAGTAGGAAAAGTTCGAGCTCAGCCAGTGGGCATAGCTCAATGGCCAGTCCCGGCCCAGGATCACCGCCGAATGGTAAGGAAGGTGGGTACTTTGCCCGAGAAGCAGCAATACGCAAGGCAGGCTCCCGAAGAGAGAGCCTATCACTTTTTGCCAACGACCTCCACATATCCTCTGGTAATGATAGTGGCGATGAAGCTGTCAATTTACCTCAGACTCCTGGAGTGGTGAGGCGGGCGGTTACACGGAGAGGCAACTTGCTTGTACGTTGCTTTCTATTTTCATATTACTGCTAGAACAATACATGCTAACTTGACCAGCCGAAATCGAGACAATTTGGCCGCATCAGAGCCGAGTTATTCGAAGAGGCGGCACCCGTAGATAGCGAGTTCCGCCGCGAAGCCGAAATCATACGGCAAGTAAGAGAAAGTGATGTAGACCAGGAAAGGACTTCGGTCACCGCCCAATCCTCGCCTAGCCTTCTACCTGCCGTTCCTGGACTGGATGGACCACTGGAAGGAGTACCGGAAGAAGGTGACGAAAGCAGTATGAGCCTCGATAACGCCAACGCCAAGGGATTGTTCGGTGTGTTTGGTAGTCTGCATAGCACTGGCCGAAATTCAACGAGCAATGGCTTCTGGAATCAACGTGCAGCTCACACTCCTCCGCCATCTTTCCCTCGAGCGGAATCATCAGCAATGAGTGAAGACATGAACATGGATTCGCCAATCATCGGCCCCAACGGTGGGGCATCTCGGGCGTCCACACCCGGGCCAATGCAACCCCCCACGGCAGCGGAAGCGCTGAAGAAGTCAAATAAACGCCGGCGAGATGACGACTTTGATGAAGCCTCAATCAAACGCCGTGCCGTCTCGCCAGGCGTCAGCGTTCATAACAGCCCTGTCATCTCTCAGTCGCCTGCTCAGCGAGACGGAAACCTGTGGGGAACAAGCGCCAAAGCAAGCAGAGAAACATCTATCAGTGGGCACTCGTATGGTGAGCGCTCAAATAGCGGAGGCAGTATGAGTATGACGCCTACATTGGGACCAAAGAGGATAGGTCTACAAGGCATGACTGACACGAGTGATGGGTTGATGAAGATGAGCATCGAGTAGGTGTGCAAAATGCGGTGTTTTACAAACTACGGGAAGTACACGTATGGGTTTTATTTCTGGCACGGTGCTAAGGGTAAGAGGGACTGAACGTACATGACTAGTTCATTCTTGCACTGGCTTTTTTTTTGAATAGATACCCATTTATCATCTTTCATACTATCACCAAGCTTCGAACACATTCTGGGTTCTGTGTCTGCTCTGCGTGTACGCGGAGTGACGGGTGGCCCCTGCACTCCCGCTGGACCCCGCCCCGCTGGGCTCCTCCGCCCTCGATGTGCGCCCGCAACTGTGCCAACACAACAAGCAATTGCTGCACCAAACAACCGCAAAATGTCACGAACAGCAGCCCTCTCTTCCTTTATTGATAGCGCACCGCCGGGTGAGGTATGTTCCCCTTTGGCACTGCATATTGTTCGTGTTACAGCGCCGACTGACCAGCAATACAGCTCGCGGATGTCACCAAAGCAATCAAGTCAATCCTCGGCAACGACTCTGTGCAGAACGAGCTCTCTCCCGCATTCCAAAAGTACAACGAAGAGCAATTCGCTACGACCAAGCTCCCTGGCGGCAGCACTGAGGTCCTAGTCAGCCAGTACAACTCGCTGGGCGACGGCAGGTACTACGACATTGACACGCAGAGCTCGTTTGATTTCGACCATGTCACTGGCAAGGCAAGCGCCGTGCAAAGCTACGTTGTGGAAACTTCCAACGACGACCTTCTGTACGTCTATCTCCGCATCTCCAGGCGCTGGTGCCTAAAGAGATGGCAGCATGCTAACCCCCCACCTTAGCAAGAGCCTTAACAAAGCCCTAAGCACACACGCTGCAGAACACTACCCCAAGTCCTCACACGGCGTGTACCCGATCCCTTCATCCTCCAACTTCGCCATCATCACCGTCGCAAACAAGTACTCGCCCACAAACTACTGGAACGGCCGCTGGCGCAGCTCATACACCTACGACTCGTCCTCGGGCAGCATCACAGGCAGCATAAAAGTCGACGTGCACTACTACGAAGACGGAAACGTACGCCTGCTTACCACCAAGGAGGTCAGCGTTAATGGTAGCGGTGCCAGTGGACCGGAGGTCGTGAGGAAGATTGCAGCGGAGGAGAAGAAGTACCAGGAGGATTTGAATAAGGCGTTTGCTAGTTTGAGTGAGGGCGCGTTCAAGTCGCTGAGGAGACAGCTGCCGATTACCAGGCAGAAGATTGAGTGGGAGAAGATTAGCGGGTATAGGTTGGGTCAGGATATTGGTGGTGGAAGGAGGTGAGAAGGTGGCTTTGCACAGACGATGATGGTTTGTCAAGAAGGTTTGTCAATGGGCGGAGGCGATTCGTAGCGATATACCTAGCAGGAATGAAGTACTGAATGCGTGTGAATGATAAACTGTCCTTGGTTTATCCATCTGTATACCTCAATGATGCTGGAGGAATATGGCATGGTTAGTAATGTTCCCCGCAAACAGAAACTAAAGCACCTCACACGACACAGCAATAATTCCAGATTAGGTTTCTGATGGAGCAAAATGGGTGTCATACGCATATACATAATCGAGAGAAAAACATAACTCAGATCCGGAAGATTGACGGAAATCAACAAAAAAACGCCCGCTGATTGGAGAGAGACGAACAAGCCTGTCTCTGTCTCCCTCTCTCCCGACCACCACCCTGAAGACAAAGGAGAAAAAAACGCCAAACGAACCGATTCTAGGTTCCTGCATACACGTGGATTGAAAGACCCTTCCGTGTGATATTCGAAGTCGTGAAGAGAAAAGCTGATATAATCTCCCTTGGCGTTCAGCGATGGAGAGAAAACGAAGAAAAGAAAAGGAGGTACAGGAAATTTATTTAGTGATGAAACCAAGGTAATCAGCGACGATGAGAGTAACCATGCTATGAGCATTTCGTTAGCTGGATGTAACAAAAACAATGTAGGGAAGGAGAATAAAAACTTACGCATGCGGTGCAATGCGCACATAGTACGTTCCAAAGCCACGATAGAACCTGAGCAATCCTTCTTCCTTGGCGACCTTCTTAAAGCAGTCAAACATGCCCTTGTACGGTAGCGTTCCATCGGGCGCACGTGTCTGCTTCTGCAGGCGCGTCTTCATAAAGTCAAAGGGGAGGGAGAGGAAACTAGCGAAGAAACCGGCGATAGCGCTTGCCGTCAGCGTCTGCGAGCGGCTCGACAAACTGGTATGTTGCAGCTGCTGCTTTGCTTCTGAGAAGAAGGCGAGCTGGCCAAAGTTGAGGGCCATGGCGCGCACGACGGTCGGGTAGCTGCCGGCCCAGAGGCGGGTGACGCCTTCGGCCTTGCTTATTCGCACAAGAGCATCAATGACGGATGTGTAGTTTGCGCGCTGGGCGGCGGGTTTGAGGCCGTCGGATTGCATGCGGATGAGGGCCAGGTCAGCGGGGTTGCCGACGATGGCGGCGAGACCGCCAGCAGTGAGGCCAGCGCCTGCGCGCTCCTTGAAGCCGATTGAAGTGCCATTTTCTTTTGCTCGTGCACTTAGGGTCTTCATGAAGGTGTCGAAGAAGCCGAGCCGGGCGGTCGTGTACACGGCTTGGCGCAAGATACCAGCACTGAGTCCCGTGTAGAGATCTAGCACTTTGCCCTGTGCAACGATATCCCGGAGTACACTGATGGGTGTGGGTTTGGGGCCGGTCTTGACTCCTTCACCGGCGAGTTGGAGGCGTACTTTGACCATGTCGACGGGCTGGATGACTGTTGTAGCCGTCATGCCTGCGATGCCGCCGTTTATAAATGGTAGTGCTGCACGCATAAACGGTGTGTGAAGAAAGTCTGAAGTGGCCTTCCTGGGGTTCTCAGCTGCTTTGGACATGGCGGAGGATGCGTCGCTGAGGACTGATTCTGAGGATTGCTTTGCGTTTTCGAGGGCGCGGGCAGCAGGCATCTTAAAGGTATGGGTGGTGGCTGTTGTAGTTGACATGGCAGGCGTCAGCAACTGCACGTAGTCCTAATCCCAAGGATTTCTGTGTGAATGGGGCAATGATATAAAGGGATAGTGCTGTTGGGTATAACGCTGCGCTATGCTGGAATGATCAAACGGGGAAAGCAATATAGGAGAGGACTGAAGTTGGAAAAGCCGACGAAGGAGACTGCCATCTTAACTCTATATGCCCAGGGACGATGAAACTACGACATGACGCGCGCCTGTAGCTCCAAGCCACTTGCAAGAGCCTCATGTTGCGATACAGGTTCCAGACGGTATGCGCCGCGGCCGTGGACATTGTCAAGGCTAGCCTGCTATGACATGGATGTACAGTTTGCGCCCGACGCACAGTAAACATTCAAGGTGGGCTTGTGACGGAAAACGTCTCCGTGTGCAGTGACCCTCCTCTTTCCGATCATACCCGCGCCGTCACGTAGGGGCACAACATGTCGGTGAATAAGAAGAAAGGGTGTTGGGGCGTACCTCGTGCTATGAAGTCTGTGCGGAGGTGGATGTCCCGGTCCGAGTAGGAGACGAGTGGGGTGTGGGTCGGGCGGGCTTAGAAGTGGATGCGTGCTATGGCGTACGTGCGTTCGACGGCCGGCTTCAGTGCTTCAACAATGTTGCAACAGAAAGTGCTGAGAATGTGAGGAAGATAAACGAGGCTGAAAGTTCAGTGAAGAAGTGAAGGGATCAGAAATAGCATGATCGTCTACGTATTGTCAACAAGTCAGTCCACTGGTGCCATGAATTGAGGGGTTGGACGGCCTTTCCCCGCATCGCCGTGCTACCCAGCGAGCCACTGATATGGAGAGCTGATGTTATGCGCATTTCCATGGCTGCCCGTCCAATCAAGCCTGACGGGTTACCTGTGCTCTGATGCCATCGTCGCCTCACACGCTTCAACGCCATGGCGGAGCAGCAAAAGCTGGAGGCGCTTGTGTCGCGTGTCGGACCCAACCTCTCGTCCGTCTCTCTCTCCGACGGTTGCTTTCGGGGACCTATGCCTGTCTCCGGGTCAAAGGGTTCAGTCAGATCTTCAGGCACGCCATCCTCCAATGTCTCTCCGTTGCCCCGTGTGCGGAACCGCTACTATGCTGTACATAATCACGAGCAATGACGTCTGTCGCAGCAGCCACCTTCGGCCAATCCATCCGTCGCAAACACGCCCTGTCACATGCCAACGACCACCTGTAGCAGTACATCACCGTACATAAGCTTCATGTCAGGTCCTCACCTAGTTGTAGGCAATGTGACCTCAGCGCGCTTTTCTGCACCCTAATCGCCTCTTCGACAATCGCGAACGACAACCGTGCATCGTTCTTACTTACCAGCCGCGCATGGCATGCACAGTGCTTTTTGGGCCGCTTCGAGTACTTATTGATATACCGCCTTTTGCGCATCTACTTGGAGCAAAAGGGTCACGCCGGTTTTGGTCAAACGCAGGGTCTTTCCCGTGCTTGTGAGCCGTTCAAACAAAAAGTGCTTCCTGCGCGGCTGTGGATGCGCGCTTGAACGTACCCGAGAGGTATCCGCGGCCGTAGATATTTGCTTCTGACGATAAGCACCGAGATTCTGCTGGCCCCCGATTGAAACCACGGTGGGTCTTTCATTGATGTCTAGATGCACGGTTTTCCGAGCCCATGCCCGTCAACAAAAGGAAAAGTCATTTCGTTTATCCGAGGAAGCTGTCGGATAAGCCGAGGATACAGCAACATCGGCTTGTCTGCAGACGTAACACCTTCACAAAGGTTTGCGACAACTTGATTGGGGAATATCGCTGGATAAGAAAAGACGGGACATTTACCGGCAAGTGAGTGTGACGCTGGACTTGGGCAGCAACTTGACAATCTCAACGCCTCATGCATTTATGGACTATCCATCACAGATCTGCGGGCATCAGTGCGTCCTCCCGTCTGAGCCTCAAACTGACAGTTCTCCGTCGCTAGCATCACCTCGGTCCCCGGCACTACCTGACGGGACTGGCTGAGATTGCTTGTCCGAACTAGGCGCTTGCATCTCATCCTCGGAACTTTCTTCGGCTTCTGCAAGCTCAGCTTCCTGCATGCGTCTGATCTTGCGGATGAGGACTTTGTTCGAGTGCACATCGGTCTCCGTGAGCATCTGGCCGAAATTGTCAGCATAAACGTTCACCTGGGTGGCACTCAACAATCAAACAAAACGGAGGAAGCCATGCTTACCTGATTACATCCGGTGACTGGACAGTCGACTGCTTTTTGTTGCCCGATTCTGTGAGGACCTCGCCGAATCATCTCGAGAATTGCATTCTTTTCAAAAGTATGCGGACACTTGTTGCTTGAGTAAGGCTCTTTGAACTGCTGATATGTGATTGGACATCGCGTGCTGATAGTAGCTCGGTCTACGACAATATCATCATCGTCGTCGAAATCACCGCGCTGTGTGCTATCAGTGATTCCTGGCGCTGGTGATCCAGTCTCGGTGAACCAAGTATCTTCGTGGCCCAAGACAGGACCACTGTCCCCGTACTTTGCATCATGCACTATTCGCTTGAAGTCGCGGTATTCGTTATTGCGGGCATAGCGCGCCGTAAGGGAAAGTGATGTATAGGTATCTTTTTCGCGTTGCACACGCGAGGCAAATAATTCGCTTGCACCGGTGAGAGCTATTCGAGACCCATCAATAGGGGTCGGGCCGGGCGTAGGGCCTTCATCCATCTCAGTGTCTCCGTCTCCGTCAACGTTTCGGGTACGCCGCTGAGTGGCTGTTTGGCTCTGTGATTGTCGCTGCGTTTCTCGCTGCGTCATTTGGGTGCGATATTCTTCTTCTAACGTTATAGGTGCATGGGTTCTAAGCCAATCAAGTGTATCATCAATTCTCTGCGCCGCAACCCCAGAGTCGATGACTGCACGCATGCTTTCTTCCAGCTTCGTAGTGGCTTCTTCTACCTTCAATTTCAATTCCTCCATGTCTCGCTCTTCCACGTCTCTATCCTCCAGATTTTTGCCCGCATCCCACTTCTTCTTCCGTCGTGCTATGTATTCGGCATGATCGCGCAGAGTATCGTTAACGTTCTCAGCACTGGCAGTGATGGCAGCAGCAGCCTGCTTGCTGTGTCTTTTGACGTCGTTTAGACTGCGGCCCTGCAGTTCGCGCAACGCGCGGGTCGCCTCAGTATCAAGAGGGTGAGACGGCTTCTTGTACGGTGGAAGCGTGTCGGCAACAGCATTGCGGCTTGGGGTAGACACTCCAGACTGGCGGCTGGCAGTCGGTCGAGCCGTTGATTGTCTATTACGAAACGACATGTGGAATTGTTCAAAATGATAAACAGGAGACGCTTTGATCCGCACGAAAAGGTGACGCGGATGCGGGGGACGCGTCTGTAATTTAGCGCAGCAATAGCGCCTTCGCCAAGTCACATGATCATCTACTCGCGTACTTGGACATTTGTGTCTGCAGCTGGAAAGGTTTAATGGACCTATAGTAACGAAAGCATGTAAAGAAGGGTACTCATAAACTGCAGCTTCCAAGATGAAGGGAAGAACTGCACTACTCAGAGAATCACAATCCTACTCTGAAATCCCCTCTTCATCGACTTCGATATCCCTCCAAAAATACTAGACGCTCTGTAACCCCACCCCAGCCGTCGATTGTATGCTTCCTTGCCAGCTTAGCTAATTCATACCCGTCTCCGCTTTCTACAGCCGTATCGTTCTCCTTGCTCCATATACCCCTTTCACTAGGCAGAGGCTTGCCCTGCTTCCACGCATCGAGCACTTTGACAGCAAGCTCGGGACGTAAGCCTGTACGTTTGAGCGCTGCACTGATGAAATCGTTGGGAAACCCTTGGGCATTTTGCTCATCATAGAATTCGTTAATTTCTTCGGCGTTGAGCGGTGGATCGGGGTCGCCCGAACTAGTAGAGGTTGTGGAAGGTACTGGAGAAGAGGACAGGCGGAGAGGTCGGGGTGGGTATTGAGGGTAAGTGGCTTCACCTACGTCCTCTTCCTGGAGGGAGCGGCGAAACTCTTCCATGGATTGTGTTGTGGATGCATCAGATTCTGGAACCTGAGGCGAGGAAAACAGTAGCTCCTGTTGAAAATTCGCTTCTTGGGCAAGGCCAATTGAGCGCGGAAACCCGTCTTGAGTAGGTGAGGATAGAATCGCCTGAGTATCGAGATTTGACACTTTCTGGCGCGTGGCTCGTGGCGTTGGCGTGTTTGAACGTAGATCATCTTCTGAACCTGTTTCGTAACCTAGTGGTTGACGCAGATGATCTATGTCTAGAAACTCGTCGGACTCGATGCTCTCCACTTCCTTTTCTGTACCCTGCTTATCCAGCTCAACCATGGTGGCCTCGTCGTCTTCTACAAAGTCGGATATATCTAGCCTAGCCTGCTCCTTGATGGGCTCTGGCTGAATTGTGTCTTGCGAGTTTGCAGATAATGAAATCTCCAGTGGCTGCTGTTGGATGCCAGTCTTTTCGGTTGGCGTCTCTAATGTGTTGTCCTTGGTAGGCGTTGTACTTCCGCTTTTCCGTCGTTTGATAGGTCGAGGTGACTCAATCTCTTCTTCCTGCTCTTCTGTCTCATCATCTTCTCGTGATCGTTTTGTGAACTGGTCGTTTTTCTCGAGATGGAGTTTGGGGAACTCGTGCTGAGCTTTCGAAGATAGCGATCTCTTAGGTGCTTGTGCTGTTTTGGTAGAGTTTCCAGTCTCCTCCGAGGCTTGCGCAGTAGCTTTTCTATCCATAGCCAGATATGGTGCTTTCTCTTCTATCGATAGAGAGGACCACTGGTTTATTAGGACGATATGTAGTGCAGCTAACATGTAGGTCAATCATGACTGCATCAACGATAGATACATAAACACTTACTATAACCCCTACCAGGATGTGCATTCAAAGTTTCCTGCTTCTTTTCGCGGGCAAAGAACTTGTAGGCTGACGGGACTTTGTTGTTGTGTTCGTTATTAATCAATTCTTCGAAGCGTTCATTGTTAAAACCTGATGTCTGCACTAGTGTATCGCCCTCTACTGGAACTGTGGACTGTGCAGCTTCTTCCTCTGGTTTGACCAATTGAGAAAACGGTTGGCTGATTGACTGACCCTGACTGTGATTGTCTTCATCATGCTGCTTCTCGACTTTTCTCTTCATCTTTTCCCTTTTTGACACTGGATCGATGAGCCATTGCGGACGAACCACCTTTTCAAAGTACTGCCGCCATTGTACAGCGGTTTGATTGCACTGCTCTTCTGCCCATTTTTCCCATGCCGAATCATACTCATCGCTCACTTCTAGGCTGTTGATTAAATCCGCAAAGGCGTAGAGTTCTAGCCAATCATCCAGAGTAAACAGTACTTTCAGCTCATTGACACTATAGTCTTTTTTTGCGTTGGTCTCTTTTTTGGCATTGGGTTTCTTCGCAGTCGTTTCCTGCTCCTGTTTAGATGTATGTTGTTTGGTAGGGTTGGAAGACGATGAAGCTGGAGGCGTACGTTTATTGGCTTGGTCGGACGAGGGAGACGGAGGAGCATTGTCAGGTAATTTGAAGGCAGATGGAGGGCGGTTTCGGAGTTGCTTGAGATAGCGGTCACGCCATGATTGCCATGTGTGTTGTGGGTACTGTATTGGTTTAGCAGACATACTCGTGCCAGACTTGTTTGCTCGCGCTTACCTTCTGCTCCAACTGTTTGTAAATCTCGTTCCCACTCACAGGGCTACCGCTTGACTCAGCTTCGTGTGCCCATTTGTAGAGTATTCTGTCTTCTTCTGCTGTGTATGGCGTCCTCCCGCTCTTGGTAGGCTGGTGGATGGCTCCCGGTTCTCGCGCCTCGCCCAACGGCGGACCGGCTGGATGGTTTTTGGGGTCGCACAGTTCTCCATTCTTAATTGACTTGGTAATAAACTCGTATGAGATCGAACCCGGTGGACAATCTCTTCGAAAGTGATCGGCAATCATATAGTCGGCCTTCTTCTCCAGCAGCACAATCTCTCCGCCATTGGCCTTGATCTCATCCAGCAGGTGGTTGCGCGTTGGCACGCGCTGCGCGACCCAGAATTTTTTACCTGCGAATAGGTCTCCGCAGGATTCGAGATCGAATCCCTCTTTGACATCTTTGTACACAACAGATGCCGCCATGGTCGGGTTGTTACTGCCGCGCTAAGTGGTGGTGAGTCGACGCGTTACTAGTTGAGCTGTGACGAGACGCGCTCACATGTGACGGAGGATTCACGCGGGGTCAGGTGTCGGCAGCAGCCGCGTAGTCCCTTCAGCCTGTTCCCCATGATGCCTTGCACACACACGACTTGGTAGACCACAACACATCGTGATAATGATGCGAAAGTAATTTTGGAATTCCTTCCCTCTTTACTCCGCCATGCGACACCTATTACAATCTGACCTTCCCCCATCATGACTGTCGCTCGCACCATCATCATCTTCACTGTCACAGTGTCCCTTGTTACCTTCATAGCCTTTTTCGGGCGGCTGCCAGCTTTTAGGTATCTACTCTGTGCGCAAGTGATAAGATTGTCTCTAACAAGTCTAGAAACACACCCATTGGCTTCCTCAACCGTCTCTTCCTCATTCATATCCCCTCGGCATTTCGATGGGTCGACCTCGCTCTCACAAATGGCCGCATCACCAACGGTGGCTCCCGCCTGGGCCACTATCTTATGTACGACAAGCATCCGCTCGTCGTGATCTTCTTTCTCGGCCTGGTGACTGCATGCGCTGTCATGTTTCTGCCCGCTGTGTGGCATCTCATTGGGCTGCACCACAAGCTCTTCGCCTTTGTCATGTTGCCACAGCCGTACATCTTTCTGTACCTAAGTGCGAAAAGGAACAACCAAACATATATAAATGCAGCGAACCACGCTGAGCAGATGCGGCACTATCCGTACGATAGAGTGCTGTACTACCCTGGCACCGAGTGTCGGACATGCAAGTTCCTGAAGCCTGCGCGTAGCAAACATTGCAGTATATGCAAAACATGCGTTTCAAGAATGGATCATCATTGTATATGGGTGAACAACTGCCTAGGCCGGGGCAATTACAAGTGGTTTCTGGCTCTCTTGCTATCAACGAGTATCCTTATTGCCTATGGAGCATACCTAGCCTACTATGCTCTCTCTCCGATGGTCTTAAAGCAGTACCTAAAGTACGAGGACTGGTATAGATACAAACCCAAGATTAGTGTCAGCTCTAAGAGCTGGGGTGCGTATTTTGACCGAAAGATGCATTACTTCCTCATGTACACGAGCATATACCTGGACGTCGGTGGTATTCGCGGATCCGGAGTCGGTCTACTCGCGCTTCTTACATGGCCGCTTCCATTGGGTCTCCTAACTTACCACATCTACCTCATCTGGGCGGGCATGACAACAAACGAGAGCTCAAAATGGGCAGATTGGCATGACGAAATGGCAGAGGGTGTCGTCTTTCTCGGTCACCGGCGCGAGGACACAATGCAGCAATACCGTAGCCCAACAGATGACGAGGAACCGCCCACCACCTGGCCTCTAGAGAGCAGGCATATTCTCATTCGAACACGAACCGGGCAACCACCAAAATCGCTACCTAGTCGCATCAAATCCGTCGCTAAAGAAGACAGCTTTGAGCGTGTGTGGAATCTAGCTGCAGTGGAGAATGTATACGACTTGGGCTTCTGGGACAATATCGTAGAGGTACTAGTGAACTAATCATATCGAACTAACACAATAACCATATACCTTGCAAATATCCACATGCCCATCTTTCCATGTGGCGAGACTACCCAACTAGCCATCCTTGCCGCTTACCCCAGACCCTTTACGCGTTCACGCATCAAAACCTGCTGGTACACCCTTGCGATGCGTGACGTCATGCTTGTCGCCGTCTCACCACCACCAACCACCAGGGCAACATACAAAGCAACTTATCTACCTAGCGTACTTTCTTGTAACACAGAAAAATAGTTCTTCAAATCCCGTCAATCCAAAAATATATCACCGTCTCGTCAAAAACTCAAAAATCAGATACAATGACCCAAGCCCTCTCCAAACAAAACAATCAAAACCAAGTCCAGCAGCGAAACCAAGACAGCGCAACTCAAGTCCATGAGAGGACTGCTAGCGCAAATGCATCTGTGAGTTTTTTCTTCTTCTTCCTTACCTGATTCATCTACAAAAAAAGATCCCCTAGAAAAGAATGAGATAAGAAATGGAAAATAAGAAAACTAACATGGGAAAAAGGCTGGTCTAAACCTCAACCTCTTCGCCGCTCTCTCCGGCGCTTTCAGTTCAAAGTCGAAAAAGAGCACGCGCCAGGAAGCGAATGGGGACAGTGTTACGGAGGAGGAGAGGTGGGATAGAGGTATGTGATCCCACTTCCTTTGCTCACATTTTCCCCTTATTTGTTTCCTTCATTCTTCCTTTCATCCTTTTCACCTTGCCTTGATTTTGGAGATTTTTATAAAATGATATGAGGGATGGTAACTGTTGGATTTTTTATGTGGTGCTAGACTAATGTATGCATGCGAAACAGGTGAAGCAAGTGGTATTGCCAGGGCCCAAGGGAGCGCGTACGCGGCTGCGAATGCGGAGGAAAGAGAAGTCAAGGCGAAGAGGGTTGATCATTTGGGAATTGAAAGGTGAGAATTGCAATGGGTGGTTTTAGCTAAGGGACGAGAGGGGATGGAGAGGAGAGGAGAGGAGACTCTTAGATGAGATATGAATTTTTTAATTTTGTTCATGAACATGGTTTATCAATCAGATTGAACATTTCTACACATGAGCGAATAAGTCCAAACAAAAACAGAGCACAGAAATGATAAATGAATAATGATAAAGAGACATTGGTATATCCCCCGTTACATGTTATCCAACGCCAAAAAAAACACCAAAATAATACCCACCCATTCTCTCCTTCTTAAAACAATTCAATCACACTGCAGCTCCAGCACCACCGCTAATCTTACTCAACCCCTCAACTCCCCTCTTAGCAGCAGCAACATGCCAGGGGATAGTCCCATTCTTCGTACCCCTCATTCCTCTCAACTTAGCCAACAAACCCAATGCCCTAAACTGTCCGAGGACTTCTTTCAGCAGTCCTTCAGCTGTCGTTCTTGTCTGTGGTGTAGGCGTCCACATAAGACTTGTTGTGCTTCTCTGACCCTCCTGACCCGGCCCAGGACTCTGTGGCGTGCCAGGATTGTTGGCATATGGATTCGGAAGATTAGAGCCACCAGGACTAGGCAGGTCTGAGGACGATATTGAGGAGGATGCCGATGCATTCGCAGAAGATGATGTACTTGAGGGAAAGGGCAAGTTGGTAGTGGCATTACGAGATGAGCCTACAGCGCCGATCCAGAGGAAGTTTACGGCTATGACAATGGGTCCTTGCTCTGCGTCTGGGATAAGGTGCGCGATGCTGTTGGATGTTTGTAATGTTTCGCCGCGTTTGACGAGTAGGCCTGATATGAGGGCTGGGCTGAACTGGGTCGTTGTGTGCGAGTTGTGCAAACGATGGGCAAGGATTATGCCCCAAGTGTCGTCAGTTACATCTATGAGACGTGCCTCGGGATCGGCAGCTGGATCTGTGGCCGTGGGGTCGGTGGCAGGTGTGGCGGCGGGTGTAAGACCCGGTCCTGGATCTGAAGGTGACACACCAGCTTGGGGTGTAGAACCTGGTGTGGTAGCTCCAGCGCCAGTTGCTGGGGTTGAATTAGGCACTGTAGGCGTGAATTGGTATGGCGGATCCGTATCAACTGCTGTGAGCAATGTGACAAAGACATTAATCTGTGTGGGGCATGAGATGAGAAAGACCCATGTCTCAAGCTCTTCCCTTTCAAGCACACCAGCTTTGGCGATGCAGACACGCCAGTTGACTCTTCGAGATTGTAGTATCTCGATAGTAGTTTGCCATATCTCCTTCGCAATCTCTCTGAACATTCTTGTCCCCAAGTAGTACGAGACGACTGCCTGAGATTTGCCACAGCTGTCAGTCCATGCAGCAGTAACCCACGCACCATCAAGACTGATGGCGTAGCCGAGATGCATGTACGTGTTCTCCCGCAACAAGTCCTGGGCTGGCTCGGATATAAGTTTGAAAGGGATATTGCGCGGTAGTGTCTCTTCCAGATGGAACGCAGGTGCTTTGTATATGCTCAGAGATGTCTTGTCACCACTTGGCGCACTGGGAGGGCATCGATCGTAGACCTCTCGCGCAAGGCCCATGTACGTAGATGGGTCAAGGATAACGGGTGCATCAAATGAAGCGACATACTTCATAGGGATGATCTGTAGCACGACATCTGGCTTCTGTGGCTGGTCTGGACGTCCTGGATGACCTTGCGTGTATGCCTGGAACAGCGCCCAAAAGGCCGAACACAGTTCCCAAACTGCTGATGACCCCCCAAAAGGATCAATCATGTAAATGACAAAGGCATCGACCTTGAAATCCTGTTGCTCTCGTATTTGGCCGTATTGAAGAGCGAGAAGCTTACCGAGCTGAATGCACGTATCTTTAAGAAGTTTGAATGTTTCTCGCGGTGTAATGGTCGAGGTTGCCCTGACGGGTACAAGGCCGCCTTCGTACTCTACCGCCGTCTCCACCCGACTGTGATTACCAAGTTTACAGCCATCATAGGCAAGCTGGAGGTTAAGCAGAAAGTTTTCCAAACACGGTCTTATTGCATCGCTGTGGGGATATACACAGAACGTGACAATGTTCTTTGGGTGGCTGATGGGGGAGAGTCCTAGTGTCTCCCAAAACGCCACCGCAGGCGGCAGTAGATCCCAGTGCGTCTCTGCACGACGCACTCTCAGGAATGGCGCCTGAATTTGATACATGTGACTCCCCGTGACTGCTGGGCTATCTGATTTTCGTGCAGGAGGTCTTTGCTGTGCTTTGGCCAGAGCGGTATAGTCCTGGAATACTTCGTTGACACCTGCCAATGTAGGCAGATCGCAATCTGTAGCCGTTGGAAAGAGGTTTTTGATAACATTGTACCAAGGCGTCTCGGCCACAGCGTCGTTGTTGAATTCGCTTCTTATGGGTGGGTCCTCGCTGAGCATATCAAGTGTTGTAGAGACAAGCTGGTCAGTCACAATCTGTGTGATGGAGATGCTATCCTTTGCACTCAGCGGCTTCTCATCTGGTACTTCATACGCGGGATCGGGCTGAGAAGTAGGGGTGTCGGGCATCTGCGCAGGGCCCGGTAACAAAGCAGGCAGACTGTACCGTGCCCCAGCTACGGGCCGCTCGGCTGGAGAAGGAACATTGACCAGAGACCAGTCCCAAAGACTTGGTTCGAAACTACTGAGGTTGGCTTCATCTAGGTGCAAGCCATACAAATCTAGCCAGTCACCTCCTAGGGATTCTGCAAACGAGGTCACAGACAGTGGGGTCGCGTTGCCCTCACTTTGCAACTTCCTCTTGGCGGGCATAGTAAGGCTATTCATGATAGCAGCAGGCGTCACCTCTACCTCTTCATCTCCAGAATCGTTGCCAGATGCATCCGACACCTCACTCGAAGAATCTGAATCGTCACTGACCGCGCGAGCTAGAGATGCCATCTCCGGGATTCGGTTTGCAGATGCGATTCCGGCTGCGAGTCGAAGCTTCGAAAGCAGGGGAAATTCTCTCAAGCTCTTCGGTTGTGTAGCACCAGTATTTCTAGCTGGGCTGGGACTGAGCTGAACTTGGCCAGTCGGAGTGGTGGGGCGATGTGCACTAAACCGTCCGCCCTGATACTTTGCATCAGACAAGCTCATCTTACGATTAAACACAACCGGGGTGAAGTGTGCATCAGGGTGACTCTCAGAACCTCGTTCTGATCGAGTGCGTGATGCTGATTTACGAGGTGGAGACGGCTCTAGCGCTTTGAGGATCTTGCTGGGACTCAGAGGCGGCGTAGGTGCCCTGGAGAATGAAACATTCCTTCGCACTGGTGATGATTTGGTGTCTCCTGAATTATCAGAGATTTCAATCTTGGGTGCTGGCATATGCGCAGGTTCTTTGCCTTTGGTATGATCTTGGCTCATCGCAGGCTCAGAAGCTGTAGCAAGTGCGTTCTCGAGGGCTGCGAAAGGATCCGACATGTCATCTTGGGCCTGAGGCTCCGTAGCGGCTTTGGGGTGTGGGTCCTGTGTAGCATGAGTAGGTGGTGCATTATCATTAGGTAGAGCAGGTGCGTCTAGCATATCAACGTCGTCATTATCCGGGCCATCAAAGAAATCGAAATCTGTATCGTTGATACGGTCACCGGTGTAACCGTCTTCCTCCATGTCCTCAAAAAGGTCATCGTTACCGCTCGATGTGTTGAAATTATCGGTCGCAGAAGGAACAGCTGGAGATGTAGTGACCATTTGTTGGTCTTCAGTCTTGGCACTGTCCGGTGGAGCAGAGATGTTGATGGCAGGATTGCTTCCTCCGGGTACTAAGACAACATTGGAAGCTGCTCCAGATACAGTCGGCGTGTCGCTATAGGATACCCCAGTACCAGGGGCAATTCCATCTGGCGGCGTGGGGTACACACCGCTTACTGGTTGTAAATCGCCATAGGTTCCGCCACGAGCGTTGAGCGGCGATGATGGATGTAGGCCAGGGTGTTCCTCTTTACGGCGGACAGCGTCTTCTTCGGCCTTTTTGGCCTTCTTTCGTGCTTCAAGAATCTTATCGCGGTCCGGCTTTCCCAGAAACCACTCTTGCGCAACATCAAGTGGGTCCTTGAAACCCATGGACTCTGGTGTCTCGAACCATCTCAGTATGTTGGAGTTTCCAGCTGCACCGATGGTGTTTGTTCCCGTAACGGTGAGATCCGTTTCATTTATAACGTGGAAGAAGCACAGTGCTCGTGGCCATAGAATATCCCGTTCTGGACCGACTGAAACCGGGCTCGAGAGAATGGGGCTTGGCGTCAGCGTGGTGTGAATCCTGACCCACGAGGTTCTCTGATCTAAGTCAGGCAAATCGTAGCCTTTCCAGCCTAGCCAACGCTTGACACCCGATTTCCATTTTTCAATATTTTGCTCTAGAGATGTTGATTTTGTACGTTTCCGGTGACGGATGCTAATTTCCTCGTTGATGGAATCTAGGGGATCTTCAAAACTGATGATGGTGGCTAGCACACCATTGGGTGCTACACGGATGCATGTGCCAACAAGCTGTCTCTCCTCAGTTTGAGTCGAGACGCTGCTCAAGCAACGTATTGTGTTCTTTCGGTCAGTAAAGGTTGATAGCAAAAGCGTGCCTGAGCTAGCCCAGTGAACGTTGATACTGGTAAGACGATGCACCTCTGGTTGGGGGTCAACCTCGGTTTGACCATCAGCAATGCACTTGGAAGCCTTGGATACGAATGTGCGATAATTCAAAGCTACCACTTGGCAGTCTTTGACAACATGGAACGAGATCAATGCGACAACAGACGATGTGAAGAGCTCATAGAGGGTGAAGCAATCAGGTGGTGGGGGTGGGTCAGCAGACGGTTGCGGATGCGTGCTTCCCTGTGCGGGTCTTGGATTATTGCCACTTTGTAAGCCTCGTTGAGGCGCGTTTGTTGAGGTTGTGTGATTCGAGGTAGCGGGTGGGTGGGGAGCGCCTGGGCGCATGGGGGGACGGACTAGATCGATGGCCTTGATAGCGCCCGTGTGTTCGCCTAGAAAGTGTCAGTATTGCAGTGGGATGTGTACGAGGGTCATCTGAGGGAGAAAACGGACGTTGCAAGCGGTAGCCGTCGAGTTCTGGCAGCTGGGGACTGGCTTGGCCTAGCTTGTCAACCGTGGTCGGCTTAAACAGCCAGAGCCAGGGGCGCGCGGCGTCGTGCGCAACCAGGTGGAGAGCATGGCGCAATTCAGCCTCGACAGCACGAGTGTCTTCGGAAGGGCTCCAGGATGGGGGTGGTTGTCTGGAGGATTGTGGTGAGGTGGTAGAAGTAGTAGTAGTAGTATTGGTGGTGGTGCGGGTGACGGAGATGGCTTGGTAGGCAATGGCTTCAAAGTCTCCTATCGCTTGCGCATTGGTTGTGCACGTCTTGAGAAATTCCATTAGAGAGACGGCTGCCCTCTACGGAACATTCAGGTGGTATTCGCGACGTATCTTCACTCCGAGGACGGCGCTGTACACCTTTTCCATCAACTGCGCTGCGGGCCGCTCGACGCGTCGCGCGCGACTGCAACGATTACAGCAACGAGGAGGGCGTGGAAGGGGAGATGGCGTCTCTCAAGCCGGCATGGTCTGGTTGGGGTGTCTGGTGTAGCGGATGGAGCATGGCGACCGCTGCTGCTGGCCGGCCCCGACGGTGATGGGATGTGTGGGCGCAGCTGGGGGTCCCGGGCGACGGTGGGGGATGGGCGATGATTAGGTGATGCGCGATAGGCCCGTCTTAGGAAGGGAGGTGAAGGGTTTCAGACACTGGCGTGGACTCGACACCGTATGCCGCGATGCGACGCCGGATACGGTAGGTAGGCAGGATGTGTATCTATGTCTAGATGTATGTAGTTCTGCTGGGGGGTGGTGGAGTCGGGGGAGCAGCTGGGAGCGAAGGCGGCTCGGCAAGCGGCGCGTTGCCCTAAGAGCCATGCCCATCCATATCTATAGCCCGCTGTCCGCAGCTGTGGGAGCGCGAAGCCCCGGTCCTGGCCCGTGGGCTGGACCCGCTCTTTTTTTGCCCGCGCCAACTTCTTCATCGTCTGCTTCTTCTCCGTCTGTTGCTCTTGCGGTGCGACCTTATCTTTTCTACCCCTCCGTCGCGCCACCATGAAAATCTCCGCCGGAAACGTGCCCGTCTACACCATTAGCGGCAGCGAAGCCCGTCCCCTGCCCGAATGGCTGATTCGCAAGCGCAAACGCAGTCTGAAAAACGACCCCGAATTCGCCAATCGTGTGGATTTGCTGCAGGATTTTGAGTTTGAAGAGGCCAGCCAGTGTGTGCGTGTCAGCGAGGATGGCGACTGGGTCATGAGCACCGGAACATACAAGCCTCAAATACATGTTCACTACCTTCCCCACCTGTCTCTGTCCTTTGCGCGCCATACCAATACTCTTGTATGCATCCCACATGTTCAAATCGCACTTCACTAAATGCTGACCTCCTGCTAGAACCAAACCTTCCACCTACTCTCGTCTGATGCGACCAAGAGCGTTCATTTGCAGCAGGACCGGTGCATCGAGTTCCACACGGGCGGAGGCCTCCACTACGCCAGCCGCATACCTCGCTATGGCCGCGACCTCATATACGACCGCCGATCCACCGAGTGTCTGGTGCCGTCCGTTGGCGTCAATGCTGAAGGAATGGGAGAGTGCTTCCGGCTGAACCTCGAGGTCGGCCGCTTTATGCGCAGTTACGAAGTTGATGTGGGCGGCAGCGACGACCTAGCTGCGGGTGGACTGCAGGGTGGCATCGACGCTGGTGCCGTCAACACAGGCGCTATTGCAGAACAGACGCACGGCCTACTGGCACTGGGCACCTCACTGGGCACTGTCGAGTACTTTGATTCGCGCACCCGTACCCGAGTCGGTATCTTGTCATCTCCCAAGGACGCTTTCGAGGGCCGCTCAGAGACGACTGCCCTTGCCTTTTCCCCGAATGGCCTGGAAATGGCCGTCGGAGACTCCAATGGCATAACACACCTCTACGACCTGCGATCTCCTAAGCCGCTGCTGAGAAAGGATCAAGGATATGGCTTTGCCATAAAGAATATCATATACCTTGATGGCGCACAGACACCCGAGCCAAAGATACTAACTGCCGACCAGCGCGTCATCAAGATTTGGGACGCAAAGGACGGCACTCCATGGACCTCTGTACAGCCGTCTGTCGACTTGAACCATGTCGAGTGGGTACCCAAGAGCGGCATGCTGCTAACTGCGAACGAGGGAAGGCAACAACACTCTTTCTTCATCCCGCAACTAGGCCCAGCGCCAAGATGGTGTCATTTTCTCGACAATATCGTGGAAGAAATGGCCGAAGACCCCAATGACCCCAACGCTTTCGGCAAGGGCGCCGTGGGAGACGTGTACGACAACTTCAAGTTCTTGACCATGGACCAACTGAAACAATTGTCACTCGACCACCTTGTCGGAACCACCAGTCTCCTTCGTCCGTACATGCACGGTTTCTTTGTCGCCCAAAAGCTGTACGAGGAAGCACGGCTCATCTCGAACCCAGATCTCTGGCAAGAACAGCGCGCCAAGAGCATCGCCGAGAAAATCAACAAGGAGCGCGAAAGCAGAATCCGTGGCAGCAAAAAGGTGGCCGTCAAGGTCAACCGCAAGCTTGCCGAGAAGATGTTGGAGAAGCAGGAAGAGCAAGAGCGCAGGCGCGCCAAGCGCGTACTCAAGAACGGCGGCGACGACGACATGGTCCAGGCTGCGCCCGCCGTCCAAGAAGACGGCGCCCAACCCGCTGCCGGCGGTGTCCTCAACGACCCGCGTTTCGCAAAGATGTTCGAAGACCCCGAATTCGAAATCGACGAGCAAACCCGCGAGTTTCAGCAACTCAACCCCAGCACCAAGATCCCCAAGGGCCTCACTGCCGCCGAGCAAGAGGAGCTGGAATCCCGAAAGGGATCTTCGGACGAAGACTCCGATGGTGATGACGATTCCGAGGCTGACCGAGTCCGAGCACCAAAGAAATCACAACAACAAGACACCCGCATCTCATCCAACTCCTACAAGAAATCTGGCCACCGCTCCCAACGCGGCCCGGAAATGCACGTCTCATCTTCCCACAACAACTCCAATAACCACCGCTCCTCTGCTCCAGCCAAAGACAAGACGTTCGGCTCCCGCGTCTCCAAACTCAAGCCCTCGAAACATGCTGCTTCTTCCTCGTCCCGATCAAATACAACAGTGGTGGGTGAGCGCGAAATCACATTTGCGCCTGAACGCAAGCAGAAGAAGAGGCAGAGTCATGCGGATGAAGAGGGAGGCCAGCGCCATGATCGGAGGAGAGACGGACAAAGGAGGAATGCTAGTGGTAATGTGTTTAGAAACATGTAGATGTTTTTCTAATCAGTCATGTTGGAGTAATGATACCCTTTTTTTTCTCGTTGATGATTTGAGGAAGATTGGAAATTTCAAAATGGGGAAAGGAGGGGTGGAAATCAAATGATTTGGGCTTGGAGTGATTTGGATCTGGGCATGTGGGTTCACTGGTAAAATAAAAGTTGTTTGATGATTTATGGATCGGAAATGGTGGAATGAGTTTAAGTGTAGTTATCCCAAGTTGGAACATAAGAAACGAATCAACATATCCAGGTAAAAAAAAACGCAAGTCAAAGTATAATAAATGTATTCCAAATCGGAAAGCCTGCGCCCCAGGCACAAAAGATGTCCTAAACCAGTCCAGTCCTCTCGGATCATGTACATGTATGTGTTGAAGAAACGCCCTCATGCACTCTACACTTCTACTACAAATCCCACCGAGACGTTGAACGTCCTCTTCACGCTCTCTCCCCACCCCACTTAAGGACACGTAATCGCCTTCACGGTCCCTTGCTTTCCTTTGTGTGTTCATTTACTTTGCCTGATGTGTGGCTGCTACCTGAGCATCACTTTCTACTCAGCCGACTGCTTGTTCATGAAAGTGTAGGCGGCAAAGGCAAGGGCTCCACCGAGGAGAATAATGGCGTAAAGGCCGACGCCAGTCGAGGCACCATCGGTAGCAGTAGCAGTATCACCAACCGCTGGGTAGCTCTTGGGCTTTGGGTCACCCTCCTATTCGATGTGTCAGCCAAGCCTTGTCGTTAACCGTCTGGTAGTTCGTCCACGGATGTCTCTTTGGGAAGTGCTCCGAGATATTCCCGCATGAGCGTCTCCGCCGGGAATTGCGGATGTCGCCTTTCCGCGATCGGGGACCGAGGCCCCATGTGCTTGGCGGAACTTCCGTTTGCCTGGGGATTCGCAACATCCAGCTATACGTTGCCAGTCTCGGGAATTGAAGAAAAAAAGATGCGGAGGAAAGGGGGAGGGGGGAAGTGAAGGTGGGAAATTCAAGATGTACCTTGCGCTCCAGCTTTCCAACGTACAGACCCTCGAGAATCTCGCGAGCCTCGTCGGAGTGGCCGACGTCCTCGAATGCCTCTGTAGAGTCCTGGCCTCCGACATCGAGCAAAACCTCTTCACCACCCCTGGATATCAAAATGTCAGCGATTGTTTTGTTGCCTGAAACTTGGGGATGAAGTGCAGCCAGCACGACCGAGGTCCAAGGTGGGGTTCTTCTGCAATAACCATCACCAAAGACACCCGCAACATAATGTGCAGCGTCCAACGGAGGCAACGTACGGGTGCTCATCTACAAAGCTCGAAGCATTATAGACCTTGTCATGTACGACAATGTACAGATCCTTCTTGGTGTTGTGTTCGGAAACATCGGAGTAGGTGAATACCTTGTCCATTGTAGAAATGAAGAATTTGCGAGCGTGTACGGGGAGGTGGTAGAGATTGCCGAATCTACTTTGGTAGGTGCGGTACGAGGGTGGGAATTGGTATGCGAGTGCAGAAGCGGATGGTGCAGGTGAGGTGTTGAAAAGTAGATACGGTGTACAGAAAGTTGCCGATTCTCGTAGCGGCTTTAGGGCTCGGCTCTAGGTAAGAATCTACGACAAAAGGCAAGACGACAAATCCCGAACCCCCGATTGGCTCTCGGATACCTGGCTCGCCGACTCCCGCTCCTGATAGGCCGGCCCGAAGGGGTAAGAAGACCCTGTTGCGCCTTTGTCGTGGGGACGCCTATCAGACGGTCGCGGGGCGGTCGATTCACTTTGAGTAGCCGTTTCCGCTCGTTTGAATAGATGGCATGCATACTGCATACACACACATGCAACAAGCAAAGAAAAATGACATGCGATCAATTTCATTTATTGTGCTATGCCATCGTCACGAGCCCAATACCTTGACTCTCATCCACTCGCTCGTCCCGACACCGAGATTTAGTCCGTTCAGCGCCCACCATCTCCTCACGGCCTCGCCTTTGGCTCCCTCGACCCCGTCTTCCAGGGCCTCTTCTATGTCACATGTCTTGTACTCGACTTTCAAACCACTGCGCTTCCACCACTCGAGTACGTGGGCGTGGCCCATTTTAGTAGGCCCCACAAGAACCTGGTTATCAAAAAGAATTTTCTCGCCGCGGAGTTTGCGCCAGTAGTCTAGAATGTGAGTATGGCCGTGGGTCGAGGCAATCTTCGCAATCGTGTCCTCGTGGGAGAAGGGGATGCCCGAGTCGACCCAAAAGATAATTGCAGGTAAACAGCCAGACTGTGTTGCGTAAGTGATGGACTTTCCGACCTTGAGCGGTAGGTCCTCGCGATGCGATTTGGTAGGGGCGTCTTCGTCGATTGGGCTAGAGGGGACAGAAGGGGCAGTCCGGTGGCGACTGTGTTCCTTCCACCACTTGAGCACATGGATATGGCCCTGAGAGCTTGCCTGCTCAAGTGCCGCTTCGGTGTATTTGAGCGCAAGGCCAGAGTGGTACCACCAATCAAGGACTTGGACCGAGTTAGCACGGCTCGCATCGTCAATGGCCTCGTCAGAGTACTCCTTTGTCAAGAAAGCAGGCGACGTTCTCCAATAGTCCAAAATCTCTGTCTTGCCAAACACCGAGGCCTTGTGAGGAAGGAACGTATGGCCAAAGGTTCCCCAGAAAAGATCCTTGTGGCATGTTTCCAGATGGACAAGCACAGGCACCATGGCAAAGCGCATGATGAGTTCAATGCAAAGGCGTGATATGCGTGTCGGCTTTTCCGTGTCAAAAACCTTCTTGATGTCCGGGTATGGATATGTGAGCAGGGCCCACTCGAGTTTCTGCATCTGCGTCTTCGGTCCTTCGTCGCTCGCGGCCTGGCGCCATTCTTTGGGTATTGACAAGTTTGTGTGGACGTTGAGAGTGGTGGCTAGTTCCCAGTCTTTTGTGAATTCAAGGACGATGGACCAGAGTTCGGGCGGAAGACGGGGCCCTTTGCTCCTCGTAGGTGTCAGTGTTGGTAGATGGGCAATAGGCAGGGCGACAGTGCGGTTGCCTACAGCCATGAGATCGATCTGAGTCTGGATGGATTCGTTGAAAGCTTTGTGGCCTTCTATCCACGACTGATATTTGCGGCCGGAGTGATCAAACGACCACAGGAAGGGGGGCAAGACGCGGATCCAATTCCACTTGCGTCGGATCTTGCTGATCTGTTTCCGCGACATGGGATTCTCCCACATCAGTGTTGACATTGCGGGTATGAGCAGTATCTTCTTGGACACATTCCAGCTGCGCAGAAGCTGCAGGTGCAGGCTGGTTGTGAAGCCATGGAGCATGCGCGCCAGGTTCTCTGCATTGAGTGGCGCAAGGACCAACAGGTCTGCCCAGGTGCAATAGTCGGCAACGCATGTGTCGAGGTAGTCGGCATGCTGCCAGTCGGGCGGCGCAGTGCCGTCAGGCGTGTATGTGTGCCATAGCGGCTCGAGTTGCGGAGGAATGGTTGTCTGGGCGGCGGCTGAGAATTCTTTGCAGGCAATGACCTTTAGAGAGACATTGTCGAGACGGTGCAGACGGGCGACGATGGAGCAGCCAAAGCGGAAGGCCGAGGGGTCTGTCAGGGCGACGAGGACATTAAGGGCCCGGGCTGGTGATTGCGTTGCCATTGGAGAAGGGAGGGTGTGTGTTTTGGGGTTGCGGTGAACAGGACAAAGGGCAGTGGCAGAGGGAGTGTGTTAACCCGCCATTGGCCGCAGCCCCACCGGGCCCTCGTGGCTATCTAGTCTGATGCATGTGGCAGAGAGGGCGAAGGGGTGTCATGAACATGGGAAGGGTTTATGGCGAGGAGGTTATGGGACGTGGGCGCAACAGCAGGTGTAGCATGTGTATGTGCATGTAGTAAGTACGTGGATGGGCCAGGGCGGGCAGGGCGGGCAGGACGGGCAGAACATGGGCAGGACATGGACATGGGCAATGGTGGTGACCGTCACGTGCACTCAGCAACGGCGAGACACTTGTTCCGGTCCGGCCGGGCATCGGGGGAAGCAGGCCGCACTCCGACGCAAGAGGCGGAAGGGTGACGTCATATGGCGCCTGGTGGCAAGGCAAGCACAGCCGCATGGGCGGTGGGTGGGTCGTGGCGACACCAGCATGCAATTGTCGCCAAAAAGCCATGCTTGCGCACCACTTGGCCACACCAGAGCTTTTCACGCCTCGCCCGTCCTCTGCCTGCGCTATGCTGCACTAGGCTTAAATTGTAGATCCCAGATATGCGCCAGCTATCCCCAAAGCCGGCGGCGATCGACGCGCCAGGGCGTGCACCAGGCCGTCCAAGTCTCTGTCCAGCCGGTTATGACTGTTGTCCAGCTTCGCCTGTAGTACGACACTGACGTCCTCTGCTTCACTGTGCATGCGCCGCCCCAGCTACTCGTAGGAGCCCTGTCTGCTGGTGCTGGTGCTGGTGCTGGTGCTGCTGTCGCCTCCCGCCCGCCGTCAACATCTAATCTTTGTCCTTGCCTGCTACCCTGTTTCCTCCAAAGGTCCAGATTTCCTCGCCGCCCCCGCACCCTCCACCTTCAGCAGCAACACTGCCCAATTTGATGCGCCTGCCGGCCCTACCCTACCCCGGCCACGACGACGACAAAATCAAAAAGGGGTCTTCTGTTAGCTACTATCAGTCCCGTCGTCATCACTTTCGCCCTCGTCACCTGTTCACCGGTCCCTGCATAACGCCAAGTCAAGGCGCGACCCTCCCACGCCCTCCTTGAATATTATCCCCACGCCTCATTCCTCGCTAGAAGGCCCATGGACGGTTGAAGCGCCCCAGTCTCGACCGTGTGCCGGTGTTCTTGTATTCCTAGCGGCCAACTGGGGTTCAAGGGACCACTTCGCCTTGCCAGCCCTCGTCTACGCTTCATCTGCAATAAGAGATGGCCCACGACTGCTGCAGCGCCTCCATGTCTCAATCATCGGGTCAGATTCCCCAGGATGGACCCTCTTCCCTCGACAACGGTCACCACCAATTCTCCACTGTCTCTCCAGTGCCAGAAGAGCCGCCATTGTCATCTGCCGCCACCGACGCCATCGACTTTGCTACCACACAACCTAGCCAAAGGTCGCGCGCCTCCACTACTGAGACAACAGGTCCCCTCAGCCCCTCTGCCAACGACCGTGTCTTCCCTATCCGCAGTGCAATTAGCGTTGACCCTAGTCCCACGCCCAAAGGTCAGAATGCACAAGGTGACTACTTCCACCCCTACTCCCGAGCAAATGACCCTCGCCTTGCCACCGATACCCGCCGAGCCTCTCAGGGCTCCCTCACATCGCAATCCTCACATGCGTCGCAACGTGCGTGGGCCATGCGCCATGGACCAGGCAAGACGGCGCAGAGAGGCGGACAACCTTTACCCTCACAGCTTTTCAACGACATGTCGTCAAATAAATCCAATGGGAGCGTAAACGATGACAGCCGGTCGCCATCCTTCAAACCCGAACAAGCGCCTTCAATAAAGAGTGGCATCAGCAGCATGGACATGGGTGACTTGGTCACACACCGGTTCAAGCACGTCTCCACTGAGGGCGGTCACATGGTCATAACAGGGCGTGAAGGTGAGACGCTACAACGGTGCGAAGACGAGCCCATCCATCTACCAGGCGCTGTACAGGGCTTTGGCCTCTTGGTAGCATTACGAGATGACCCCGATGGCAATCTGCAGGTGCGTATTGTCAGTGAGAATTCCAAGCGGATACTAGGGCGTACTCCAAAGGAGCTATTCGCTCTTGAAAGCTTTACAGATATCCTCTCCGAAGAGCAAGCCGACAACCTTCTTGACCACATCGACTTTGTCAAGGATGAAGAGTCCAACGTCATGTCTAACGGACCTGAGGTCTTCACCATGTCCATCAAGATCGCAGGCCACACTCGAACCCGCAAGCTATGGTGCGCAATTCACATGAACGAGGCCAACCCTGGTCTATTTATTTGTGAATTCGAGCTTGAGGAAGACCCACTCTACCCACTCGTGCCGCCCAACAACAACACGCCTGACCTACCCGAAGATACCTTGTCCAGTCAGCCTACTGCTGATGAATTCTTGGAAAGCACAGAGATCAAAAGTAGGCCTTTACGAATCCTGCGCAGTGCACGGAAAAGAAAGGGTGAAGCAGCGGCTATGGAGGTCTTCAATATCTTGTCGCAGGTGCAAGAGCAATTGGCTGCTGCGCCCTCATTAGAAAAATTTCTAAAGGTGTTAGTTGGAGTCATCAAAGAGTTGACCGGCTTCCATCGCGTCATGATCTATCAATTCGATCAGAGCTTCAATGGCCGTGTCGTCACCGAGCTTGTAGATCCTCGAGCGACAAAGGATCTCTACAAGGGCTTAAACTTCCCTGCCTCGGATATACCCAAACAAGCTCGAGAGCTGTACAAGATCAACAAAGTCCGCATGCTATACGATCGCGACCTACAAACGGCACGACTAGTCTGCCGTACGGCCGAAGATTTGGAGGTACCCCTCGATCTTACCCACTCATACCTTCGCGCCATGTCTCCGATTCACCTAAAGTACCTCGCAAACATGGCGGTGCGATCGTCAATGTCGATTTCGATTAATGCTTTTGGCGAATTGTGGGGCCTTATTGCGTGCCATACGTACGGGCCTCGTGGCATGCGCGTCTCTTTTCCCATTCGTAAAATGTGTCGGATGATCGGTGATTCAGCATCAAGAAATATCGAAAGGCTGTCGTACGCATCGAGATTACAAGCACGCAAGTTGATCAACACAGTACCAACACAGCACAATCCCTCGGGGTACATCATCGCCTCCTCTGACGATCTCCTCAAACTTTTCAACGCAGACTTTGGCCTGTTGTCGATCCGCGATGAGACTAAGATTTTGGGCACTCTCGAAAATTCACAGGAATCTCTCGCCATGTTAGAGTACCTCAGGATGAGGAGGATCCAGGCCGTAATGACTTCCACCGACATTGCCTCGGACTTTCCGGACTTGCGGTATCCGCCAGGTTTCCATGCCATTGCCGGAATGCTGATAGTTCCATTGTCCGTCGATGGCGAGGACTTTATTGTCTTTTTCCGAAAGGGACAACTTAGACAAGTCAAATGGGCTGGCAACCCTTATGAAAAATATGTCAAGGAAGGCACCGAGGGTTATCTGGAGCCACGAAAGAGCTTCAAGACCTGGTCTGAGACAGTTGTTGGCAAGTGCCGGGAGTGGACAGAGGAAGAGATAGAAACTGCTTCCGTGCTCTGTTTGGTCTATGGAAAATTCATTGAAGTATGGAGGCAAAAGGAAGCTGCTCTACAAAGCAGTCAGCTGACCCGGTTGTTGCTTGCAAACTCGGCACATGAAGTCCGTACACCACTAAACGCCATCATCAACTACCTGGAGATAGCGCTAGAAGGGGCTCTGGATACAGAAACACGAGAGAACCTCTCTCGGTCTCATTCGGCATCTAAATCACTCATCTACGTAATCAACGATCTTCTCGATTTGACCAAGACTGAAGAGGGCGGACCCCTTGTCAAGGGCGAGCTGTTTGATCTCAAAGACACCATTAGGGAGGCCACAGATATGTTTCGCAATGACGCTAAAAGAAAGAACATCGACTATCAAATCATTCAACATTCAGGCTTGCCTAATCACTGTATTGGAGATCAGCGGCGAATACGGCAGGCCATTTCCAACATTACAGCCAACGCAATTCAGCACACCACTCAAGGATGTGTAAAGGTTGAAGCATACGTTGCAGCCAGGACGGGTCGAGACCACGTTGATGTTGAAGTGGCAGTATCTGACACAGGTGCTGGCATGAGCCAGAAGAAGCTTGATCAGCTTTTCAATGACCTCGAACAAGTGCAGTCTGAGCCTGCCTCCATGCTAGAGGATGCCTTGATACCAGATCAGAAGAAGCTTGCGGAACAAGGTGAAAAATCGACGTTGGGTCTTGGGCTAGCCATTGTAGGACGTATCATCAAAAACATGAATGGACAGCTAAGGTTACGCTCAGAGGAAGGCAAAGGCACAAGATTTGTCATACAGTTACCGTTCGATATTCCAGACTCTGAGGCAGATAGCGTTACCACTGGCGGAGCCTCACCTGCAGGAAGCGTTACGCCTCACGCCGAAGAGCCTATACCTAACATTGCCAGTCCCACTGCTGGAGAGCGGACGTTGATAGCGCCAAGTCTGTCTCGCCAAGGTTCTGCAGACGAAGACGACAAACAGACAAGCCATGTTGTCGTACGGAAGACTAGTACTGGGAGTTTGACGAGTAAGAATAGCCTGCGAAGTTTCAAGACTAGCTCGAGTCAAAGAAGCGATGTGGACAGACTTATTGACGCCATACAAGAGCCACACTTGATTGGGAGAGGTGACGCAAGTCCAGGCTCGCGATCTATGAGGCCGACTTTAATGAAACGCAGCAGTCTAGATCCGGATACATCAGCCGCTGCTCGTAGGAGGTCCAAAAGTCTCGAAGACTTTAGTAGCCAGACCGTTGTTCCGCCTCATCAAAGGACTATGCAATCAAGGGTACCTGGTGAAGAGACAATTCCCGGTTCCGATGCTCCTATCGTGGCCTTGAAGGTTCCCGATGAAGGCGGCAGCTCTCCAATTGGCGTCCGCCCACCTGGAAACATACTCGGCGAGGTTGCTGAAGAAGAGCCTGTACAGCCGGCTGCTGAACCCGAACCTTTATCAGCTGACAATATGCATGTGCTTGTTGCCGAAGACGATCCGGTGAATAGCAGGATTGTTAAGAAGCGGCTGGAGAAGCTTGGACACCACGTTCACCTTACCGTGAATGGTGAAGAATGCGCATCTGCATACTGCGATAACTCCAAAGACGTCGATGTCGTCTTGATGGATATGCAGGTACGTGCTGTTGACTATTTATATCTTCTGACATGAACTAATCATTATCAAGATGCCAATTGTGGACGGACTCACCTCGACAAAGATGATACGATCATTCGAAAAGTTACATGGTAACATATACTCTCCCCGAGCAGCCCTTTGCGGACGCGTTCCTATTATTGCGGTCTCAGCATCCCTGATTGAACGCGATCGCCAGCATTACATTGACGCTGGGTTTGATGCCTGGATCCTCAAACCGATTTCATTTGACCGGTTGAACCGACTCATGCGCGCCATTGTTGACACAGATGTGAGAAATGATTGCCTGTATCAGCCTGGCGCGTGGGAAAAGGGTGGCTGGTTCCAACGCGGAAAGCATACCGCCGACGAAGCCGTGACGAAACCGTCTGGCGAACCACCAGTCTCGAATCCCTTAGAGGAAATGGAGGAAGCAGCAGTAATTCGCCCCGAAGACCCAATGGCTGGCAAAGAAAAGGAAACAGGTGATATCCCTGAAGAGCAAGCACGACTTCTGCAAAATCAAGAAGAAGGCAAGACGGAACCGCCTCCTCCACCAGCATCTTCCCCACCTCCTGCTGCTGCTGATGAAGCCGACACCGAGAACCCTCCTGTATGAAAAGATATACATGACCACCTATACACTTTCTTCGCCTATTTTAAGGCTCTCCACGTCCCCATCATTTCTGTCTTAGGCAAAATGAAAAAAAGGGGGCAAAGGCGGAAGGGGGCCGGCGTACTGACTGGCTGCATGAGGGGCATTTTTCTTGCAATGTCCCATTGCTCGCCACAATAGCAAAACACTAACAACGGTCTACGTTATTTTTTCTTTTTTCCTTCCTTTTTCCCTCTTGTCTCCCTTCTTCTTTCTCCATTTTATCTTTTGCCACTTACTCAAAAAGGGCAAAACGTACACGCAGCCATTTTACTTATTAACGTATTGGAATTTCGGGAATCATATCTGACTTTCCCTCCCCCTCTACTCTCCGTCTCTCTTTTGCATTTGTCCAAGGGGACGTTCTTGGACTTTTTGAATGTATTGTGTATTGTGAATGATTGATGCCGCTCCTGCTGCTGCTACTGCTGCTGCTTGCTGTTGGGATAAGATGAGATGAATTGTATTATGAAATAAACATCCTTTTTTAGCGAGTAACCAGGGGCGTCTGGCGTCTGTGGAGAAACTCAGAAACATCCTTTCTCCTTCTTTTTTTTTCTCTCTTCTATCTTGTATTCTTGTCTCCGTTTTGTCCTTTTGTGTACATCTATATAACATACTTCTTTTACTTGGCTGCTGGTTTTTGCTTTAACCGATGCTAGGGCTGCTGCGGCTCGCATTGGTCGCAGCATTTGCTGCCGGTGTAGTTTGGAAGGCTTATTGTTTTTTTCCCTTCAGCCCTTTTTGTTCCTCTCCTCGTTATTTAAGCGCTAAGTGTTTACAAGCGCTATGTGACGACAGGATGATTGTTAGAAAGTATCAAGTAGACGTGTGAATACCTGGGAAGGCTAGGTAAGCCCTTGATGGAAACAAGGAAAAAAACCGAAACCATCTACCATATTACTCTTCTTCCCTCTACTTAGATGCGTTATCTATCTCACATTAAGACTAAATACTCTACCCAAGCAGACTACAGAAAGCAAATCCTAAAAAGTAGAACATTCAAGCTTGTATTAAAGGATTGATTATCTCATTCCTACAGCTACATAAATAAAAATCATCATAATGTTTTATCCCCGCTTTTAGATAACCTGAGAAACAAAGAGGAAAATAGGTTTTTTGTTTCGTCATCATGTACTTCGTAGTCCAATTCTGACATCAAAGAAGGAGAGATAGAGATAGCTCCAATAGGAATGACTCCTCTTCTCTCTACCTCATAGCATGATCCAATACTCGTCAGAGATAACGATGCGTTACCCCCTGGACCACGACTCATATTATGAGTTCATGCGCTTAGGAGCGCTCCCTACGACCGCCGTTACCACCTTTGGACACAATGTCGAGGATCAGCTGGCGAGCCTCTTCGCATCCGTCCCTGGTGCCGACAATCTCAATGGCCTCATCCTTGGCCTGGTCACGGGGGACCTGGATCTTGGTACCCGTCTTCTTGCGGAGGTCGTTGATGGTGGAGCCACCAGGTCCGACAACGAGCCTGCAACTTGTTAGCATGACAATTCGAATATTCAATACAGATAGAACAGAACTTACCTATAGCTTCGTGGGTCGGGCAAGATGAGGTAACCAGTGGAAGAGGGCTTGGAGGCGGCCTCAATGGCCTGCTCGAGCCTCTGGCGAGCCTTCGGCAGGTTCTCAGCAGGTCCACGCAGAATCCAAGGGATGGTGGCTGAGGTGTCAGCACCCTCCTCTACAACATTGTTGTCGACAATCTCCCACGAGTGCTCGTTAGAGCCGTTGGTTGCATCGTCAGTGATCAAAGGCAGAGCCCCGTTTGCGCCCTTCCTGGACTTTCCAGCTTCGGTTTGAGCAGGCTTTGGAGGAAGCTGCTCGCCGCCGTGGTCAACAGTGACCTTGTGTTGGTTGCGAAGCTGACGGAAGAACTGGCCGTTATCCGAAATAGCGTGGTGGAGGTAGCGAGGAACCTGGATGGTCTCGCCTTCTTGGCCCTTGACGAGCTCAAGAATGTGCTCCTTGGCCTTCTCAACAGCAGCAGGCTCACCGGTAATTTTGACTTGATTACGGGCAGCGCCAGTGGTGGTTTGCTTGGGAATATCAAGCTGGATGTTGAGCTTAGATTCAAGAGAGCGACGAGTCTCACCACCGCGGCCAATCAGTAGGCGGTGCTTGTCAGGAGAGATATCGAGGGTCTCGGTAGTCTGGTTCTCAAGCGAGGCTACCTGTGCCTTGATAGCGGCAACAATCTTCTCAACAACGCTCTTGGGACCCTCTACACGAATGCTAGACTCGTCAGACTCAGCGCGAGGGAAGCGCACCATACGAGCCAAATCGCGAGAGTTGTCGGGACCACCAGCTGAGGTGACAATGGAGCGGATGTTGGCACCACTGCCGCCAATAAGGTTCCTGTGATGTTTTCTGTCGACTTCAAGAGTCTCGACAACGGTATCATCGAATTCCTGGGCACGTTGTTGCAGAATCTTTTTGGCTGCCTCGACCTGCTTCTTGGTTCCTTTGAGCTTGATCTCGGCGCGGCCAGAAGGATCGGCACCTTCACGAGCACCAGGGACATCAATCTGGCATCCAGTCTCGAGACGGAGGTTCTCCATTTCGCGACCACCGGATCCAATCAAACGTGGGATGTTGCTCTGCGCCACTGAAACAGTGTCGCTGTAAGAGTTGTCCATGATGTACTGGAGAAGGCTCAGGACTTCGTCACGGGCTTCGTCGGCACCCTTTCTAGGGCCTCGGACGATGACCTCATCTGGGTTCTGGCTGGGGCGGACATTCTTCTGGGATGATCCTTCGCCCGCGTCCTCGTCGTTCTGTGCTCGTCGAGGGAAGTTAATGCGCACACCGTAGCGGTCCTGCAGACGCTCGACTTGCTTGCCACCAGCGCCAATCAGGTCACGGTGGTACTGTGGCTTGACCTTGAGAATGTGGGTAGCTTCATCTTCGAGCTTCTTGGCCATGTCAAGAATGTCCTTCTTGCACTGTTGGGCCTTAGCTGAAGGTCCCTTGAGCTCAACCTTGCCATCGTTGATCTGGACATCAACATCATACTTTTGACGTAGACGTTGGATGTTCTCTCCGCCCTTTCCTACAAGGTGGCTTGCATATTTCTGAGGGTAGTCAAAAGTTGTGATGTGATTGCGCTCAAGCTCATCCTTTTCAGCTTGCTCAATGAAAGCAAGGATCTTGGCGTTGAGCTCATCAATAGCGTTTGTGGGTCCACGGATGGCAAAGCTGTTGTTTGACTGGCTATAAGGCTCAGGTCGTCGCTGACCAAACAGAGCCTGAACGGGAACCTGCTCTGGAGCAAGGCCACGCTGCTCATCATTGACGAACTGCTCAATCTTGCGGTGGAACTTGGGGTTGGACTCAAGGCCGCGAGACTCAATCTTTGGCTGATCCTTGGTCAAACCAAGAATGAATCGCTGGGCATCCTGCAGACCCTTCTGGTATGCCTTGATCTCGGCTTGGGATGGTGCACCTCGTGGGAGGTCATACTCGTCATATGGCGTGTTGCCTTCGTAAACAAGGACCAGCTCGGGTGACTGCTCGGATTCGTCTGGGAAGACAATGTGCACACCGTGGTCTTGCCTAACCTTGGGTGCGTTGCGCTGTCGGAGGAAGTCGTGGTAGAAGGGATCGACGTTCAAAGTAGAGAACCTGCTTGGTGGGTGCGATTGGAAAAGGCTCATGATATCAGTACGGGCCTTCATGCTGTTCTTTCCATCCTTGGCGTAGATTTCCCATCCAGTTGGCGCGTGACGGTCGGTAGGCGCGACAATGCTAGCTTCGTGCTTACGTTCGAGCTCTTCAAGGGCCTTTCGTTGACGCAGGTAGCGGGTCAGGTTGTGGGCGTGTGTCTGAGCGTTGGGGCCCTTGTGCTCACGGGCAGCGTCTGCGGTCGCCATGGTCATGCTGGCAGCAAGATCCTCGAGCTTGTTGATACCTTGCTCGATCTTGTCTGGTGGACCGACAATGTAGACAGTCTCGCTATCGTCCGAGTTAGGAGGCAGAACGATGCTACAGCCAGTCTCCTCCAAGAAGTCGTGGAGCGAGTGACCACGGTCACCAACAATGAATTGATGCCTACCACGCTCAATGGATCGCTGCTCGGTAGCCAGCTGTTGGCGAAGCTGCTGAACGCGACGCTCCAACTCAGCCTGGATCTGCTGGGCAGCTACACGGTCGCCAGAAACCTGGATGGGGAAGTTTGCCTGGGGAACAAACTGAGCAGGCTGGCCACGTGGGGCCACGGGAGGAGCCTGCGACTGCCAAGTGTGGTATTGAGGAATCTGGATGTTGACGTCGCGGCCTTGGGCAAGCCTATTGGTGTGGACATTGTTGGGGCCTGCGAGGAAGGGATAGAATTCGGCGGGGATGTCCTTGAGGCGCAGGTTGACAGTCGAGGTGCGTTCGTTGACAATAGCGTCAATCTCACGACGAGCCATTTCAGCAGTCAAGGCATTGCCCTCAATGTGAACATTGACCACAGTGTCCTCATCCTCGCCCGGCTCAGCCTTGGGGACCTGAATGCGGGCACCAGTGCGCTTGCTGATTTCCTGGATCTTAGATCCTTGACGACCGATGATGTGGGCACGGACGGAGGCGGGGACGGGGACATCGACGGATTGCTATAGACGGTCAGCTTTTGTATGGAATATGCTGTTTCTCATAACCAATGGACTTACCTTGGAACCAACCTCATTGGCAACTTCCTTGAGCGCTTGCCTGACGGCCTCGACAGAACCAGTGGCTTCGAAGATGAGGGCGCCGGGAGCCTGCTTGTACTCGAGGTTGGCCTTGGAGCGCCTGTTGATGTCACGGACGATTTCGTTGATGGGCTTCTTGAGCTCGCCGCGGGGAGCAACCTGATGAGATGCGAGGGAGATGCGTTCTGTGTGCTTGCCGGGGATGTTCATGGACGGAAGGGTGGGGCCACGGCCAGCGGGGGCAGAGGGGGCAGAGGCACCATTGCCATTGACGCCATTGGACGTGATCGAGGCAGGCTTCTTACCCCAGGTGGGCGCAACAGAAGCCTGGGCTCGGGGCTTAACAGGACCAAGAGCCGGGAAAGCCTCCTCAGATGACATGTTGAGAGCGGGCTTCTTCGGGGCAGCCGGGGCATCATCAGCCTTTTGCTTGCCAGCGGCCTTCTCGCTCAGAGGAGCAGAGGCATCGGCAGCCGAAGAGGACGGGTTGGCAGCGTCTTCCTCGTCGGGGACATCCTCAATGGTGACGTGGTGGTCGGCATGCTCCTGCTGGAGCTTCTGCGCCGGGGTGAGACCCTCTGCGGCAGAGCTGGCGACTGCTTCGGATGCCATTGTTCAGTGTAGACCGTTTCGAGTGGACCAAAGGGTATTCGCGTGGACGGTGGGTGGTGGGAATTAGGAGCGTGGAGCCAGCTTGGGTGGTTGCGGGCAGGGACAGAGTGGCCGGTTGACGGTGGTATGGTACGCGAATGGGGAGGGGAGGGGAGGGGAGGAAGAAGAGGAAGGACAAAGACGGTGAGGTGAGTAAAAGGGCAAGGTGGTAGATGGGCAAGGTGCTACTGGGGTTTTTAGTGCGTTGGCTGTGCGTAGCAGCAATTGTAATAGGCTACTGTCACTCAGCCAGGCAGAGGAATAGGTGCGCGGCCAGGGTCTCGGTAATTCACTTCAGGGTAGCGCAACAGGCCACGACGTATATTTGCAAACGGACGGAGATGGGCACAATTAAATACATGGAATAGACGGATACGACTCGACTATTCGTTTGTCTATACGGGCGGGGCTCAATGGATGCAATTGCTGTCGTGTCTTCGCAGCACAAGTGGCCGCCTGTCCAGAATGTCCTCGAACTTACTTGGACCCCTGCTTCCCGATTCCCCACCACTACCAACCCCGGCAAGCCTCACAGTAGGCTGCGCTAGTCCATAACCGCTAACCTCCGCATTCTCGTCTCCTGCGCCATCAACGTCTCCCGTCACTCGACTGCATATAATTTTACATGCGTTAAAAGTGCTTCTCATTCAGTCATAAGAAACTACTAACATACAGCTATTAAAATACCGGCTTTCTAGATACCAATCGCACTCATGAAAAGATAATAAATAAAAAAACAGTGGAAAACACAACGATCGACAGAAGTACCAATTAGCCAACAAAAAAAGAACAGAAGAATTTACTTATCCCCCTTAAGCTGCCTCGACTCCCAAACCGCCTCCCCATAACGCTCCTTAACCACCCAATCCCTATAACTCCCCCCACGAAACAACTTCTCCTTCCCCACCTCACAAACTACCTTGGGCATCCCCCCACCCTTCCCCTCCGTAACCATATCCATAAACTTCCTCTTACACAATTCCTTATCAAGTTCGAACGAGTACTTGGTCGGCTTACCCACTCCGCCCCTCACCTCGCGCATCTCGTCATCGATCCACACTTTGAAGACCCATTTGATGGGTTTCTTGTCGAAGGCGGTCAGCTGGTAGGTGAAGACTAGGGGTGAGTCGCTGGCTATTCTGGCGGGGGTGTGGTGCGAGCAGTAGGTGTTTAGGGCCCAGTTCCATTCCGTAACGGTGGGGTTGTGGAGTTTGTTGGCGGGACAGGCGAAGGGGTTTGCGCGGGTGGAGAGACCTAATGGTTCTTTTGATGGTGCTGTGAAAGGGATTTGTAGGGGTGAGGCTAGTGTGAGGAGTGCCCATCTAAGGATCATGGCATGCTTGAGCATGTACATTGTTGACTGTTCTTCCAGATGTGCGTTTTGTAGGGAGAGTTGGAATCAATTGATATACATATGGAATCTAGTCTCTCATATATTAAAATCCATGATACAGTTCTTCATTGTGAAATACTGCGCATCTCTCCTCTCCGTATTCGGGACTCGACAAAGGTGCAGCAAAGCCACGCAGACACAAAGAAATATAATGCCATCACGTTACATACCCCACAAACAATGGAAGCTAGCGGCTGAGCAATTAACACCTGATAGTTGCTACTACTAGTATCTCTCTTCTCAAGTCAGCTGAAAATAGCACCCAATACATCGAGTCTGACGAAACTTTAGGATACTCAGAAACCATCACTCCTCCTGTCCCCCGCAGCCCTCACTAAAGTAAGAAATAAGCCCACCCTCATTAAAAAAATATGTATCCCATACAAACCCCTCAAAAACAAAACCCCACTTCCATCTTCACCCCCCTCCCCACCTCCTTGACTCAACCCTCACACCCCCCCTCCTCCCGTTCCACCCCTTCACCCCCGTCTTACACGCCGCCTCCGCCTCCCCCCCTCTAAACCACTCCAAACACGTCCCCGCTCTCACCTCCATACTTCCTCCCCCCAGAAACCTGCCTTGCTCCCACACCGCACTCAGCACCCAGTACACAGGCTTTCCCTGCGCGTCAGTGAGACGGTAGGTAAAGACGACTTTTTCGTTGGGAGACAGCGAGCGGGAGGGCGAGAAGTGGCCCGTGCAGTATGTGGTGTAGGCGAGGCGGTATTGGGGGAGGGTGGGGAGGGGGGAGGAAGGGCAAGGTGTGAGTTTTGGTATTGGGGAGGCGGAGATGAAGTGCAAGAGCGAGAACAGGAGCATGTAGAAAATCTGAAGCTGCATTTGTAAAGCTATGGTTCAAGTAATTAATATGTATGTAGAGGTAAATAATTGCGAAAAGTCTGGGTTAGAAAAGGGAGGAAAGAAAGCCATATATACGTTCGTATACACTCGAAGTTGTATTCAAAGATACCAGAATGAGTCCTCAATAGAACCTTTTTTTTCTGAATAAAACAAAGTTCATGAATAACAACATGGATACTGCTTCCTTCTCACTCACTCAACTTTTTTGCTAGAGCAAATCTTTCCCCATCCCGCTAATGGCTTGTCGCACCAAGGGGAGAGCCAGTCATACAGAAAACACCATGTGTCCTACTAACATTACCGTTACCAATCCCTGATTTGCAATACGTAAGAAAGAAAAAGTGCGGAAAAAAGGGCAGAAAGAATAAACAATGATTGTTTGCCGGGGGAAACAAGATAAAATTGAAACCAAAACTACTGATATCGATCGGCCTTTGTTGAAATTACAAAAACAATGGTAGACAAAGAATCCCCAAATTTCCCACTTTTTAGCAAAAGACAATGAGGAAAACGGCAATCTCTAGCAACTCTCTTTTTTTCCCTTTCCTCGCGGTCAAACTAATCGAGCACATGCAACTTGTCCAAAAATATCTTACAAAAGATTCCATGGTATCTTCATTCTCGAGGCCACACTAACTCCATCCACTAATAATACCTAGTGCAACACTTTACAACTACACGATGTCCCGATCCACCAGTCCCTCAAAGGTCGCTTCTATCGGTAAAAGCCAGAAGCATCATCTCCTCCTACGGGCGGCGCACTCGGCACTTGCCCTCCTGGTCGATACGGAAGGTACCCTTGTGGCGCAGGACTAGAAGCAGTTCCCGGTGGGGCTGGCGGGGCGTATCCAGGTTGTGCAGGTGGATAACCATGTCCTTGTTGAGGTGGCTGCTGTGAATGCGATTCTGGCGCATGCTGATCATGTGGCGGTCCCTGTGGCGGCCCCTGTGGAGGCGGCGACGTCAGTTGCTCGTAAGGATTCTGCTGGCCTTGTGGAGGGCCTTGTTGTGGAGGATAACCGTTTCCTTGCTGTGCAGGCGGATAGTCGTATCCCTGTGGTGCTGAAGGACCTTGAGACTGGCTAGGGCCGTGGAAAGAGTTTCGGTTGTCTACAGGTGAATCGTAATGCGCTGTCGATAATTCCTGAGGTCCATAGCTTAGTGGTCGGCCGCCAACAGGCACTCTGCCTGGTGGTAGTGAGTAAGGATCAGATGGTAGTCCCGGTTGCGGGGTTTGCTGCGTCCGTTGCTCTCCAGGAGGCACCATGAAGAAGGCAGGGCCTGTCGATGGGGCCTGAGACGGGGGTGCATGTTGTGCAGGAGGTGGCCCGCCGTAGTTGAAACGACCCGGATCTTGGTGCGGTGTAGAGGATGTTGGTGGGTACGCCGGATAATTTGAGGGGGGAGGGGCATTGTATGCGCCATAAGCGGGACGACCACCGTATGGGGGTTGCTGTGGCTGCGACATGGATGCCTCTAGCATTGATTCGTAGTCTCGACGAGCCTTGATGAACTTTTCATTCAATTGTGTAAAGTCATCTAATACGGTTAATCTCCGAAGTGTCTGTGGGTGCCTACTGAACATACCTTTCTTCTGAGAGTACTTGCCAATGAGCTCAATCAGCTTTGGCCGGATAGCTAGGGTCGAGTGATAGAGTTCTGTAATCTCCTCATTATCTCGCGCATCACCACCACCAGGTTGCGAGCTGGTGCTCAACAGGGCAAGCAGCTTCTCTACATTCCTTATTTGCGCAAACACCTCGGCTTCATTCTGTGCTTCCCGTTCAAGTTCCTCGCGCGTCGGGTCTTGCAACTTCTCCACGTAGTTGAGCGGGAAAATACCAGTCTGTCCACGTAGCGATCCCTTCCACCAGTCCTTGTATACCGATTCGAGCACAGCGATGATGTCGCCCTTGCGGAACTGTAGTTCACCGGGTTCTGACGGCTGGAAATCGAAGAGCGCCCGTACTCGCGACACAGTTGCGGCGGTTGTGCCTTGAGGCACAGGCTGCGCTGGTTGTTCTCGTTGGGCGCTGGATCCGGATCCGCTTTGCTGAGGGTTGTTGGAACTGGCGGCCGTTGGAGCTGCGCCTTTAGACTCTCTTATCGACATAGCAAGAGCCATCTGTAGTTCCTCCTCCTCCTTCTGGCGCTCGGCATCCGAAATCTGTGTCTTTTGTGGCTTCGAGGGTGCGCGGAGGTTGGGATCTAATCTGTGTAAGCACCGCACCATTCAACTGCTATGGAGCCAACGTACTCTGTGACTTTAGCCTCATATATGCGCTTGACATGATTCCGAGATCTGGGTCATGGGAAAACATTTCGGTCCATTCTGCCATGCGCTCCAGGATCTTGGCCTTGACTTGCTGGTGTGTGTTGCGGTCGTTTGCGAGCCTTAGCAACGCCTCGGTGAAGCTTCGTGAGGCAAGCTCTTTGTGCATTTGGGCTCCGCAGTTCTGGCTCAAAGCATTTGCAAGCTCAAGGGTATAGAGTTGTACGTTAGCGTTCCGGTGTGCCAACCGCCTAATCATGGCAGCAACTGCATCTTTTGCGCCTGTGTCGGAGGATCCGACCTTGTCGCATACATCCTACAAGGGCGAGTCAGTATTCTGCAAGTATCCAAAGCATCGAGACATGTGGTTGCAGCATAGGCTCATTAGCGCGCGGGCTGTCGACCTTGCCGTCAACCCCATGACGTGGGTTGTGCTCGTACCAAAATGTATTCCCAGTTCTCACTCGTGAGGTTCTCGTCTGTAGCCTTGACCACGACATCATCGAAAATATTCGACTGTCCGCGAAACATGGCAGTTTACCCCGTCGCTTTGAGAGTTGTTGGGCCTGAAGTATGGACGATGTTCAAGTGCGGATGTTGCCTTGAAGCGGGTCAGACGACGGGCGGTAGTAAGCGCAATGCAGTACAGGGTCCGCTGGGCGAGTCTAGAAGATTAGCGTGTGCTGGCGTCCTTGAGGATCGAAAAAGAAATAGGTCTGTATGCTCAGTTTTTGTAGGTAGAGGTCTAGAAGGTAAAGCTCATGTGAACGCGCTGTCGTATGCTGAGAGGCTTGAGGCTTGGAGCTATCCGCCCGACAGGCGTGCGCCGCCGCCCAAGCAGTTTAGCGGGGGGTTGATGACGAACACTGTGGCGGTTACCTACTCAGCCACTCGGTCACGGGCCGCAGTCTTCATGCGGCAAACTACTACTGCATTCAATTCCACAGCAACCATGATGACTTTTCAGACAACTGCATTTACAGAAAACTATAGAATGTATTCGGCTTTTTCTTGTATGCCGAGGATGCCGCAAGGTGACAAGACTGTAGCCCCTTCCCAAAACGTATAGACACTAAAAATTGCAAATGGTGTATAAATAATCGTATAATGGCATCCGTCCCATGAAGCACAAACAAATGTGACATAATGACTCCCTCGATGCGTGCCTGCATCGATACTCGACTCTTTTTTTCTTTTGAAAAACACGACAACAGGTAGTGCTTGCCTAAGACACAACGGCTGAAACAAGACGGAAAGGATTGCTGACTCGGTCCAAGACGATCCACGGGGCTCCAAGTGAAGAAAAGCAGTATGAGGCTTCGACCTTTGCATACCGACTCTAAAGCCAACGTACTGCCCTGGCTCGGCTATAACGGCAAACTTGATCGTTTGGAATGCAGCCACTCGGTTTGGTGGCGTGTACTGCGAAGTATAACCCCAAGCGTCCGTTGTTTGCCCGGCGCCATCGAGTCGCTTTACAATTCTGCTGTCTTGCCATGCCAGTTGGTGAACGAGTTCGCATTCGTACTGGGCGAACTGTGACCGTTGTTCTGTAAAACAAGCGTACCTAAGTGCCGGTGTTAAAAACACTCTTTACCAAAACGAAACTTCACATGCCACCCTTCTTCCGCCTCTCTTCTGCTCTTGCCTTCCTTGCCGACTGCACCAATGGCGCTAGTGTGCTCAAAGGCTCAGCAGTTTGAATGAAGGGGTGCTATTAACAAGTCAGCTGTTGTTTGACCTTTTTTTTTGTCTGGTTCGCCCGACTCACCACTAAGAGATCGTGAGCACTAGCTCGCTTGTCCGGGTCAACCTTAAGCGAAAAGGCTAGGAAGTCGCGGAACACCGGTGACAATGCGTGTTCTTCCTTGATCGTGGGTGTTCCATTGGTTGCGATAAGCCAGAGCGCGCGCAGGGGGCTTTCATTCAGGTATGGCGGCTCTCCCTCAATCATCTCGATAGCCATAATACCAAGTGACCAGATATCGACCTTCCGGCCATACTCCTTGCGCGTGACAACCTCAGGGGCCATCCAGTACGGGGTGCCCACCATGGTGGTACGCTTGTTATGGCTCTCGTTGATCTGAGCGCAAAATCCAAAATCGGCTGTGTGGCATGTTAGAGCATGTCACATGTCAATCTGAACTTGTCACTTACTTAGCTTGATGTTTCCTTCTTGAGAAAGCAAAATGTTGTCGGATTTGATGTCTCGGTGGATGACGCCCTTGGAGTGTAGATGCTGCAGGCCGTGCAATGTCTGCCAGAATTAGCTCAGAGCTTGGGAACCGGGCACGCGTACTCACCTCTCTGCACACAGCGGCTATTTGACCCTCTGACATGATGTTGAAAGTGACCACATCTGTCAAGCTTCCGCCCTCCATGTACTCCATGACTACCCAAAGATCGCCCCTCAGCAAAAAACTATCCATAAAGTTGACAATGTTCTTGTGCTTGCTGTCTTTCATGACTAGGATTTCGTTGATAATCAAGTCTTTCTTGGGCTGCTGCTCCAGATTCATCTGCTTAATAGCCACGCATTTGTTGGTGTGGACCTCGAATGCCATGAAAACACCCCCGGAAGCACCTTGACCAATCTTGCTGAGGTTGCGGTATCTCTCTCTCGGGTCGGCATTGGTACAGATGGCATTGAGCTTTGCAACGATATCGGGTCCCTGGCTTTGTCGAGGCCTTTGGCGCGCCCGTGGGGCTGGGCCTACACGAGCGGGCTGCGGCTGCTGCGCTTGTTGCGATGGCAACGGGATATTCTGGGGATCCGATTGTTGCGCGAACACCTGCTGAGGCGTGGGCTGTACATGCACAGGGGCTGGTGGGGGCGCATGTGCCGGCTGAGGGGCTCTCTGGCTAACGCTCCTACTGAGGGGCGCCTTGGGCTGTTGGAAAGAAGCCATTGCCATTGCTTGTTGCTGCTGTTGCTGGTACTGCTGCGCGGGGGAGATGGTGGGCGGACCAGCTGGAGAGTCGAAACGCGGCGGTGTTCCTCCCGTTGTATTTGCTCGACTGCGTGACGACGACGAGCCACTGGGGCTCGCAGAGGGGGCGGGCGCAGCATAGGCGGTCTGAGGAAGGTCGTACTCCTGGCGAGGGGTCGTTTGTTGCGTGGCATTCGGGCCTGGGGCCGGGGGAGGGGGTCTGGACGGGGGAGCAACAGTAGAGCCTGAAGAAGCACCTGGGGGCTTGGGAGCTGGACGGTTCGGTACGAGGGCTGCTACATTAGTCTGAGGCAGGTTGGAGGCGGGCGAGGTGAGGCTGCGAGGAATTGGCGGGGGAGCGCGGGGGTTCTCGAAGCTAGACTGGTCGTTCCGTGGAAAGCGAGGGCTCTGCGGGGGGCTGAGTGGTTGGGCAGCACCGTAGTTTGCGGTATTGTTGTTGTTGTTGGCGGAAGCGGAGGTGGGAGTGGTGCTATTGTTGTTTTGGGCAATGTTAGCCTGGTAAGCGTATGCCTGAGTGTGCGCGGGGCCCATCTTGTCCCAGATGGTATCGTCCTCGTTCTTCTCGGCATTGTCCTTGTAGAAGTTGACCACATCGACAACGGCCTGGGGATGCTGCTTCTGCTCTTCCTGGGAGATGCCATTCTGCTGCAGCATGCGCTGCCATTCCTTGGGGAGGCCCTATGTGCAGTGTTAGCGAGCGAGGGATTCGAGGGTTGGGTTGGGGTTGGGCAAAGGTGGAGTAGCTCTGGAGAAGAGGAGGGGAGGGGGGGGCACGCACCGTATACTCGCCCGTCTGGTTGTCGATGCTAACGTGGGTGACGTGCATGGGGTTGGTGGGTGTCGAGATGGTCGGGCGGCGCGGGGAGCCCAGCATGCTGCTCATGAAAGTGGAGAAGGTGCCCTTTTTCTTTGCGCCGCCAGACAGACGCTTCTTTGCCGTGTCGATGATGGGCTGGGAGCCGGAGCCGCCATCGCTGTAGCGGTTGGTCTTGGGCTGGCCGGTCGAGGGTGGGGTGGTCGAGTCCATGTTGGAGGTGAAGGAGCGCGACTGTCGCAAGTAGCGGGCAGGTTGGTCGGTGTGCGAGTGCTGTGGGCCAGCGGGCCTACGTGGTGCGTTGGCGTTGGATGCGTTGAGGGCCTCTTCGACGATGCTGTTGAAGGGCTGACCGACGGCGGCCGGGGGCAGGTGGGCAACCGAAGGCGGGAGCTGGTAGTGGGCCAGATGGTCGACATGCGCGTGGTTCTGGTACTCGTGGACGGGCGTCAGCGAGGGGCTGCGGCGGAGTGACGAGGCTCCCGGTGTGGTAGCAGGCGAGAGCGAGGCCGCTGAGCCCGTGCCAAGGCCTTGATGGGGTGCAAAGTAGGATGCAGCACTCGGGGCACGCTTCAACGTGGTCGACTTGTTGTTCAGATAAGCGATTGGGGGATGGCGCTCCTTCTTGACCAGCCGCCTCGACGACGGCTTTTCTTCCATGTTGCCGGCTGCGCCCACTGGCTGCGGCGCGGACGGCGACTGGCGCAATGCGGGCTTGGAGTTTGAGGGGGTTTCACTGTGGCCGCGGCCGGACGAGGGCGGTGGGCGTGGTGGTGGTGATGAGGATGGAGAGGACGACGACGACGACTACGAGGGAGACGAGGAAGTCGACTGCGGGCTGGGGACGGCCAGGCGGATTGGGCGAAATGGGCGACGATGCACGGTGGACGGCTACGGGACATGCAGCAGCAGCAGCAGCAGCAGGAGGAGGAGGAGGAGTAGTAGCAGTAGCAGCAGCAGCGACGACAACCACAGCTCCAGCTAGCTGCGATTCTAGCTACGACTCCAGCTACAGGCGGGCAGCAGAAGAAAGATGGAGTCTCGGAGAGTGCATGGGCTGGATGGACAGCGACTGAGCGTGTGCTTTTGCCGCGAGAGGGTCGGCCATGTCCATGTCCTTGCTAGCCTCCAGACTGCCGCAATCTCCACCCAGGCGAAGACCACCATGCATGCCCAAAATGAGTTTCAGTCGGCCTTTCCTCTCATTTCCAGCGAGCAAGTAGAGCCGCCTCCACCGCCTCCTCGTGCAGCGTCCGCGTTTGACAGATAGCAGGCCCGAGCCAGCACGCAGCCCACGCCGGCTGCAGTAGCTCACCACGACGCAATACGAGCACTCGGCCGCCAGAGCGCTGTACAGTAAGTACTATATGGCGCTGCTGCAAGACGAGCGATGCGCCGTGCCTGTCCTGTACAGGAGCCGCCTAGGCCAGCCCACCGCTCCCACACCAACTCCCTCCTTTCACCCTCCCCCACTTCGCGCTACCTCCGTCGACGTATAACATGCCATCACCACTGCACCAGAGATCCAAACACCGGGCCTGGTGAAACGCGCCATGCACGCATCCGCCCTTACGGATGCAGGGCGCGCTTGCACCCAGCACAGCACCCCGATGCCTCTGCCCCCCAGCTGCCCACCGCCCAAAAACAACACATCCAGCAGCAGGCTCGGCCCGCATGTGTGTTATCACCATATGGATGCACATGCAGCCCGTAGCGACTATCCAGACGTTGCGAGCACAGCGTCATTCAACAACTAGCCCTCGCACTCGCGCCCGCTGCGTGGCGGCACCACCCTCGCCAACTCGCTCGATTGGCGCCTTCCAGAAGCCCGTGTACAGTGTGAGACGAGCTGGAATGCCCTGTGCAAAATCAAGCCTCGCCCAACAAGCATACCCCTCCCCTCGCGGCTACGGTCCATCTCCCGTCGCCATCGCACGCTACCGCTGCACCAGAAAAGAAAAACGTTCTGCCGACCACTGTCCTGGGACCACACCACATTGACTTTGCCATGCCAATTGCCTGTCCCGTACAAGCCCGACTGCGCACGCAAATTGCCTAATTACACCACCTGCTCCTCCACGGCTGGGCCAATCCCGCTGCACATATCTGAGACACCCGCTTCCCACCCCATGCTGACGATCGTCAAACAGTGACATTTTGCTTTCTTTGCTTCTTGCGCATCATGGCGCACAACGAGCCAACTGCCTGCGCGCTGCGTGCCACATGTGAGAAATTAGCACCTCTGGCCCGACAGAGAACACGGTGCCTTGCAGTCTAATCCCCCTTTTGAGCCTAGACGGCAATGCCACATGTAGCTGTGTCCATGTGTGAACCGGTTCATCAGAATACTACTACATAACATGCAAGGATAGCGCCACGCCCATGCACCTGATACATACTTACACAACGCCTCTACAGCGCTAGGGTGCAAGGTATTTGTATACTTGCTTACATACCACCCCAAGTCTCCAAACGCACACTGACCAAACGCTAAAACATCGAGTATAGCATAGATGGATATTGCTTACATTGTGCCACCATGTAGTCTATACGTATGCAACAAACATATCTATGCCGAACGATGATTATCCACTAGCCCCTCAAGTCATGTCATGGCAGAAATGAAACATGCATCCTTGTTACGGCAGTCCAAGTACCGCCTCCTCAATCTCAATTACGATGCTGTCTGCTCAGCCCTACCCTTTGTCTTCCCGTATGCACCCCCGGCCAATTTTCGCATCTCCAGCGCTCTCTTGTACGGCGGCGCTGTAGGAGGCTGCACAGGGTCCAGACTGACTCTGTCCTTGGGCAAATGATATGTAGCATCAGAGTCGTAAGCCGACAAGTCACCACATGCCAGAAACGGCGCTATCCACCGCTGACCTCCTTCTTCCATATCATCCTGGTCTTCGCTCTCGTCGCCAAGGTCAATCTCGATTGCCCCGTCGTCCCTGACTTTTCGCGAGACCCTGCTTTCTGGTCTGGGCGCATCGCACGGAGCGGGTGCTCGTGGTGTGGGCAGCTGCGTGCCCGCGCCAAGCGGTTTGTCCAGACTGGCCGTGAACCCTTTGGGAGGACAGAAGCCCTCGCACACGACAAACGCTTCTATGCTGCTCGCCCGACTACTCCTCGGCTTGGCCACGCGCACCCGCTCAAACACAATCTTCAGCTGTGCAAACAGCAAATCGACGTCTTTACCTCTGAAGATCTTGGCCACAAACTTGCCGCCGGGCTTGAGCACGCACAGGGCCAGGTTGAGCGCTGCCCACAGGAGCTGGCTCTGCACGTAAATGTCGAGGTCGTGGAGACCAGTGACGTCGGGCGCCCCATCGGAAATCACCAGGTCCACAGGTGAGGAGCCGCTCGTGGCCTTGGGGTCGTATGTATCGGGATCGAGCGCCTTGAGCATAAGGGGTATTGTTGAAGGATGCGTAATATCTGCGCGCATTGTCGTTACACCTTCCAGCGGACTCATGGGCTGCAAATCAATCGCAACTATCCGTACTCCTTCTCTTGGATTTGGTCTCTGTTCCTTGACTCCAGCATCCTGTTCCTTTTTCTCTACTTCCAGACCATCTTCCTTCTTCTTGTCCGCACCCAAAACATAGTTCCGTGTCGAAGCCTGCTTCTCCTGCCACCCCGCCCGTCCAAATTTTTCTCCCTTAATGAGCACACGGGATAGCACTTGGCTCCAGCTTCCTGGTGCAGCACAGAGATCCACGACTCGGGTGACGCCTTCAAACAAATTGAATTCTTCGTCTAGTTGCAGTAACTTGTATGCAGATCGTGCCCGCCATCCTTCTTCTTTTGCCAGTCGGTAGTACGCATCTCGCTTGTCTTTTGACGACTTTCCCATGGCTCGCTCTGGAGGGGCAATTCACACCACTTGTTCTTCCCCCGCCTTGGAGAATTTTCGAGTCAGTCCGTATGACTGGTGGTACAGTTTTTCTTGAATTTGCTTGTCCGCTGTCTCGGTAACTTTGAGGCCTTCGATGCAAGACAATTGTCGTTTGCGATACAATTACTAGATAAGTACCTGGCAGTCTGGTCCTACTCTTTCTTCCTATGTTTTTTCCCGCTGCCCAAATCTGGTCGTAATTTAGTCAATGCGGGAGTGAGTCGCACGTGAAGTGCGGACTAGACAGTCTGCAGGGCGAAGTGGGGCGGCGGACTCCCGAACGCCGACAGTTCTCCAAAAAAAAGTTTCCAGAGGCCATCGCATGCTTCGACCCTCGTGTACAAACACTTCCAATCGCAACCCCGCGCCACAATGAAACGCGCCCATGCTGCCCCGAAGAAGGCGGCGCACAAGGCGCACAAACGCCAGAAGGTCGATGACTTTCCTAAACCTCTACCTACCAAGACGAAACGCAGAGTGCAGCTCAACGAGCTAGGATGGAAGGCTGTTTCCATGCCTGATCGTTTGGAGGACACCGAAGGCTTCTACGGACTCGAAGAAATCGACGATGTTGAAATTGTAAAGGATCCTGTTACCGGCGCCTTCCATTTCGAAACTACAAAGACAGAAGACGAAGTTGCGCGTGATGTCGAGGAGGCATGGCAGCGCGAGGAAGACGAGGCTCGGCATCTTGAGAAGATAACTTTCGGGGAAACCCAAGAGGCCGAGAAAGATGAGGACAAGGAGTCTGAAGAAGATGAGGGTAAGGAACCCAAGGTGCAGGGAGAAGATGAGGAGTTGGAATGGGAAGGCTTTAGCGATGAGGAAATCGAGACTGAAACGCCCACGCTTGCGACGAACGGAGAGTCCGAGACAAGGAAAGAGACCAAGAAGGAGAAAAACAAGAGACTTAAGGAAGAGAAATTAAAGAAGCAGGAGCAGAAAAAGACAAATGGGCAAATGGCCAAGTCAAATGAACAAGATAAAGCGGACAACGACGAAGACGATGATGATGACGACGACCAATTCGATGCGGAAGGTGTTGACGACGGCGAGACATTTGGCCCTGGCGCCTTCGATATACTTGCAAATCAACCAATGGACGATAGTGACGAAGAAGACGTATCTGCTTGGGGAAAGTTGGACCTGTCTGAGGAAATGCTCGGAGCATTGGCGAAGCTCAAGTTTTCTAAACCCACCAACATTCAAACGTCGACTATACCCGAGATTATAGCTGGTAGAGATGTCATCGGAAAGGCTTCAACTGGTTCAGGAAAGACGCTCGCCTTTGGTATTCCCATTATAGAGTCATATCTCGCCGGTCGTGCAGCACCAAAAGACACCAAAGACAAGGTTCCGCTCGCCCTCATCATCGCGCCAACTCGAGAACTTGCTCATCAGATCAACGAACATCTGGTTAAGCTCTGTGCAAAAGGTGACTTTGACTCTCCGTACATTGCATCCATCACGGGTGGTTTGTCCGTGCAGAAGCAGCGTAGGCAACTGGAAAAGGCAGACATAGTCGTGGGAACCCCAGGACGGCTGTGGGAAGTCATCAGCAGTGGCCAAGGCTTACTCGCAAAATTCAAGCAGATCAAATTCTTGGTTGTCGATGAAGCTGATCGCCTGTTAAGCCAGGGCCACTTTAAGGAAATGGACGATATCCTCAAGGTACTCGAGCCTGACGACGAAGTAGATGAAAATGCAGAGCCAGCAGAAACACCCGAAGCCAACCGCCAGACACTCGTCTTCTCAGCAACTTTTGGAAAGGATCTTCAGAGAAAACTTGCCGGCAAGGCTAAATTTGGTGGTGACCAGATGAACCAACAACAGTCCATGGAGTATCTCTTGAAGAAGCTTCGATTCCGTGAAGAGAAGCCCAAGTTTATCGATGCCAACCCGACTTCACAAATGGCCAGTAAGCTTCAGGAAGGTCTTATCGAATGCGCTGGGCCCGAAAAAGATCTATATCTATACTCACTTCTCATGTTCTACACCAAGAAGCGCGCCCTCGTCTTCACAAACTCCATCTCAGCCGTTCGACGCATAACACCATTCTTAACCAACTTGAACCTTCCCGCCCTCCCACTTCATTCCAACATGCCACAAAAAGCCCGTCTACGCTCAATCGAACGCTTCAAAGAACGACCAGGATCCATCTTAGTCGCCACCGACGTCGCCGCTCGAGGTCTCGACATCCCCAAAGTCGAACTCGTAATCCACTACCACCTCCCCCGCGCAGCCGACACCTACGTGCACCGCTCCGGCCGCACAGCCCGCGCCAACGCCTCAGGCGCTAGCATCCTCATCTGCGCGCCGGAAGAAGTAGCTGGCGTCCGGCGTCTAATCGCCAAAGTGCACGCTCGCGCGGCCTCGGCCCCAAAGACCAAAAACACATCCTTCTTCATCCGCACCCTCGACATCGACCGCCGCATCGTATCCCGTCTCAAACCCCGCGCCACGATCTCCAAGCGCCTTGCTGACACCGTCATCGCCAAGGAAAAGAAAAACAGCGGCGACGATGTCCTCCGCCAGGCCGCTGAGGACCTCGGTGTCGATTACGACAGCGAGGAATTCGACAAGGAAGCGAAAGGCAAGCGGGGTCGTGGTGCCGGTCGCAAGAAGAAGGAGAGAGAGGCGAGTCAGATGACGAAAGCTGAGATGCAGGCGCTGCGTGCTGAGCTGAAGGCGTTGCTGAGCCAGAGGATTAATACGGGGGTTAGTGCGAGGTATCTTACCAGTGGCGGCATTGACGTCGATGCACTCATGGCGGGAGAGGGCAATTTGGAGTTTTTGGGTCACGTGGATGGGTTGGGGTTTGATGATGAGGACGTGGAGGAGTAAGGTTGACAGGAGGTTGGGATATATACCCCATTTTGAAGTATAGTTTACGAAATAGAAGAGAGAAAACTAAATCCATATGAGAAGCGTCGAGGCTTGACTTGAAGAATGGTATATATATATATATATATAGTTATAGTTATATCAAAGATGAGGGATGTTAAATTTTTATATACTTGAACAACGTATGGCTTATGGTTCAAGGAATCATGAGCTAGGTTCAAGGAGAATATGGAGACATATTTTTCTATGAGGCAGGAAATTACATATCGAACGAGTGTGCAGCAGTGATGCAACTGCATACTCTTCAAGCATCCCAATCTCTCATAAATGGCTAAAAGTTTTAACTTACCATGCTACTACGATATCACGGGATACTTGTCGTTTTACAGATTGTACAGATGAACGAACATTTGAATCACATCGGAGAATCAAGTCATAGGATACAACAGAACCCACGCACCTGTGACAATGCACAACAGACGGCATGCTTTGCATCCAGTATAAGGGTCCGGCAGTCGCTCAACTGATCCCTTGAATGACGGTTAGAAGCATATCAAGTTTGCATCTTGGAAAGAAAGATGAAAAAAAGGAAGTAAGCGTACATGTAATTCGAGAAGATTGACAAGCTCAAGCAGGGCTCCACTGGGAGGGAGGACCATCAGTAAAACGTCGCTAAACCTGTTGTACAGCCCTAACAGCCCCAAATCGCGGTAGTTTTCGTGTGTTTTGTTCCCTTCTCTTTCGCATCTCTGCCCCCCAAAAAAAACAAGAACCAATAAAAATATACTGTGGTAAGCTGCACCAGTTTTTTGGGAATCTCAAGTCGACACACCTTAACGCCGAAGACACAAGGGAGACACCGTTTTTTTCCTTTTACCAGCCTCCTCTTCTGCCGCCGCGACGACCTCCTCGTCCGCCACGGTAGCCGCCGCCTCCGCCGCCTCCGCCGTAGCCACCACCGCCACCCCATCCGCCTCCACTGCCTCGATCCATGTCACTGCCAGAGGGAGCATACGAGTTGCGAGGCGGCGCACGGTCCTTGAGTTCCTTGGACAGCGCCTCGTACGACTTGCGCATCTGGGCGTAGCCGAGATGCATCTTTCCGTAGAAATGGTCTGCTAACCGACGATCGTTGTCCAGACGGCTGAGGTATGCACCGCATACATCGCACACTTGGAGTTTCTGGTGTCCCGAAGGGCCGCCCGTGTCGGAAAGGGCCCGTAGTTCGCGCTCGCGTTCCTCCTTCTCGGCCTTCTTGTAGCGGACTTTGGTGAACTCCTGGACGGCCATGTTGACCATGCCTTCCTCGCCCATTATCTTGATTTCCAGCATGCCGGATTCGATGGACTTTGTGAGTTCGTTGATTGCTTTGAGCTGCGCAGGTTGTTAGCGTATACATTCAAAACTCCTCGACGGGGTCAGGCTAGGCTACTGACAAGAGCGTTGGTCTGCCGGATCTCTTCAGGCGTCTTTTCTAGGCGGCGCTGGGCCGAATCTATCTTGCGATTACAGGCGTCAATGTGATGCTGCATGTCGCGCATGTAGTCAAACTCGAAGCCCCACTTGCGCTTCTGGTCTGCGTCGGCCTCCTGGTACTCGGTCTTGAGCGCCTCATTGTGGACTTTGGGACAGGGCCCCAGTTCGTTCTTGGTGTTGGTGAAGAGATCGTGCGGGCAGTTGCCGACTAGATACGAGCGACAGACCTTGGGGTCGGTAATGCTGAGCTGGGGCGCGCGCTGGTCGGTTCCGTTCATGAGCTGTTCGCCCATGAGCTGCTCTACATCGTGTGTTAGGGTTGGTATTTTCTCAGGAACGATTGGGTTTGCATACCGAGCAGCCTACGCGTCTCTGCTGCAGCCATAATGTAATCTGTCTAGTATTAGTTTCCTGTTGTCGTGATGTGGAGGAGAGCTTGAGGTGAGGTGACGGTCAAAAGAAATCGCGACGCTGCGACCGCGGTAATGCCAAGTACGGTTGGTCTACATGGACTGCGCTTGACCAATCACATGTGGGGCGCCCTTCATCACCACCACCCTCACCACCCTCACCATCCTGTCCGCGTAGAGAGCGCTACCATGCTGCCATGCTCTCGTCTTTCACCATACTGTTACTCAATGCCTTAATTACACTTGTGTCGGCAGGCTCCGACTACAGTGAGCGTCTCCTCCTTCGGCCCCTGCCACAGAACACCCTTCTGGCCTCTTTCAACTTCCGCAGCAACGAAAGTGCGGCTGCCTTTGAAGCACAAAACTTTCGCTATTTCCCGCGCTCCTTTGGCCAGATTCTACAACATGCGCATGCCAAGGAACTGCACTTGAGATTCAGCGTCGGAAGATGGGATGCTGACAACTGGGGACAGCGGCCATGGAACGGGGCGCGAGAAGGAGGCACGGGCGTCGAGCTGTGGGCGTGGGTCGAGGCAGCGACTGAGGAGGAGTATGTCCCGTATATACACAGCACTCATCAAATGCTAACCGTGTCTCCAGAGCATTTGCCCGATGGCTGAAACTCACCAATGCCTTGTCTGGCCTCTTCTGCGCCTCGATAAATTTCATCGATGCCACCAAAACCATACGCCCTGTCATGTCCTTTGACCCAGAAGGTCAGCATGGCAATTCATCCAACCTCCACCTGCTCCACGGCACCCTGCCTCACGAAGTTGTCTGCACTGAGAACTTGACTCCCTTCTTGAAACTGCTACCCTGTAAGGGGAAGGCTGGTGTTTCCAGTCTTCTTGATGGACACAAGCTGTTTGATGCTGCATTCCAGACCATGGCGGTAGATGTTCGTCCTGCATGTAGCGAGGGCAGCTCTACTTGCTCCATAGAGATGGAGCAGAGCGTGGACATGGTCTTGGACATTGCGAGAGCGAAGCGCCCGAGAGATAATCCGATCCCACGGCCTCTTCCCATCGAGCAAATGGAATGCGACACTTCCAAGGGCTACAACGCGCATGATACTTGCTATCCCCTTAACAAAGGCACTGAGCTTCCCTGGACCCTCGAGGAAGTTTTCGGAAGGCCGCTCCGGGGCGCCTGTCCGTTGATAGATGAGAACATAGACGAGGCCCACAATGTTTGTATCAACATGCCACCGGAACGCATCATGGAAGTGAAGACAGAGGGCCAGTTCACAGAGAGAAAACTGGCATCGGACACTCTCCGATGCTTCAAGCTTCCTACAGGCCAGAATTTCGACCTTGCTCTCCCTGAGCAGAAGATGAAGACAGGTTTGGTTCGCCCAGATCCACCCGTTTTTGCTGCAAGATCCATCAACGGTCACGGTCAGGAGCGAGGTAGTATTCAGGCAGTCATCCGAAACCCATCCAAACAACAAGCAGTCGAGGTCGTTTACCTTGAGTCTCTGCCCTGGTTCATGAAGCCGTATCTGCACACACTACGCGCTCATGTTGACACTACAGATCAAACACCCATCAAAGAGACATATTACCGACCAGCAGTTGACCGCAAACGAGGCACTCACCTCGAGCTACGCATGGTTATCCCACCTGACTCCACGCTCACCTTGACCTACGACTTTGAAAAGGCCATTCTGCGGTACACAGAGTACCCGCCAGATGCAAACCGAGGCTTTGATGTCGCTCCTGCTGTCATCCGCGTCCTGTCCCCATCATCCGGCGACAACAAGGGCATCTACATCCGCACAACCTCGTTGCTTCTTCCCCTGCCAACACCCGATTTCAGTATGCCGTACAACGTCATCATTCTTACCAGCACAGTAATGGCATTGGGCTTTGGAAACATTTTCAATTTGCTCGTAAGGCGCTTTGTGGGTGTTGACGAGGTGCCAGCCACGGGGGTGGGTGGCCTAAAAGGTATCATTCAGGGCAAGATACTCAGACTAAAGGGTCTGCTAGGTATTAAATAAACAATCAGATGATAGATATTGTAGAAGAATATGTAAAGATTTGTCTCTTTTTTATAGAAAAAATGTCTCGAAATGATGAATAAGTAGGTGATGGTATTGTATGCATGTATTTACAATGCTCTAAAACAACTGCAAATCGGGTATCCCTTTTACTTCTCCCTTAACCATTAAAAAAGTAACACCTGTTCCCGAATTCCCTCATATCATAACGACAGCCATGTCGTAGGGGACTGACAAACCCTATCCTACCCTTTCCTTTCCGGATTTTCAGCAGAAACCTACGCCCCGTAGCCCCGAAAGTTCTCACACGGGAGGTAATTGTTCTCAATGAACGCAGAAGCAAATCTGATACCGTAAACGCCATCCCACACCTGCTCTGTCTTAAACGGCTCCATCTTCGCACGCACAGATCCCTTTACATTCTCAATACGATTCGGCGCCGTACTCAAACTCGTGTTAAACAGGCGAATCATATTATCGCACGATTTGCCATCTGCAAAAATAATCTGATTTGTAACGTTGACGAAGAAGCCCAGCGGGTACGGCGCCTCGGTCGTGCTGTGGAATTGTGTGTCTGCACACGCGGCCCCGGACTCGACACTGCGGCCGCTGTAGGAAGTAGTGCCAGGGTTCGGGGCGTTGGGGACGGCACGGTAGGAGTTGCATGTGGGGTCAAAGGTAGAGGGGTAGGTAGTTGTGCCGTAAGCCTGTGCTCCTTGGATAGCGGCGGCGTTGTCGGCAGACATTAAGAGGGAGGGAACCCATTTGAAGGATGTGGAGTTGTCGCCTAGGAGGTCGAGGAAGGGGAATTCAATTCCTGCGCGCTGGTTGGGGGGTTAGTGGGACAGTCAGGTGAGCAATAGTATAGGAAATTAAGCTTACTGAGAAGTCTGGGATTTTGAAGCCTGCGAATTGGATGTCGTGGTCGTGCACGGCTTGGACGACGGCGGGGTACATGTCTTTTGGGAATGCAGGGAGGAGGTGGCGGTATGCGTGTTCCAAGATGCGGTATTGTGAGGGAATCAGTTGGCGTGCGAGATCCAGTGGGATAGGGACGATTGAAACTGTGCCATTGAGGACCCCAGTAGCGTTGTTTGGATATGTCGATGCAATTGGGTTTGGCTGGTCTTCCGATTGACATGTAATTGCGGCAACTGCGTCGAGAGTGGTATTCAACGGTGTGCTAGCGCTGCTGGCATAGCGGATAGCCAGTAAAGACAGAAAACTGAGCAGAAAATACTGCCACCACGATTGCTGCGTCTGCATCTTGGACCGTTGGATTGTGAGGAGTGCAAGTACAGGGTGGCACAAAAGTGCGAGATCCAAACAGGTACTTATCATCGTTGCTTGACCGAAAGTTTGTAGAAGGACCGAATATAGCGCTTACTACGTACGAAAGGAAAGATGGGTTAAGTCGTATCCGGGGAAAACAAGGTTATTCACGTAGACTAATATCGGAGGGAAAGAAAAAAACGTGATAGTGAGAGCTCTAAAGAAGGATTGTCATCGTTCGGCAACGCATGAATCCGCGCCACTAAAAGTGCCTCAAGATGCTCTGGACTGGAAACGTTGACAACCGCAAGCCTACGGGAACACTGACGCCGATGGAGTCGGTACCCTACCGCAAATCATAGGCGTGTCCGCGAGGGTGCTTGGGGCAGTCTTTCGCGACAAAGCCGTGTTAGTGCCATGGAAGCTCGAGTATCCGAAACGCAGATCGATTAGGCTCACGAGGTCACCGACTGTTTTAGCCCCGGTGCTCACCCTTTCCGCGTGCAAAGTATTAGCCTTTGGTCTAAGAAGCCCAGCCTTGGTAGAAGTTAATTACGATCCGCCCAATGCGTCATGAGGGCGTGTATTGTTGCCCTCGGACGGATGCTCGGTGCAAAGTGTGTGTCAAGGAGTCTTCTTTCAGGTTTCATGACCTTCGAGATGGATGTGGGGCTCGTGGTACGTGCGTTGTTAGGCTAGCATGAGGCAGGGGTCAAAGGCTGACTTCCTATCATAAGCCGAGTCGACTTTTTTGCTATAGTAATACCTCCGCGGATCTCCTCCTAATTTTGTGTCCATGTGTTATAAAAAACCAGGTTTCAGTTCAACAATTGGAGGCATTGGACTTGCGCAAGTATTGTGTCTCTTGCGTAAAGGAAACATAGTTGTTGAGGCGCAATGTTGAGACTGACAGGTGTTGAACAATGATCCTAATACTGTAGTGTAAGAAAGTTTAAACGGGTGGCATCCCCGTTGTTTTCATGGGGCAAGCTTGCCGTCCCCGCATTGCTTGGATTTGTCATCTTTGGTCGTATCGCCAACATATAAGTATGCTGAGCACATTCAAGACGAAGAGAATACCATGCCAATGGTCTGATGAGAAAACGCCAAACGTTAATTGTGTCTATTGCAGGAAAGAGAGAATACACGGTCTACTCATCCTGGCTATGACTGGCCCTTGGAGCATCTCGAACATTGCTAGTCTGATCCCGCAGGAACTTCTCCACAGTCTCATTGTCCATATCGTCGATCCTTGCTTCCATGGATTGATCTGAAGGCTGTGGCGAACGACTCCTGTTTGATGCCTCAGAATCAGAGGCCGAGGAAGACGAGTATTTAAAACCTAGTGCCGCATATACCGCGACCACTGAGCTCGTTAAGCTTGATATCGCGGTCGATGCTTGGCCAATATAGCCTTGGCCATTTCTATCGTCATGCTCAGAATCTGTTGCCGAAGATTCCGTCGCCATAGGCTCCGGTCGCTCTAGTTTGGCCACGTTGTGTTCCGTCGTTGCTGGTGGGGATTGCGAAGTCGTTCTTTCAGCTTCCTCGACAGGGGAGACCTTGATCTGCCCATCATGATCTGTACTGTTTTCTCCTGACTGGGTGGTGGTCGTCTCAGGCGCAGCTGCCACATTGCCATTGTTCTTCTCCTGTTCCAGTGTAGCCTCCAACTCCTTCCCATACAGTAGTCTGAAAATCACGACTAGCAACGCTTCTTCCGTCTTGCGATTTTTCAAGACATATCTTAGATGATGCGTCTTCTCATCCACGTACCGTGCGACACTGATGGAGAAACCTGGTAACCTCAAGGCGAAATTCGCAAAATCCAGGTGCGGATTGAAGAAATCTGCATGATACATCCTGTCCTTTTCAAATGTGAAATCTGCCAGAGCCTTTGCATCGAGAAAGAATTTCCGCCTCTTCTTCCATTTAGGAGGCATATTCAGTATCTTGCGTATCTCAACACCACTTCCATAAGCGCCTTCTTCAATGACATTAGCTGAATCTTGCTCTAGCCGGGAGAGTTGGTCAGACGGAGACATGACGCTGGTCTTTTCGCCGATCTGGAAAGCGAAGAAACTTGATAGCGCTGGACCGTACAGGTACGGTTGGTCGGAGTAGGGATCAGAATACAGGCCCGGATCAAGCAAGCTAGTTGCAATTTTCATCGCATACTTGAAACCAGGAGGCAATTGATGCCTGATTGAGTGGCCGTAGTCAAATCCCATAACCAAGTCGGAGCCAGACATGTTTTGTTTGGGAACGAAAGAGTAGGCGATGGAATAGCGATCCGAGGTATGTTGTGGGTGGTCGAAGTACGACGATGAAGCTGGCGAACCGCGAGGTAAGCCATGGTAGTCCTTTATACGAACGCGTATCCAAGCGGATAAGAGGTCGCTTTCGATATAGGTTGGGTCTGCACCGTTTACGGCTACTTGTTCATGCTCCGAAGGGTTGTAGGATGGGCCAGCAGTTACTGAGTACGGTTAGGCACCTCGAGGCGATGGAGGCTTTTTTGTGTGTGTGTGAGTACCTTGAAGGAGATATTTGTCTCTTGCCGCAGGGTCCACAACCTTGTCAGACATGTTGCCAAGGTGCTTTTAGTCTATGTATCCAATGACACGTTAGCAGAATGCTTAAAGAGGACTGTTACGGAAGCGAGCCAAGACAGCATTTATGTATCCCAAGACAGATAATGGGATACATCTTTTGAGTTGTGCTATATACAGAAATGAGTGTTGTCGCACTTGATTCCAAGTAAGTTCAGTGTCAGAAGTGTCAGAGCCGGGTTTGGCAACGACGCGTGAGTCTATGACGTAGTGACAGGGCATCGTCCAATCAGAACGCAGTATTTGACCGCTTACTGTGTTACTGGTCGTCGTTCGTGGAGAATCTGGTAGTAGTGCGTACTGTAGAAGCGTGGATTCAGCACGTGATAATCAACAAACAGCATCCTGTGACAGCAGTGATACATTATAATTGGAATAGAGTTGACGATCTTAGCAGGGAAGATGCCGGGTTCGGCGCGTCAGCGTGACAAGATTGCGCCGTGCAGCGAGATAAAGTTGCTATTCTCTGCCAGCGTCGCGTGGACATGTAACATGAAAGAGGTTATTGTATCGTGAATTTGAGGCTGTGAAGTGCGTGGACTAGTCGAGATACTTCCAGAATGGTGGTCTCCATTTGTGGGTGGCCAATTCGTAGTAGTTGACAAGTATACCATATTCACAAACTGCTTTCGTGCAGAATCTTGAACACAATAGTGGCGCGCGACAACCTGAATTGCATGGCGCATATTAACACGTTGAAGCAATCAAAACAGGAATTTATTAATGGTACGATATCAGGAACGGGTGCCAAAGTGTCCGGAAGGAATGCCGTGCGCCTCTCTATAGGCAGCAGCACTTAGAATGATTAGACAATGCGCATAGGTGGCAATTAGGCGTTAGCATTGGGGAAACGTTGCATTTAGGTAGAGAAGAGTATGGAGCCTTCAATGTGGTGACTGTTTATTGGTAGATGGTCGAGTGTCAATTTCGGCTTAGCTGTTTTGGAAGCACCCCCACATTTAGAGTAAAAGGACACCTGGAGCTGGCCGCCACAGAAAGTCTGGGTAATCACCGATGGACAAGCCGGAAATTTCGACGTGTTTGTAATGTATGAGTCGATATTAGGCACCCGCGATCTGGTCCACCGCTTCATCAAAGAAGAAAGCATGTCGAGAATCGCCAGAGGACTTGAGTGCATTTGCATTCGCTTAGATGGAGGGGTATCGGCCACTAGATAACGACCGGCGGTAGGACCACTGCAGCTGTTACTTGCCCATTCCAATGCGCTTCAAGTTGCTCGTGGGTGCACAACCACACATAGACTACAAAATCACAATGTCAACAAGGCTACACAGAAAGCCATTGTCGCTAAATTACACGTGTCATGTAACAGGTTGCATTAAACACGGATGAAATTGAGGCTGTAGCGGGTGACTGGGGCAAAAGCGCCATGGTCCAGTGTACGCGCTAGTCCGCTTTCGGAGCTAGTATTTCGAGATCGCAAGGTGTTCTTTCTAAATACTTCCACGACTGGGCGTGCATATAACAGCAGCCCTCCACCGCTCTTCTCCTTCTCCCTTCACTCACCTTAGGATCAATTCCAACTTGCCTTTGGTTTCCATTCTTTACGATACCCGGAGAGCTTTGTCTACTCCACCACATCGCGAACTCGAAAAGAGTTACGCCCGCACTTGCTTCTGGCACTCAAGGCCACATATAATCTCCGAGAGATCTTACTACACACACATCCACAATGGCGCGTAGCTCACGGAATGCGAGCAGGCGCTCGACATGGTCCATTGCCTTCTACCTTCTCCTCGTCCTCGTCGGCGGTCTAATGCTGGCTAAGACAGCACACGCCAAGGACAATGAATCCGCAAAGGATGACGGCAATGCCGTCTCTGGCCCCGTTATTGGTATCGATTTGGGAACCACGTACTCTTGCGTTGGTGTCATGAAGAACGGTCAAGTTGAAATCATCGCCAACGACCAGGGTAAGCCCCACCACTACCAATTGCTCGTAGATGCTTCCAACTAACCAATTCCCTCTACAGGTAACCGTATCACTCCCTCTTGGGTCGCCTTCACAGATGAGGAGCGCCTTGTCGGAGACGCCGCCAAGAACCAGTTCGCCTCCAATCCCCACCGAACCATCTTCGATATCGTACGCATTCCCCATACCCCGCTATTCGAAACACGTTATACTAATTGGAGAGTAGAAACGTCTCATTGGTCAAAAGTTTACCGACAAGTCTGTCCAGAACGACATCAAGCACTTCCCCTTCAAGGTTATCAACAAGAATGGCCAGCCCCGCGTCGGTGTCGAGGTTCACGGCGAGGAGAAGACCTTCACCCCCGAGGAGGTCTCCGCCATGGTTCTCGGTAAGATGAAGGAGGTTGCTGAGAGCTACCTCGGTGAGCCTGTCAAGAACGCCGTTGTCACTGTCCCCGCCTACTTCAACGACGCCCAGCGTGCCGCCACCAAAGACGCTGGTACTATTGCCGGTCTCAATGTTCTCCGTGTGGTCAACGAGCCCACCGCCGCCGCTCTCGCCTACGGTCTTGACAAGGTAAGATGCAATAGTAATCTGCTACTCCAAGGACTAAACTAACTCGCTTTCGCAGACCGACCAAGGTGAACGCCAGGTTCTCGTCTACGATCTTGGTGGTGGTACTTTCGATGTCTCTATCCTCACCATCGAGGAGGGCGTTTTCGAGGTCCAGGCTACTGCTGGTGATACTCATCTTGGTGGTGAAGACTTCGATAACCGTGTCATCAGCTACTTCGCCAAGAAGTACAACAAGGAGAACAACGTCGACATCACCAAGGACGCTAAGACCATGGGTAAGCTCAAGCGTGAGGTTGAGAAGGCCAAGCGCACTCTCTCTTCCCAGAAGTCCACCAAGATCGAGATCGAGTCCTTCTTCAAGGGCAAGGACTTCTCTGAGACTCTTACCCGCGCCAAGTTCGAGGAGCTTAACAACGACCTTTTCAAGAAGACTCTCAAGCCTGTTGAGCAGGTTCTCAAGGACGCCAAGATGAAGAAGAGCGACATTGACGACATTGTCCTTGTCGGTGGTTCTACCCGTATCCCTAAGGTTCAGGCCATGCTTGAGGAGTTCTTCGGAAAGAAGGCTCGCAAGGATGTCAACCCCGACGAGGCTGTCGCTTACGGTGCCGCCGTCCAGGGTGGTGTTCTCTCTGGTGAGGACCGCACCAGCGGTGTCATTCTCATGGATGTCAACCCTCTTACCCTCGGTATCGAGACCACTGGCGGTGTCATGACCACCTTAATCAAGCGTGGTACCACCATCCCTACCAAGAAGAGCCAGATCTTCTCCACGGCCGCGGACAACCAGCCCGTCGTCTTGATCCAGGTATTCGAAGGCGAGCGCAGTATGACGAAGGACAACAATCAGCTCGGAAAGTTCGAGCTCACCAACATTCCGTAAGTTTTCAATCCAGATTCAATGTGGAGGAACGTCAACTAACATTTCATAGCCCTGCGCCTCGTGGTGTTCCCCAAATTGAGGTCACTTTCGAGCTCGACTCTAACGGTATCCTCAAGGTCGGCGCTGTTGACAAGGGCACTGGAAAGGGTGAGAGCATCACCATCACCAACGACAAGGGCCGTCTCAGTAAGGAGGAGATTGACCGTATGGTTGAGGAGGCCGAGAAATACGCCGAGGAGGACAAGGCTACCCGCGAGCGCATCGAGGCCCGCAACAAGCTCGAGAACTACGCCTACAGCCTCAAGAACCAGGTCAACGACGAGGAGGGTCTTGGTGGCAAGATCGAGGACGATGACAAGGAGTCTCTCCTCGAGGCCGTCAAGGAGACCCAAGACTGGCTCGAGAGCAACGCTGGTGAGGCTGCCGCTGAGGACTTCGACGAGCAGTTCCAGAAGCTTTCCGACGTCGCCTACCCCATCACCTCCAAGCTCTACGGTTCTTCAGGTAGCGCTGGTGATGACGATGTCCCCAACGACCACGATGAGTTGTAGAGGGCCAGATCTGGCGTTGAAAGTTGCATCTTATATCCTGAGTTTAGTTACATATGCGAACTAGACAGATGTAGTTCGTGAGCAAATGTATGAGTACAGAAGGGGCATTTCGCATCAGAGATTGTTTAGATACAGCTCATGGTACATGCGGAGTATTGCTTGAACTATAGTAGTGTTTTCTGGAATGAAGCATTTATGAGCATAATCTTGCCACGAATTGATATGTTTTGGTGATGCATACTGAAGTTTGTCCTTCATCGTGATGTCGATTCTCCTTGCCGAGGGTCTTGCACAGGTGACGATTACGCCCTTTAGATCAAAATTCAAAACCACTAGTAAAACCAAGACTGAAATTTCAAAAATTAGAGTCTAAACCTACTAAACCTAATATTGTCATTACTATGGAAGGTAGTAGAATGATTCTAGCTACTCCAGCTACTCTAGAAACCTACTGATTTGGCTGGTCTTGCTGGTCTAACTGCACCAGATGCCTATCAATCTGGCTGAGCTGGCTGCACTATATACCCACTGATCTGGCTGCACCACATGTCCACATGTCCGCATGTCCGCATTTCCACTGCTTTAGCTAGCTTAGCCGGATCAATAAGCATATAGGCAGTTTGTACAGCCGGATCAGTGGACATATGGTGCAGTTAGATCAACGGGCATCTGGTGTAGCTGGGGTGGCTAGAACTTTTCTACTACCTTACATAGTACTAAGCGTCTTCAATTCTCATATTTATAGTTTTATGATATTTGGATTATCTTGTAGTGGTTTTGAACCCCGACCTTTGGGGTGTAGTAGTAAGTAATCGTCACCCGTAGTAGTCTTGTGTGGGTGACCGCTCAGGTTGGGCTACTACGTATCATTGGTACTACTACGCATTTTGAGCGATGCAAGCCACGTGAATCGTATTGAAGAAAAATGCAGGATACAGATCAAAAAAGCCTTGCCTACATACTGCGATGTCACATGATGCAATGCTCTCTGCCTGGTTTCCACTAGCTACTATAAGACGAGGCATCGACATAATCCAGTGTTATCCGCTGCACCCCTATCATGTGTTTACTTAACACTACTATTATTGTTGTTATCAACCGTTGTGTCCTCACACATAGATGCTGCTTAGACCTTCCAGTCGCTGCATCGGGCTTCGGCGCCATCCAGTCAGGTTGCGCGGCCGAAACTGCACCTTCCGTCATTTCGTATGCTCGAACTTGTTCTATCTGTGCACAAAATACTCAGTACTAGCAGAACCAGGTTGCGAGCCTTTCCCCCCCCCCGGTTCTCTGTGCTAGTTTACCTCCCTTCCCCAGCTCCTATCGTCGTCATCACCTTTTCTTATTGACTGGAACCCACACTGCCGCTGCTTTCGCTCCAATGTCCGAACATGACCCCACAAATTCTAGTCTATTGGCTAGGCATGGCTATGCTGGTGTGCCTGCCGTAAGGGGATAGATACGATTACGCGTAATGCTCCCTCTCTCTCTCTCTCGATCGCTGGGTTCTTTGGTTGCGTTGCGCTTCGTCAGCTCGTTTTCTCTAACCGTTGTTCATAAGTTTTTTGTTTAACGGCTATAGGCGACCCCCTTGTCGGACCGTCATCGTATACGTTGCGATGAAACGACGGTACGAGGAATAACGCGATCGCTTAGCTGAGCGAACGACTTATTACGGGGTACCCCTACCTTTATCTTTTGTTCGCTATGGTCTGTGGGCCGAAATGGGGAAGTTGGCTTGTTGGGATCTTGGAATCGCAATGAGTCCTCCATCGGCACGATTGCCTGCTCCGTGGGTAAATTAGGAGCGGCTATGGACAAGGGGATTCGCGTCGCCGGTTGGGTTGGGGACGGCAGTGCATGCCTCAGGCGCTTACTAGCCGAAACAAATGGCGGCGCTGATTGTGAATCGCATCACGCATGAAAAGATAGGCAAGTTGATTCTTTTTTTGGAAGTTTTATAGGATTGGAAGACTAACAATAAACATTTACTAAATAGACATGGACCACTGAGAGCCTGAACTGGAAGCGTAAATGGACAGGCTACCAGTACCCAAAACTGCGAATAGGATATCTCGCCAAACAACCGTGTCTAAAAGATTGCTTGTGTGACGAGTGGTGTCCAAGTAGCAAGGAACAAGGGGGAATATGGCGAAGAGGAATATGCAAACCAACATGAAGAGATGGCCAACGCCGCAAAGTTCGGGTTGACACGGCTTATGAAAGGACAACCCTGATGACTTCGCCGCTCTGGCCCATGGCGCAACCGCCACCGGTACCAGCCATGATTGGGTCGTAGCCACCGCCACCACCGTTGCCAGAGTCGCAGTTGAAGAGGTCGTAGTCGGTACCCTTCTCGCAAGTGGTCATGCCGTTCTTGCACTTGTAGACGCAAGTGTCCATGTCTGATGTGCACTTAGAGCCCTTAGCAGAGATTTTGCTACCGTTCATGTTGATGTTGCGAGAAACATCGAAAGCACCAGTTGGGCCGAAGGTGACCTCGAACCATGTGTTGTCAACACCACCGAACATGGCCAGCTTGGTGTCAGGAAAGACAGGTGCGCAAGCAGCGGAGGCGTTCTCCTCAAAGGAAATGTCGACGGACTCGCCAGACTTGAGACCAACGGAGATCTCGGGCTGCATCTCGTTGATGCACATGTTCTTGAAGTCGTTGGACCTCCAGCAGAAGAGGACAGCATCCTTGTTGTTGTCGTTGGTGAACTGGGTCCTCCACTTGCTGTCCTTGCCGAGCCAGATACCGTTCTGGTTGCTCTTGGGGTTCTTTCCGGTCTTTGCGCCGATGGTGGTGATCAGAGACTGGAGTCCGTTCAAGGCATCACCGACAATGTCGTTGATGGAGTCGCCTACATTGTCGAGGAGATCGCCGAGTGGGTCCTTCTTCTCGTCGGTGGGAGCCGGGGTGGGGGTAGGAGTGGGAGCGGGCTTGTCCTCGACGGGCTTCTTATCCTCAACAGGCTTCTTGTCCTCGACGGGCTTCTTCTCCTCAGCGGGAGCGGAGGGCGAGGGGTAGGTAGGGGCTGCGGCAGCCTCGACTTGCTTGGCCTCAGCAACAGGCTCTGCTGGCTTGGGAGCTGGGGTAGGAGAAGGAGTTGCGAAGACCTTGTCCCAGTCGACATCGTTCAGGTCGTAGGCGACCTTGCTCCAATCGACGTTGCTAGTATCAGCGGAACGCTTGGCCTCACTACGCACAATTAGAAACGGCTGATATGTGAGCTTTGCCGGTATTACTCACGCTTGACGGCGAGCATGGAAGCTGGCGTGACGGTTGTGGAGGTTGGCAGCGGCAGCTTGACCAACAACAATGGTGCTCAACACCAAAGCAGAAGAGTAACGCATTTTGCAACAGGTTTGTGAGTAATGATGCGACAGGCGAGTATTGATAGAGCAGACAGGTCGTAACGGCGTTCAACGGCGTGTCGGAGCGTGCTGATGGAGCGATAAAGGATTGCAGTAAGATTAGCAAAGGAATGACTGAGCGTGCAGGCAAGGAAGCAAGCAGGCAAGACCAAGACGGGCGTGAATGAGTGAACGCGCGAATGTGGCTAACAGGAAAAGAGGGACCGTGGGTATGTTATATGTTGCGGTGAAGAGGAGGAAAAGGGACGCAAGCGGCCAGACGCAGCACCAGCCGGACTGCTCCATCTCATCTCCTGGCTGACCTTGACAGGTTAGCGTGCCGCCAACCATCCCCGTCGCTAATTTGCATGGGGCCAATTGCACCGGACATGCGACCCCTGACAGCGCGGCCCCATCGCTTCGCGCCCTGCTGTGATTGGTGTGCCTGGCTCAGGCACAGTTGGCGCGCCCTGGCTCGACACCTTGGCCGGCTACTGCTGAATCGCGAATTGAAGCATCCCCCTTCTTCCCCCCATTTATTATACCCTTGGCGGCACCCAAGCAGCCGTGTGGTATAGCGACCGAGCTGCTCTTGTCGCCACGGACAACAAGTCTCGACATCTCGACGACGACAACAACAACAACTACGACAATAAAGCGCACTGCCACAGGCGCCACTTTATCGGCTCTCCGACCATGGCAAGGCCGCGCAATTACGATCATCACAGGGTGGGACCAGCATGTTGTGATTGGAAAAGGCGTGTGCGTGTTGTCTTGTCGCCGCGAACCAAAGTGGAGCAAACGACCTTGCGGATTCCAGAACGTCTTCCACCGGCCGCGTTGCCATCACACTACGCCATGTGTTTTTTGCCTCATCCAGTCTAGCCTCACCAGCGTCGTCATGTACTTACTACCGTCTCTTATCACTGTCACTAACGTGGACCGGATGCTCCTTGGTACATGCTCTCGACCACGTCAATACACTATGGTCCGACAGCCCCGTCCTGCCCCGACCATTCCTTGGCCGGGTAAAAAAGCCTCTGTCAGCCTGTGTAATAGTCGTGCAGCATAGTGACGCAGCAGTTTGCACTCGCTCTTCTTCCATTCGTCCTTTACACGGCTGTAGTTCAGCCCATCTGTACCCAAGCATCCGCTGCTCCACTCACAGGCAAGCGGCCGATGCAACGTTTGTGGAGCCCCGATGTGGCCAGCGGAATGATAGAGTCTTTATCGCAATGTTGGGGCTAGCCAGCATATGTATGCACGATGAAAAACTCAAAGGCTGCTGTCCACCGGTCGGCATCGTAACAGCGCAGCAGTGGATGCGACGTGGTGGATTTCTGTCCGTTGTTTGCTAATCCTCAGCCGTGACCTTGCCTCGAACGCAGACGGAACTAGGAGCTACAACATGTACGAGTGCGTCTCATGCCCTGAATGGCGCAGTTTGTCCACCTTTGATGATGACACTGAGGTCTTTGTTTCGTTTTCATCTACTTATCACCTGCAGTGGTCATGCATTGACACACCGCGCTATGAGTATACCACAAAGGTTATTGTGCTCGGTTGACCGACCGCATATGGTCAAAGAGCATACTAAAAAAACCATTGCATGCGGCCCTATCCGCTACTGCTGACAGCCCGTCGTATTCATGACGCGACATATTACCACAACACTTGTCCAGCCCAAACATGTTGTTCAAGGTCTCCTATAGAACCTGGCCACAATTTTCTCGCAGCAGATTCTCATTGGCGCATCGTGCATACAAACTGCATACTACTGTGCTGGATTTTCAAGGTACACCAATCACGCAGTGGGCAGAACGCCTTGTGGATGCTCTCAACAAGCTTCATGCAGCTTCGCCATCTTATCGATACCTACTCGGAGCCTTACCGGTGTGATGTCAGCAGGTGTACGCTTCCCGACAAGCGAACATGTTCTAGACGATTGCGTGTAATTTCGCTTGTGCAGGATTTTATGGTCCCGGTGGAGCGCTCTGCCAATTCTTGTCAAGTTCGTCTGCTCAACTGGCTGACTGACTGGAGATCGCTGAGAGAATTCTTTCTGCAAGTTTCTTTCTCACGCCACCACAACATGTGAAAAGACAAGCAGGATTACGGAGCAAGTCAACGTATTTGCAAATGGCTCCACCGGTGAAGCCAGGCAAGAACAGCGGCCACAGGCACTCACATGCGGAAAGGACATTTGATACTCGGGTATGGGCGAATTTGCCCCCCAGCTTACGTACTGTGATTCTACTAGTTACTGCCGAATTCACACAAAGACCAAGATGATTACAGCACGTGAAACACTGCGCTCCGCGACGCCAGATCCTAATAACAAAGAATGGTGTGGCTTAGTGAAACCGCTTCTTGTACTCAGCAACGCCGAACCCGAGAATCGTTCCCGTGCAAAAATCAAAATTGCCCCCAAGAACAACCAAGACTAGATCGTCAGCCACCAAGACGGCGAAGACAAAAGGGGATACGACGCCTCGTTTGGCCAACTTACTCCAGTTTGCACAAGAGTTGTTTTGACAAAGTGAAGAAAACGTTTATGAGCGGGCTCGATAGCCATCAATCGCCAGAGCCGACGCGCTGGTGCGGGTAGTGCCTGGCGATCAAACATGTTTCGGGTGGGAGGGAGGAGGAAGCCTGAAGATCAGGTTCGCCGATCAGCCCATAAGTGTGCAATCACAGTGGTGTGGGGGAATTGCGACACATTCAATAACCGCGCCCCCGATTCATCCCAAAAAATAGAGGTATCGATGCCTGATACAGCGCGTGAAACACGCCAGTAGTTTTGTTTCGTGGCGTTGTCCGTTGGCATGTGTTGCTGCGGAAGCCACGGAGAACGTACGACCGTAGGTGACGATCTTTCTTGCTCATGACACAAGGGGACTGGCATATGACTTTTGCACAGCTGTTGTGTAGTTCAACACTGCGACTTTTGATGCTGCACTACCGCGATTCGTTACTGGGGATGATGGTGTCTGGACTAGAGCGGATGTAGGCGCTTCTCTACTCCTCGGATGCTAGAGTACGAGAACGCTCACGTCTTCCGGAGACTTTACTTCGCTGCATTCTCTCGCGGCATGGTACATAGTATATACTTACATACACCGGAGACTTTCCGTAACCATCATCTCAAGGTACTAGTTACTAAAATTCCTTCCCCCCCGACCGCCCCGCTGCGCATGCCCAAGTGCCGCCCCATGGCCCAAACCCCCTAACAAAGAAACCATACATACATTCCCGATCGCGCGCGCACGCAACTCTGGGTCAGGGAAGCATTTACCAACTCGGACACGTGGAAATCGAGGCTTGGCTGCAATCTACGTTTTCCCGGCGTGCGCAAAGCGTACCATAGTTCACATCTACCAAAGTTAACCAGTGGGAAGAAAAAGTGCACTATCGATGTGTCAAAATGTCATCGACGACCTTTATCAAATCGCATCAACTAACTAGTTTACAGTGAGAACAGTGCTGGACTCATTTCATCATTATTATTTTTTAGGGGGGTAGGTATTCTACTACATTGTTCGACTTGAACCCCGCATCCACATCACACTACACAGGGAAATATCTAACTTTCTGACCATTAGTGCGAACCTCGGAAATCAGATTCCTTATCGCGGCCTCTTTCTTTTTTTTATCTTTCCTTGTCTTCCCCTTCCCCCCCCCCCCCCTCAGCATCGTCCCTCACTTAAAAAAAACCCCCCTTTTTTTTCTTCCTAACTTAGATACCTCGACTTGCAATCGAGCGATACATCGACATCGAACAAGAGTGCATAATAGAATAAGTAGATGAAAAAAAAACCCCCCACCTCCCTCCCCTTGCAGAAGACCAACGTCAAAGTATTATGTTGAAGCCGATGAAAGTGATATCATCCTCGTTTTTACATATTTTCTCTCCCGACGATTGGCAAGAGTGGCCTGCTTGTTCACAGAAGTATTAACCTCGAGCATCACGTACTATACGTCAGCGAAATAATAAGCAGTCTACAAGGGAGGGGCATGTGTGTGTGTGCAAATGAAAAGATGACTAGGTTACTCTCCCCTTGCTCTTTTTTCTTCTAACGAGACGGCATACATGGGGAATTTAGCCGAGGATATGGGCATGTGTGTGGTACGAGTATTGGTGATGGGTATGCGAATGGTTGGTAGGGGTAGAGAGCAGAGGGTTCGTGGGTAAGAGATTCGGGGTGTGAGTATAAGAACGTGTGACTGTGTGTGGTTGATGTGGTTATACTTGCTGGGATGGTGGTGGGCGAGGATAGTAATGCGAACGAATGTAGGAGAGGGAGAAACTAACTGTTATGTGGAGGGTGAGGACTGGAATGTTGCAAGGTGGACGGTTAGAGGACAGGTGTATTGGTTCAAGGAGGGAATGCAGGGCGGTAACCATGCACATCATAAGAAGTAGATGACTGAATCTTGATGTAATAAGCCTGGTATAATAACGTAGCGCTAAGATCCATAACGTAGTTTACAAGCGAGTGAGCCATACAAGCGAGTGAGCCACCCCACTAACTTTACGCACCTCTCTTGTTACAATATACAATGACTCCACTAAATCTATCCTAACACGTCCCTCGTGAGGCTGACATATACCTTGCACTATCAGCTCTTAAAAAAAGTTAAGTTTAAACTAAAAGGCGTGCTGCAGCTACGTTTAATGTTTCTCGCGCTACTCTCCACCGCCGACGCGCTGGTAAGCCTGCCCGACGCGATTGCCAGCCCAACTCAAAGAAGCTTACTAAGCTAGAAGAGGAGGTGATTATTAGCCATATACTTGATCTTGATCTACGTAGATTCTCGCCTACCTACGCAGCTGTGCGCGATATAGCTGATAGACTCCTGGCTGCGCGCGGCGCTGGCCAGGTCGGCGTCTACTAGCCGCGTAACTTTGTTAAGCGTACAGACAGTCTTATAACGCGTTTTAGTCGAGCGTACGATAGGCAGAGAGCTCTATGTGAAGATCTAGTCCTAATTAAGAGCTGGTTTGAGCTTGTAGAGCAGACAAAGGCTAAGTACAGCATCTGCGACGAGGACGTCTACAACTTCGACGAAGCTGGCTTTATAATAGGCAAGATTACGACTTAACTTGTCGTTACAGCGTTAGAGAGGAGAGGCCGGCTAAAGGCAGTTAAGCTAGGTAATCGTGAGTGGGTGACGCTGATCGCAGCGATCAACGCAGCTGGCTGGTCAGTCCTACCGTTCCTTGTATTCGCTGGCAAGTACCACCTATCTGCTTGGTATGAGGAGGCAGAGATCCCACGCGACTAGGCGATTGCAGTCAGCGATAATAGCTGGACGAATAACGAGCTAGGCGTCGCATGGATAAAGCACTTTAATGCCTACACGAAGACTCGCGTTATTAGTATACGTCGCCTGCTTATTCTTAACGGCTATAAGAGCTACTAGTCTCTAGAGTTTTAAGAGTTCTGCAAGGAGAATAATATATATACGCTCTGTATGCCGCCTTACTTATCTTATCTACTCTAGCCTCTTAACGTTGGCTGCTTCTCGCCGTTAAAGCGCGCGTACAGCCGCGAGGTGGAGAGCCTAATCCGCTATTACATTAACTATATCACTAAGCTCGAGTTTCTGCCAGCGTTTAAGGTAGCGTTCGATCGATCCTTTACGCCATCTAATATCTGCTCTGCCTTCCGCGGCGCAGGCCTTATTCCTCTCTAGCTAGATGCTGTTCTATCAAGACTTGATATAAAGCTCCGTACGCCTACTCTACCAGCTGCTCTAGAGGCTCTCTAGCAGGCTCGCACGCCTAGCAACACACGCGAGCTTAAAGCTTAATTAACATTAATACGTGATCGCGTTTAGCGGCATTAAGGCTTATCGCCAGCTTTAATTATTACAGCAATTAATTAGCTTAAGAAGGGGGCTGAGGTAATGATGCTCTCGGCTGAGCTAATGCGCGATCGGATAGCTAGCCTTGAGAAGGCGAACGAAGCCGTAATAAAGCGTAGGCAGCGTAAGAAGAAGCGGATACAGAAGCAAGGAGTGCTAACAAAGGGAGCTGGAGAGGATCTACTCGCTCAGCGCGAGGCTGATTAGCAGATTGCTTATGAAGAGCGTCAAGAAGGAGAGCGATCAGGTGTCAGCTGCTAGGCTCTTGCGCGCTGTAGTAGGTGTAAAGAGACTAGCCATAATGCGCGTACGTGTAAGAAAGATACTCTAGGTACTACTTAATTAATTATATTAATATATAGCAAAATAATTATATTATGGTGGAGCTATACGCCTACAGAGGTGCGCAAAGTTGGTAGGGTGGCTCACTCGCTTGTATGGCTCACTCGCTTGTAAACTACGTTATAAACATACAAGTGGATCAAACAAGAGCAAAAGTAGCATCGAATCGCACAAAGAGAGAAAATCAAGATAGATAGCTATTGATACATGTGGCTGCAAATCTATTTAAACATGTTGCGCGCTTGCAGCTTCAGAAAAAAACGTATCCGTCGTCTCTCCAAGCCATCAAAAATGGTAACTTCATACAAGAAAAAAGCGAATGGACGTCCGAGGCCAGCCATGCGGGAGGTTGGGTGGGGTATCTCGAAGCATATATACATGTATAAAACGAAGGTCACGAACGACCTTCTCACCGAAGTGAGAGAGATGTCATAATCGTATCCCAAAAGGTTATGGGCAGGTGTGTATGAATGTGAAAAAGTTGGCTGGAAAAAGGGGAGGATCTGTATCTAACAGAAAAGAGAAGTGAACGCCATGGAAATGCGTGATTGGTATCAACTGTAGGAAAAACCGGACTTTGCTACGTATAAACAAGATGTTGACCCGAAAATAGCTTAGTAGTTGTAGTTATCGTGAGGACGAGGTCCTGACGGGGTGTAAGGACGTTGCGGAGCGGGACCGGAAGGAGTGTAGGGCCGTTGAGGAGCGGGACCGGAAGGAGTGAAACTGCGCGGGGGAGGTCCTTGAACCCAACCTGGCTGCTGGATCGGAGCAGTGGCACTGCGCTGTGGCGGCATCGAGCCATTCATAGTACGGTCAGGCATGTCCCGGCGTGGAGGTGCTGTGTTTGATCGTAGTTGGCCGGGCAGGCCGCCAAACTGCGAGGGGGCAGGAGAGCCAGCCCTCAAAACATTGGGTACTTGTGGTGGCTGGTAGTCATTGTAGTCATTTGGGTCGGGGTAGTAATGTCTGGAGATTTCCTCTGTCGCGTTGCTTTCAACAGGCGATAGCTCGTATTCGGGACCTGTGGCGGGACCGCGGCTGTTGTACGGACTGAATCCCTGGTATGGACGGCTTGATTGAGCTTGCGATGATCGTGCGTCATTGGCAAGAGGAGAAACCAGTCGAGGCTCGGAACCATATGGAGTATTGTTGAAGCTCGTGTCCACTGGCGGTAAATGTCCCCGTTGAGCCATTGGAGACGCCCTGCCCTGTGACATTTGCGTAAAAGGCCTGTCGGAAGGATAGGGCAAGTTGCGCTGTTGACCAAAATAGTCACTACCGTTGTTATCGAGGGGCGCCATTCCGGGGGCTGGCGATGCTCTGCCCATATTACCGGCTTGGGGCAACATGGGTGCATTGGAACCATAGCTGTTAGTAGAAAATGTGGTAAATTGTGATTCGGATCGCGCAAGCGTGCTTGGACGTTCGTCGAGTGTGGGCAGAGATGGCTTCATCATCAAGTTTCGACCATTGTTTGAAACCATGCTGTTGGTGTGCGACTGAGGATATGGAGCATACGGTGGAAGCGTCGTGTTGGTACTCATCGTGTCGGAGCGTTGCAGAGAGAAGACAGTAGACGTGTCATCGTCGTCATCACCAATATTGGGCAGAGTTGGTCGTGACTTGGATACATCAAGCTGACCCTTTTTGATGGCCCTTTCTTCTTGCTTCTTCAATTGCTGGTTCTGCTTTTCGATTGCCTTCTTGATCTTCTTGCCAACAATGCGCTCAAGACGAGTCTCAACCTTGCGGCGACAGTAGTTGGTTAGACTGCCGTCAGCCTTGGGAATGTAATGCCACAGAAAGAAAATGTAGAGAAGGCAGGCGACAATCAAACTCAGGGCAGCAATGACCCAAATCACCAAGGAGAACAACATGGCGAAATAGATGACGGTTTCTCGCCTATTGCCCGTATCGATCATGGTCTTGATGTTGACGAAGAACTGCTCAAAGTTGGATCTATCTTTTGCAGCATGGTCGCCTCCGGGAATGATTTGAGCCTGCATGACGGCGTACAGAGTCATGGCATTGATGGCGACACGGGGACCTTGGGCGACGATGATAAGCAAGGCGCTTTTGAACTGGAAGTAGACAAAGAGGGCAATGTAGTTGACGCCCTTTTTACTCTTGGTCAACTCTGCAAAAACCAAGAAACGGCGCCAACCCTGACCCGAGGATGTTAGGCGCATACTCTGCCAGATGGCGGCCAGAGGCTCGAGGTAGCATTCAGTGACGCTTCCGGTGCGCATGACGCGCATGGTCCTGATCCAGCGGTATAGGAGAAAGACGTAGGAAATGATGATGGTAATGGCAAAGATCCATTTTGCGATTTCAAAAGGAACGGCGGGCTTGATGGTGCTGGTCCACTTGTCAAAGGCAAGAAGATTGATGGCAGTGAAGGCGTCAGCAGCGTAGACGGCGCAAGAGACGAGAACAAGGATCCAGAGCCAGACGTAGGAGAAGGGAGCGAGGCATGAAGTAGACTTGAAGTCGGACAGAGTCTGGGTGGATTAGTACATTGCATGAGGGCGGGTTGTGTCACCTGGAGTGCTTACAAGGTGCGTCCATTTTTGCTCTTCGGCCACGGTAAGGGCTTTTTCGCGATCTCCACAGCAGCCCATAGTCGGCGGTGGCGTTGAGTATTAGGCGGCGAGGAGGTATGTATGTATATATGTATGTTTGTATGAATGTATGTATGTAAGGAGTGGTTGTACGTATCCGGTCAACGGTATTGTATCCTACAGCCCAGCTGCTTTGTCGAAGGAGTGACGTGTGTGGCTAGGACATGGATTGGGGAGGAAGAGACAAAGAAAGGGTGGTCGCGAAGGTGGTAACAGGCCTGCTGCTCACCACGAATCGAGCAGAGGGAGGAAGCGACAGTAAACAGAATAGTTTTGTAGGGCGAGGGAAGGACTGAGGTTGGGGGATTTGCAGGGGACGGAGTGTTTCCCAGAAGCGTAGGTGTTCAGTTGGTACGGGGGCGTGGTGTGCATAAGAAAATACGCGTGTTGGGTGGAGCGTCTCACGTTTGAGGCACAAGGCTTGGGCACAGCGGTGACGGCGGAGAAACCGAGACCGAGAGAGATTGCCCGTGGAAAGCCAAAAGGGCGAGCGGAGCGATTGTCGCTGCGAGGGTGGATTGTTGAAGTTTTTTTTGCGCCGCAGTGAAGGCGAGTGCGGGCACAGTGAACACGCGGGTTGTTGCTGAGGTGGTGCTGACTGCGGGCGTTAAAGGAACGGCAGGTGCGATTGTGCACCGAGAGGGCAGTGGCGATGGGGGTACCAAGAGAGTGTGAATGTCAAGCGCCCGCGTCTATGTACAAGTGTCTATAGATACACCCGGCAGCGTTTGTGTGGCTGCCGTTGTCGTTGCTGTCGTCGCTGTCGTCGAGGGTGTAATGGGCACGAGTGGCAGTAAGAGAGCGCGTGCGGATGCTCGGGGCGTCTTTGATCCACTGCCCTGCGCGAGCGGCTGGTCCTCTGCTGGGCCCTGTGCTGGGCTGGCGGGCTGGCGGGCTCTCATTGGTGGCGCCACACAGGCTGATGTTTGAGGGTGCCTCACTTGGCCCAATCAGGCAGGTTGCTAGCCTGTTCCTCATTTCCTGCGCCGCACCCAGCGTGGGGTAGAGTGCCAATGCTAATCTATCCTCCCACCCTACCACCCTATCGCTGTCCTCCTCGCGCCGCCGTTGTTTCTTTCTCGCCCATACACGCCCGCTGTCGACAAAGCTTCCTGCAAATCCCAATGCAACAAGTGCACATCTCTACTTCCCTTCGGCGTCGCCGTGGCACAGGCGGCTCCAGGCGTTGGCCGTTCCTCACCACCTATCCTCGTGCCACAGTCCTTGTCTGAGGCCTGCATACCCGCGTGCAAAAACGGAAAACCCCATTGCCAGTCTTACCCACTCTGCCTCATACACAATAAAGGGCCGATGCTCTGGGTCCATCGGCAACGTCGGCCGCTTCAGCCCTGACGCTCCAGTTACGGGCAAAACGAAACGCGCATGACGCGCATCATTGGACTGTGCGATGTTAATAGAGATACGCCTCGTCATGCTGCTGTCATGTGTCAACCTCCAGTGCATAATTCTGGTTATTCCCGACTGTTAACCGTCCTGCTAACGTGCTGTGGCCAAGCACGACAACAACGTGACTGTGGCCATATTAATGCCATTGCCAACTATCCCTATCCTTGCTCAACTTCAGGCTCAAACACTCTCAGTCCACCCGACGGGATTGTTCGCTCGTGACCTGTGACAGCCAAGTCTGCAGTCAGCGTCCTGCAAGACTTGGTATACTGAGTATGGAAGTCTGCCACCCAGTATCGATCGCGGCACTAGAGGCTTGGAGCGGACAACGTCGGCCTCGTCGCCGCACTCAAGCCCCCGGAATTTGAGTCGCGCAAATCACCTACTGGTTCGCCCCACCAAACCACACAGACACTGAATGACGTCTAGTACAAGGCCGACACAGTATCGCTGACTAACCTTCCGATGCATGCTTTGGTAAACCTTTGCGATGAGGCAGATACACTTCCAAGATCAATAATTCCAGAATCGACAATTCCACCACACAAGAAAGCCAAAACTCTCATTATGTAAACATGCCAACTGCGGGCGTGCTCCCTGCTCCCTCAGTCAGCATTTGTACAATCTGCCGCTCAACCAATTCATGTCGCCATCGAGTGCTGGCTCTGGCTCTGATACGTCCATTGCCACATACAGCAGCATGTAATCATAAATAATACATGCGTGTTCGATATTCTAGCCAACACAGTGGTGGCATCTTTCTTACAAATCACCACATGCCCTAACCACACCATACCAACCCCAACAAGGAAAGCGGGGCCCGGCATATGCCCCGCGCGTGTCCGTAAGTAAACGTCATACTAGTATTTTCTAGACACGGCAAGCAAGACATCACGCAGTATAAAACCTGCATTGACCGCAACTTCAGTCTCGGCACAACTCAGGCTTGAGCAGAAGAACAAGTCATTACAATCCCCTAATACCTTCATATCCCAAATACCTCAATCGTCAATTGCAACCATGGGCGCCGAACCTGACACTGCGAAGCCACACTCGCATCACGCGGTTGCCAAAGACATGCCAGAGGATAAGAACAGCGACAAAGTCGCCAAGCAAGATGAATTAAGAAACAAGGCTGCCCCTGGTGTATGCGATGCTCCCCTTCACGTCTCCATAACTTACTAACCCATCTAGATCTCTTACTTTACACCTGAGCAAGAGCCCCCTGCTGGAACTGCATTGGGCATGCTCGATGGCAGTTCCAAGATCCCCAAGCTCTTCCAGCCCCTTAAGCTTCGCGGTCTCAAGATCCAGAACCGCCTCGCCCTTTCTCCTCTCTGCCAGTATTCGGCCGAAGACGGGCACCACACCAATTGGCATCTTACACACTTGGGTGGCATCATCCAGCGTGGCCCAGGGCTCACATTTGTAGAGGCAACCGCTGTCGTTCCAGAGGGCCGTATCACGCCCGAGGACAGTGGTCTATGGAAGGATTCGCAAATGGAGCCTCTCCGCAAAATTGTCGAGTTTGCGCACTCCCAGGGCCAGAAAATCGGTATCCAACTCGGTCATGCGGGACGCAAGGCTAGCACAGTGGCGCCATGGCTGAGCAAGGGTGACATTGCTACCAAGGAGATGAACGGCTGGCCGGATAATGTCTATGGGCCATCAGCCATCGCATTCAACGACAAGCACTGCACCCCCAAGGAGATGACCAAACAGGATATCGAAACATTCAAGCAGGCTTTCGTTGACGCTGTCAAGCGCGCGATCAAGATTGGCTTCGATACCATTGAGATTCACAATGCGCACGGCTACCTGTTGCACTCTTTCCTTTCTCCCGCATCCAACCAGCGTACCGACGAATACGGTGGCTCGTTCGAGAACCGCACCCGCCTGACCCTTGAGCTAGTAGACCTCACTCGCAAGACCATCCCGGAGAGCATGCCGCTTGTGCTCCGCATCAGCGCGACCGATTGGCTTGACGAAGCCGGTATCGAAGGCTGGACTGTTGACCAGACCGTCCGCCTTGCCGAGATACTAGCCGAAAGGGGTGTTGACCTGCTCGACGTCTCATCTGGTGGGCTCCACGAGAAGCAGCACATCCATGGTGGACCCGGATACCAAGAGCCATTCGCCAAGGCTGTTAAAGACAAGGTTGGCGACAAGATGGCTGTTGGAACCGTTGGTAGCATCACCGACGGCAAGCAGGCAAACGGCTACCTTGAGAATGACAACCTCGACATTGCATTCATCGGCCGCATGTTCCAAAAGAATCCTGGCTTCGTGTGGCAGTGCGCAGACGATCTTGGTGTAGAGATGCGCTGGGCGAACCAGATCCGATGGGGCTTTGGCGGACGTGGCAAGAAGTAAGTTTCTTGCTTCTTGTGTACAACATTTAGAATTGTCGTGAGCGATATGGTCATTTTTTTTTCGTTTTAATATAGTAGACTCTGGATTTAGATATGGACATACTACTCAATAGAAGTACAATGAACCTAATGCACATTTCTCCAGGGACCAAGTCATCGATAAGAAGGCATTTGCCAACGAAGGTGCATTTGAAATGAACAAGAAAGGCTGATGAGTCCAACTCCAGTACTGAAGCAGTGATAATTGACTGTTTGTTGACAATTTGTTCGCTCACGTGAAGAAACCAGACTCAGTGTCCACATGAAGTTACCTTTTTCCCAAACACCTCTTTCCAAAGCAAAAACGAATGGAAACACTGACTGGGATATCTGACTTGCCCCACGTCATTTACCTCCTTCATTCGCGCCAGCTCTTCTACTGTGAAAACAACTTCGCTTCCCTTGACCATCACCTTCTCTGGCTCTGTGTACGGGTATATTTCTGCTTGCGTACCCGGGATACGGCGATCGGCAGTGTTTGTCAGGATACCGATGAGTGTTTTGACACCCAGCACGCTCTGGATGTTGTCACCAAGCCGCGGCAAGACACCATTGAGGAGGGAGGTGATGGAGCGCGAGGTCTTTTGCACCGAGCTAATCACGACGCCGCCGGGTGCGTAGGCTAGCACGTCGCCGTAGATGTCTCCACTGCCAGTTCTTAGGTGTTGATCTTCCGTTGATGAAGCTGATAGTGCGGCTTCACCCAGCCTCTCTCCGAGATGCTGTATCCATTCTTGCGCGCCAGGCATAATGGGTGTTTCTGAACGCTCATCCACAGCATGTACACTTTCCACCATCCACCGCAATACCGCATCGCTGAGCACTTGATTCGGATAAATTGTACGCGACAGCAAGTTAGGAAGCCACCCCAACGCCTCCTCAATCCAGTTCGTCGGGCTCTGCCGCACAAACCGAAACGTCATACGACCGACATCGTAATGGGTCCCCGGAAACCATTTCTGCGTTATACTAGCCCTCGCCTCTTTCTCATCCGCCGCCGTCTCCTCGCTCGCAGACACAAGACACGGCTGGAAGATCCACAGCCTATCGTGCAAGCACGGCGCGTGATAGCAATGCTGCACCACGCTCGAGATGCTCATATCGAAAAACTCAAATGGACTCCAATCGAACCCTACGCCCGCGCTTAGTCGCGGAATCCCCAGCGCACCCACCGTATCTATAACCCCCATGAAGCGAATCGGGCGTTTAACCTGCCACACTCTATCTTCCAGCCCCTTCCAGCGCTGACATTCCTCGCTTTTAGGCGCATCAACCGGCAAACTAGAGCGATACGTGCGGAATATTTCGTAGCACAGGCGCGACACCTCTTCGTCGGTGTAGTCGGCGCGCCGCTTGATGATGCCGCAGTTGTTAATCATGCCCGCGACGCAGCGCACAGTAAACGCGCCGCGACTGAATCCGAACAACCAGATTTCGTGCTCGTCGGTGTAGTTTTCCACGATGAATTTGTACACGGCGATGCATTCTTCGCTGATGGAGGAGGCGGTGGCGCCGTCCCAGATGTACTGCATGAAGTTCTTGTTCAGGCCCACGCCTTCTTGGTAACCTGCGATGATGGCATCCGGGGCGGAGGCAGAAGAAGTCTCAGAGAGGTTCTTGTTTTTGTGCGGTTGGATGGGGTGCACGGTTGCGGCGGCTTTGTCGTCGGTTTTGTACTTGACGGTGCCGACCATGTTGGCGAGCTGCCGGATGTTGCTTGGTGGTGCGTCGTCGACGGCTGTCTCGCGGCCGACCCATGTGCCGTCACAGAAGACGGCGAGGCGTTTGGGCGGCCGATGGGAGGTTGCTGAGTCCATGGTTGTCGAGTATGAAGCCGATAATACAGTGCTTTATGTTGGTAAAATCTGGGTTTTTTTTCTGGATGGCGTTGCGATAGTCTCCTAGATATCTTCTCTTTCTGATGGCGACGACGATGTAGATGAAGAAGAAGGTAAGAAAATAAGCACCACGTCAACCTTTTGTCTCTTCCCTCAGTCTTGGTGTCCTTGAACCCTCGATCCCCCCTCCCCGTCCTTTCAGCTGACAGGCAGACACACACACACGCCTATGGGGGGGCTGAACTATGTCAGCAAGTCTCAGCCTCGCCCTGCCGTTTATACTCTAAAAACGGGGGGGCGGCTCATGAGCTAGGCAAACTAAGGGGGCGTTGTCGAATCTCACCGCGTGCGCACCCTCCCCCAATACTAAGAAAAAGGTTTGTTATGTAAGTAATACTGAAAGCTTACTTCGAGCTGAGCGTTATCGCAAGTGTTGCAAAAAGAGGAGCTGGAAATCTTAGCCGCTGAAACGGGGGGAGGTGGTGGTCCCGAGACACAGTGCGGTCCGCGCGATAACTTTTGCATCATCGTTTGATTTCTTATCATTCACGGATAAGAAGACGGGCCAGTTTTTTTGCGGGTAGCATAGACACGTATAGCGCAGACGCTGATGGAGAATAGATACGTGTATACTGGCTGACGTCATGTCTTGCATGTCAGAAAGAGGGCTAGCGGGTACCTGACAGCTGTGGTGCGTTGCACTAGGATGGGTGGCATTAACTCTGCAAATGCAATCATGTGCGTGGTGGGTTTGTTCTCGTGTTGCCAGAACTTTGAGACATATGGATTGTAGTTTTGTTGTGAGTGAGCCGAACTTCCCCCGTTGAACGTATGATGGAGTCTCGTGCCCCCTCGCCCAGCTGCGCGATCGACGCATTCAGCGACCGCAGCCGAATTCTGACATATGATGATTGTGAAAAGATAAAAAAAAGGGTATCATTATTCCATAACCTAGCGGAACGCGTGCAAAATCGCTCTCCGTTAACCAAGCACCTCCTCAAGCGCTTCCCACGCCCCCTTCTGCGCCTCCACCTTTCTCACCTGTTCCTTCCCCACACCAGCACTCCCTTCTCCCCATGCATCCCTCACCCCGTCCTTATCCTCCCCATCCACAGCCCCAAGCCCCGCAAGCACCTGCCGTACCTTCTCCCCCATTTTACGTACTCCCTCAACCTCCGCCCTCTTGCGCCGCACCTGCTCCTCCATCCGCTCAATCAGCGTCTGCCGCGCCTGATGTGGCCGATACTCATTAATCAGCGCATGCATGTTGGCCACCATAGTCATGATATCCTTTAATTTCTCATCTTTCTTCTCAGACACTGGGTCTGAGGCCACAATACCCAGAAGCGAGATGTAACTCAAAAGTATACTGCGCAGAAACCTGAAAAGATAGTTTTGTCTGTCCATCGACACGGAGTTTGATGTTGTTATTGTTGAGGAGGTTGGTAGTTGCTGAGAGGAGGTTGTGGACGAAGGGTCGCTGGGGTAGAGTTGCTCGTACTGCCAATCTTGGAATACGCCTTGCATTTTCAGCTGGTCGGCTATGTATTCCATGTTCTTCATGAAGACGTCGGTGCCTTTTGCTTTGGCGACTGTGTCGAAGACGTGGAATTCGGCGTCGTCGGCGGGGGGCTCGGGCGGGATCAGGTAGCGGAGTTCGGTGGGTAGCGCGAGGATTTGCTCGGCGGAGAGCTTTGTCCCTGGTGCGGCGCTGGAGGAGGGATCATCGTCATTGTTTTCGTGGAGTCCGGCATCTTTTTCGATTTCTTGGAGGCGGGCAAGGTTTTCTGGTGTGAAGTGCTTGTAGAAGGGTGGGGGGTCGGGGAAGAAGCTCAGGACAATGTCTTCGTCCTCGACTTGACCGGGCCGTTGAGGTTCTGCCATATTTGAGAGGGAGCGGTACACGAGCCTGATTTTGCGACTCGTGCGGAGATTTTGTGCTACACGGTTGGAATTGAGGTTTGGACTTCTAGTCCATCACCAACGCGTGCTTGCCGGACCCTTGCATGCAAGCTTGGGTAGCTCAAGCTCGGACCCCTGCTATTACCCACTTTCCCTTTCACCACACGTGCGTCGCCGGTAATAGCCGCAATGACATCGGCACAGAAAAGTTCCAACCGGGCGAATTAATAATTCACTCTGTCTATGATCGTGAAGGAATGACGAGCTTCGCTGAGCATGCCCCGCTTATCTCCGAGGCAATTTGTAGTATACACTAAGATGACGCTATAAGTGGTATTACAAATCTGCTAACTACGATATCTCTCTTAGTAAAAACCTCTATAAAATCATATCAAGCCCTGATTAGTATCGGAAGTTTTCTTTTCATATCAAATCTCATTCTAACAAATCAACCATGTCTACCCAGAAAGCAGTAGTCCACGTCTCAAAGGACGTTTCTGAGTTGAGAAACGACGTACCTCTTCCTAAGATTCCAGCCGACAATTGGCTTCTGGTCAAGACCAAAGCTGTTGCGCTGAACCCAACTGATTGGAAAAGCATCCACCATTCGCCTTCGCCAGGTGCCATTGCGGGATGCGACTTTGCCGGAGTTGTTGAAGAGGTTGGAAAAGCAGTGACTAACTACAAGGTTGGTGATCGTATTTGTGGATTTGTTCGTGGAGGTAAATTGGAATATTCCTGATCTCTGAAGAAAGGTATCACTAATCTGCCCCAGGCGATCCAGCAGACCACTCCAACGGTGCTTTCGCCGAACACATCAAGGTTAAAGATGGTATCAATCTCAAGATCCCTGACAGCATGTCTTTTGAGGATGCTGCGACCTTGGGCGTTGGGATCACTACCGTGGGCCAAGGATTGTACCAGGAGCTCGGCCTACCAATTCCGCCAGCCAAAGTGGAAGAGCCTACGCCTATCCTGATCTATGGTGCTTCTACTGCAACCGGCACGCTTGCTGTCCAGTTTGCAAAGCTCTCAGGCTATGAGGTCCTTGCCACATCCTCTCCCCGTAATTTTGATCTCCTCCGTAAGCTCGGCGCCGACCACGTCTTCGACTACAACGAGCCCAACGTCGGAGCCAAGATCCGCCAAGTAACCAACGACAAGCTCAAATTGGTCTTCGACTGCATTGCCGAAGGCAACTCTTTCGACATCACAGCTGCAGCTATCAGTTCCACTGGCGGCCACATGTCTGGACTCCTACATCCCGATGGCTACCCAAGGAGCGACGTGAAAGCAGTCTGGACGCTCGGATACACGGCGCTTGGTGAGAGGTTCAATGAGAGACTTGATGCCAAGCCAGAAGACTACGAGTTCGGTGTCAAGTTCTGGAAACGATCGCAGGAGTTGATCGAAAGCGGCAAGATCAAGACACACCCGGCTGAGGTGCGAGATGGCTTGGCTGGTGTTCCCCAGGGCTTGTTGGACTTGAAGGATGGAAAGGTTTCGGGTGTGAAACTTGTGTACAAAGTTGATTGACATGTATAGTTTGTATTTGTAGGGTTCCCGGACGATGTCTTGATGTAACGCTATATTATATGTATAAACAAGGCCCCATGATTCGTGTTCGGTTTGTTGACGATTGAATCGATTTATGTTATTTACATACTGGAACGATGACGTGGTGAATATTATGAGCTATCAGCGGCATATTATTTGCAGAGCGGCTTCGGATATAACATGAAGCGAGGTAGACATGGCAGCGGTATGGATGAGAAATGCTCCCGGGATTATCCTCAAAAGAGTACCGCCAATCAAGATCCGTTTAGCCCACACGTGCGTGGGGAAAAGCGTACTTGCATCAACCCCGCCCGTCATCGCTAACGGGTACCTATAAGTTTGCGGCTGTTGGATTTGATTTGCCCCTTCAAGTATTCTGCAGCATTGTTGCAAAGGTGAAGACGTGCAGGATATCGATGACACGCTAGACCATTTGATAGGGTGATGGCGTATTCAACTAATCAGAGTCTCATATTGCAACATGTGCAATTGCGATCAACAGGCACCGTATTTCACACTGGAAATAAGGAATCGCTGATTGGCCTGCTGCGGTGTCGTGGCCTTGTTGAATGTACGACGTGAACGTGTGGAGACTAGTGTATCGTCATACATGTCTACGAGGACTAAAGCGTGCATACAAGCATGCAAGTATCGAAGACGTCAAAGGCCAACGACGGTTTATAAACAACCTGATACCCGGCACTCTTTCAAATCATTCGGAGCAAAAAACTCCTTGAGTTCACAAGATGCTCTCGGTCCTATTTGCAGCTGTTCCATTGGCTTCGCTCGTTTGTGCATCCTTTGACGGCAACTTGAACTATGATTCGCCTTCTCGCCGCCACAATGATCTTGGAATAGATGTACCCAAGGTCGCAAAGAGAACTCTTTCCAAGCGCTCTGCTCCATTGGATCCAGCTCAGCTCAACTTCACACATGGCGTTGCCTCTGGAGATCCCTACCCTGACTCGGTCATCCTCTGGACCCGTATTGCACCATCGCTCGAACATGACAGATCAAATGTCACTGTTTCTGGCTATGTAGCACTCTACAACCATGAGACAGAAAAATACATTCAAGCTTCGCCAAATCCCATCTGCGTCGATTATCGTGTCGGTACAGACAGCGACTTCTCAACTGTTGTTGACGAAGGGCAAGCATATACCACGTCCGACATTGATTATACTGTCAAGGTTGTTCTCATACGCCATTCCCGCTAAGATGAAAGCTAATTCCGTGAAGGTTGAAGCCAAGAACTTGGAGCCGTTCACTCAATACTACTATCAATTCAGTGTCTGCGGCAGCTCCAACAAAAGTCCTCTAGGCAGAACTAAAACTAGCCCTGATCATGACGATGAAGTTTCCAAAGTTGGTCTTGCAGTCTTCTCCTGCTCCAATTGGCAGAACGGATATTTCAATGCTTATGGCAATGCTGCTAGGAAGGACCAAGTAGACTTCTTTGTAGGGCTGACCTGGCACTTCTTATGTAAACCTGGCTGATGCAAGATTCAAGGTTCATCTAGGCGATTACATATACGAGTCTACTAAAGGAAAGCTCGGCAAAGATCCTAGAGCAACAAATCCGCCACGCGAGATTGTCACACTATACGGTAAGTACCTATACTTTGCCAACTACTGATCGCATCTAATACATTTCGTAGACTACCGAGCTAGAATTGGCCAGTATCGTACGGATGATGACTTGAAGCTTGCTCACCAGAACTTTGCATGGATCCCTACATGGGATGACCATGGTATGTCAAATTACTCTATGCGTTGTACTCATCTGACCTCTTTCAAGAAATTGCCAACAACGGATACCGTGATGGATTTAGGTAAGAGACTTCAGTTTGCCTTGGAGTGTTTACTAATGCGGATAGCAACATGAATAACACCGAAGAGAGCTTCTTGAAGTACGGAGGTATCAGCGTTGATTCAAGGAAAATGAACGCTGTCCGAGCGTACTTTGAATGGATGCCGTAAGCGTCATAACCCACTGTGTTTTAATCCAACCAACAAAGAGAATAGAATCCGCCAAGTCGATCTGGATGACAACCTCCGCATATGGCGCAACTTCAAGATGGGCAAACTCTTCGACCTCATCATTCTTGATACCCGCAACTATGATCGGTCAATTACGACTCTAAACGAGAACGATGACTACATCGCAGAAATCAGAGATGATGCTAGCCGCTCGCTAATGGGCAGTCGTCAAGAAAACTGGTTTTATAACCGGCTCTCTGAGTCACATGAACGAGGCGCTACTTGGAGGATTGTTGGTAACCAGATCATCTTTTCGCGCATGAACAACAGTGCGGTCTACAGCGACTGGCTGAATGCTGATCAGTGGGATGTAAGCATCGGATTTGCACAATGACCAGGAAGCGCTGCTGACTTCGACGAGGGCTACACGGCAAACCGTAACCGTACTCTACACCATCTCTATAGTAACAAGATTCCAAACACTGCATTCTTAGCCGGTGATTCACACGCCAACTGGGTGTCTGATCTCGTTTGGCTGGACGAAACCCCATACGACCAGGCTACGGGAGAGGGTGCTATTGGAGTCGAGTTTGCTGGCACTGCTGTCTCCTCCAGCGGTTATGGCTCTGGTAGATCGATTGCAAATTCAAGCGACCGCTCTGCAGCACTTGTTCGTGACAACAGGGAGCTTCAGTGGACAGAGGGCTATTATCGAGGATACTATGAACTTTTCATCTCACCTGAAGAGCTCAACGCGCAGTACTACGGTAAGTAGTTGCCAATCTCTATTCGTCTTAATCGTCACTCTTTGCTAATCCTTTACAGGCTCTCCTTCAGTTGCTTCTCGCAACCCTTTTGACATTAGTCTCGCCAACTTTACTGTCAAGGCGGGCGCTAACCATCTGGCGAGGACTAATGGCTCGGTTGTGGCTGCGGGCGGATACGTTGAGAGCGGCGCGCTGCAGCGTGGGCCAACGACTCCAACGAATCTGACTCTGAACACTGTCACTGGCACATGGAATATTACCGGCATTGAGCAGATGTTCATCAAATATTCTTGAAAAGTAGTTGTATCTGAAAACAGGTCGATAGGTTGGCTGCAAGTACGGCGCTCCACGTGGCTTACGCCCGTCAGCACCTTAACTTCGCGATATATATTAAACATGACGAGCAACCAAGAAGAGATATTTTGTGTTCTTTTAAAATTTCCGTCATCTTAGAGCCACTACATAGAACCTATAAAGGGCGTGGGCGCACACAATTGCGCGTGAATAGGGCAAGTAAGTCTCGAGGAAGTGCACTGACCCATTTTGCAGCTCATTGGATAATAGCTACTCTACAAACAAACCAATCGTGGTGGTGATGGTGATGGTTCCATGAGTCGAGTCCGCGCAGCACTGGTAAAGAGGCGCACATCTAGCGGCGAAATACCAACTGAATGGCGCCGCCGCGAACCCCGCCCTGGACTGAATCGTCATGACGCACTTCTATCGGGTTCGGACTATAAAGTCAACCAGGACAGCGCCCCAGCAAATTACATTCAGCTCATCCCAGCCTTTCCGTCTCAGCCAAAAGTTCAGCAAACATGGCTGCCACAATGAAAGCCTGGCAGTACAATAGCACGAACGGTGGTATCGAGAAGAACCTTCGAATCAACGAATCCGCACCACTACCTTTCCTCCACGATGAACAAATCCTTGTCCAAGTCCACGCCATGGCACTGAACCCCGTCGATTACAAAGTCACTGAAGGCCCCATGCCCCTTCGACTCGTGGGATCCAATATCACTCCGGGTGCCGACTTCTGCGGTACAGTCGCAAAAGTCGGCCGAAAAGTCGACGAGTTCCAAATCGGCGAATTCGTCTTTGGTGCAAAAGTCGGCGCCCTGACCGGCGGAACCCTCGCTCAATACGTAGTCGTAGAACGAACCATGCTCGCTGTGCTACCAGAAGGCGTGAAAGTTGAGGAAGCGGCAGGCGTCGGCATCGTCGGGTTGACAGAGTAAGTTTGTGGTTTTTGTTTGCTTATTTCTAGCAAATGACGCAATGAGATACACATGAATTAACACGGACCCCGTATAGATACCAGGCACTTGTGCCAAACGTCAAGAGCGGCGACAAAGTCTTTATCAACGGCGGCTCAGGCGGAACCGGCGTCTTTGGCATTCAAATTGCTAAAGCGCTGGGCTGCCACGTTACCACCAGTTGCTCGACCCCTAACATTGAGTTTTGCAAGAGCCTTGGTGCAGATGAAGTCATAGACTACAAGACTACAGATATCGTTGAGGCGCTCTCTGCCAAAGGCCAGGTTTTTAGCACCGTGGTAGACAACGTCGGTGCGCCTGACAGCTTGTACAAAGCGTCGTCTGCTTTCCTCCTCCCTGAGGGCAAGTTCGTGCAAGTCGGGATGCAACCTAGCCTTGGTGGTACGAAGACGTTAGTTGGGAATATGCTTCTGCCGAGTTTTCTAGGTGGCGGGAAGAACTCCTTTCAGATGATTATGGCTAAGCCGTCGGCGGAGCAATTGAGGCACATGGGCAAGTGGCTTAAGCAGGGCTCGTTGAAGCCGATTGTAGATACGGTGTTTGAGTGGGAAGATGCACCCAAGGCTTTTGAGAAGCTGAAGACGGGAAGGGCGAAGGGAAAGATTGTGATTAAAGTTCCGCAAGATAGAGCGAAGGATAAGGCGGCGGATGAGTCTTCGTAGGGATGAAGAGGGTTGGGGGGATTTTGCGACTTTCTCTAATATTTTGGATTGATACAGTCAAAGTTCACCGCGCATTCTAAGGATCGTTCCTATGCGTTCATGATTTGCTGATCGATCATGTTTTCACCACTTGGTCTGGACCCCAACGATCTTAAGCGGGGACATATAGGTTATCGTCAAACTATACTAGCGTACAGCCACCAATATACGTATTGAGAAGGTCTGGTTGAAAAGCGTTTGAGACGAGCATGGGGATGAAACCCACATAGCAACAACCCCTGATGGAAGCTTGGCAACGTCCTCGCATCCCGACAAACATTACACTCAATCCCCCAGACTCTCATTTTTTTAAGCTTTTTCTTCGTCCATGGCACAATGTCTTTGTTTTCTCGGCACTTAATTCTTATCGCGTCTTCGGCTTTTTTTCTTTTGTTCATCGCCTTATCGCTAGCGACGGCTATCCAGATTCGCGGTATATCGCCCCAGATTGTACAAATCAGTTCCGCGCAGGCTGCTAAGGTTGGGGATGATGGAGATGTGGTGGCGGCCAAGGCGCTGCTGAATGGCACGGAATTTGATCGCGGAGATGTGTTCAATGGAAGCAGCATTATATCTGGATTGCCGCTTGCGTCTACTGACACTGCGGAAACACTTGTGTCTTCTACTTTGGATAAGGCTCTTCTGTCTACTGCCACAGTAAGAACGACCGTGTCCACTGTCCTTACAAAAACGCTCGGTTCTACTACTTTGACCACGACACTTGTATCCGTTACCCTGGTGAAAACGCGCGTATCCACCACTACGACGGAAGAAAGTGTACCTACTATCATGACAGAAACACAAGAAGGTATAATCGGATTCACCCCGGAACCCCAAAGCAGCGGCAGCTGGGACGCCGAAGGCGTCTTAGGCCCCAAACCCACACCTACACCATCCCGAGTCCCAGCCCCCAAACCCGCCGCTCCCCAAGCCCCGCAAATCCCCATTCTTGCCCTCACATACGCCGGTTCCGGCGGCCCCAAGCACTGCCGCGGCAAGCTCCTCAAAAAGTCATATTTCCCGCCTCCTCTGGAAAAATGGAAAAATGGAACTTGCATCAATCTGCCCGGCGAAGCGCGCTGCGGCGTGTTTTTTTCGAACAAAGGGGATAATTGCGAGGCGGCGCTTTTCAATGAGGGAGATTGCTTGAATACTACTAGCACGTATATCAATACTGTAGTTTTTATGCCCGAGGAGAGGGCTGTGGGTGCACTTTGGAAGAGTATGTGGGTGCGGTGTGGGGTTGAGGTGCCGGAGGCTAAGATGTTGGATCCGAGTATTCTTGGAGGAGCGCTGAAGAAACCGGGTGGTCATGGTTGAAAGGGGAGTCAGGATTCCCAGGATCGTGTTGTTAAGAGTTTGGGTATCGGATTCGAGAACTGGTCGTGGATGTGAATGACGTGCGTAGAATGACGCTTCGACCGTATCCTGATTACTTGATGGAACCCAAGATGCCAGAGGGATACTTCTCTACGTTTTTCCAAGACATGAGATGTTCATGTGGCACCTGGATAACAATGATAAAGTGGCCATATACACCAACAGAATTGCGGCTCTATCCATACTACGCTTCGAACTGTGGATTGTCCAAACAACGGCCTGGATTTGGCTGGCAGATGCCCATGGTGTCAGCGACCGAATCATGCTCCAATTTTCCAAGGAAAGGGCTTCAATTAAGTGCTATGGGACGACAGATGGATTGATGATGGAAAAGAATGGGTTCACGCAAGGCAGTCCATGTTCTCTATATTCACCACTGGAGCTTCACCGGGGCTTAGACTTGATACATCTTTTTCGTAAAGCATACCTATTCTGGCCTCAATGAGCTACTTTTCTTCCGTTCTAGGGCAAGGATCAACGCGGGTGTGCTCATCAGGTGGGGTTCGAAAGTGTAGAGAACATCAAACAGCACCCGTAAATAGATACCGCGGCACGTCGCTAACAACACGCACCTAAGCCACTGCGGCTCTTCGGAAAACGAGATGGTTCTACTATTAGTGACGCGTATGCCTTGCCAATGTGCGGCCCGCAGCGTCAGGCTCTTTTTCCACAGCACTGCCATTAAGGCCCCCTGCCGATCGCCCAAGTACGAGTTGAACAGCACATTACGACTGTTGCCTGATTGAAATATAAGGACGTCAATTTTCCGACACCAGCCCATAGAATTCTTAGCTTTTTCTTGAAAAAAGAGCTTTGTAAACGCCTAGGTACCCAATCGTGTCTCCCTCAACCAATCTCTACACAAATCACCCGCGCGCTCCATACTTTCGACTGTCCAGCCCAGCGAGTTCCTAGATAATTTACAACATGGCAGGTCCTATGTTGAACCTTACAGTCTTTACAAAATCAAGCTACCACGCCCTTCGTGCCATCTCGCTCGCCACCTTCCCACCCGGCTTCCTCATTCTGCTCCTCCAGGGCATCTTCTCCAAATGCGTCAATCCCGCCATCGGTATCGTTCCCTTATTCTTCTCTTCGGCTTACTCCGCCTTACTACTTGCGAATGAGAAGAAGTGCGGATGCCAAGCTAGTGGATTAACTGGAACACCGATCCATTTGGTTTTTGACCTGCTACTTGGCGTCGGGCTGCTAGTGTGCCTGATCTTGTAAGAAGCGACTCCCTCTAATCGAGAGGCTTTGACTGACTATGGCGTTTCCAGAGATTGGATATTCATTCCGGACGGGTGGGCTGACAGGAGCCTAGTTATGCTAGGCACGTATGGGACTAATTTTCTCATCTGCAATTTGTATGTGATTTGGGATGATTTTAACTTCGGATCGAAGGGAGACTAACAGAATCTAGTTTGATACACCTTTACTTCGTTTTGACGCAGATCCTCGAAGCGCTCCAGCCTGGTACCTATTATCCGACTTCATGCCCGCAGTGTCAGGGTAGATCTTTTTCGGTTGGAAAGTACAAACTCAACGCGGATTTATTAAGTGGTTATGCACCTCTGCTGGATGGAGAGGGTAGGCCCAATAACAGTGCAGGAGAAGCGGTAGTGGATGAGGGCGAGTCTGCAGTGTGAATGGATATACTTAATCGGCGAAGCTAGGTGACTTCGATCGAACGAAAGAAGGCTATGGTAATGAATACACGTGGCGATATATCAAGTACATTCGAATCGATGCTTCAGAATCTGAACCATCTTCACAGCACGGATTGCAGGTTTAGGGTCTCCTCGGTATGGATACCAGTCATTGCACAAATATTGTTTGGGTCAAGAATTCTCTTAGTTATGTTCTTGGAGATTCAAGTATCGGTAGGTCTCCGATTACTGTTGTTGACAATCTCGACTGATTTGCTAACAGGTCGAGGCCGAACTCCTTAGTCTGCATGCTCTTTCTGATTGGATGTCTCGATAGCACGTCGGCTTGTACAAATTATTGCGATTTGGGGTGGTACTGCTTACTCGAATAGTATATTGGAAAGGTAACAACAAATACCGCGACAAATTTTCTCTATTCTCTTTTACGGAACGTCGGTAAACACTTTGCACTTACCGCAAGCGGTGTCACGACGCCCAGCCCGGATAGCCAGCTGCGGGCCGCGGGATCTCCATATTAAGCAGTTGCTAGCCAAAATTCTTTTTCCACGTCAACAGGACAATCTGCCCCTCATTCCTTCACTTGCACACAGCCACCCGTACACAAAGGAGGAAACACACAGCAAACAATCACCACCAATGACAGGAATGCTTTTACGGCTACTATCCACGAGACGGCGCCAAAGTTATCAACTAGCCAGGCGGGGGGCAAGTAACCTGACCCCATCAAACAGCCAAGCCTGTTTATCACGTCGTGACATGCATTCCTGTAAGAGCCAAATCTTACATCTAATCTAGTCCAAACGACACAGTTCGCTTCCAGCATCTCGATCGCTCTCTTTACATACAGAGTCCTTTTTCAAAGCTTGGTGTGGCAACGCGAAGATGCCTGATTGGACGATACATGTGCACCGTGTTAACACATGCTTCAAGGTGGTCAGACGAAGGTAGCGGGAAAACTGCTTTTTCTTACCAGGATGAATTTTAAGTAAAGACAACAGGATTGATAAACCAGCTGCGCCATTCCTAAGCCACCTGCCCGCTTGGTTTTACTCGCAATGGAACGTATCACAGATCTGGCAATACTTACAAATAGAGTCGGTGTCTACGTGCGAAGGCCGTTTTCTCCAGATCTCACCATGCGTCTTGAGTTCATTTAGTCGTCGGTTGTCTGACATCTGTGGCCATGAGGAGTCTCCACATATTCACACTCATTGCCCTCAACACAAGTGCTGTCGCAACAATTACCCATGGTATTTTTGAAACAGCTGATTTCAACGTTCCGAAAGCACTTATTGACAACGGCTTCAATGTGTCCTCCATACTAGGGCTATCCAGCTTAGTCAAACGGTCTCCGCTGGAAGGCTGCTCGATCGCCGTGAGTTAATCCTCATATGTTGTATTAGATGTTGGCTAACACTATCGACAGTGCGATTCATTGAAGTTCGTTGTTGGAGACTGGAAGCTATCACAAGAAGCGCCGAAAACGTATTGGTCACAGCAGCAGCTCAGTGTAAAGCCCCGTTGCACGTTCATTCCAACAGCAGCCTTGGAGGTGTCGACTCTATTTTTGCTTTCACGCTTGATACAGTATCCATTTTCCGTCAAAAGTGGGGGACATGCTGCGTTTCCTGCATCGAATATTGAGGGTGGTATTACAGTCGATCTGGTGGAATTGAACAAGCTCGTGCTATCCGCTGATAACAAAACTGTCGCTGTCGGTCCCGGAAACCGCTGGAAAAAGGTCTACGACTACCCCACTCCCTACAATCTCGCAATGGTTGGTGGACACGTAAGTCACTCAACATATCAGCTAATCACGTGATTGATAACCTCAACAGGCTTCGACGGTTGGAATCGGTGGTCTCACGCTCGGCGGTGGCATCAGTCACCACACTAACAAGTATGGCCTCGCATGCGACAATATCGCATCGTACGAGATGGTTTCTGCATCTGGAGCCATTATTGCCTTCGGCGAATAAACGTACCCTGACCTATACTGGGCTCTCTGAGGCGGCGGTAATAACTTTGGTATTATTACAACCTTCAATTATGAAATCTTTCCCTAAGGTCTCATGTTTTCTAGCACACGCCAATACAACGCCACCCACATCCCCGCACTATTTGACGCTTTTGGAAACACGGTTCAGGACGCCGAGGTGGATACAAAGGCTGCGCACTTTGTCGCCGTCGCGTACAATTCGGGATACAGGACTGCATCGGCAGAGTACGAATACTTTGAACCGGTTGACGTGTCGAATCCACCGGCCATTCTCAACGACTATCTTTCGATCCCTGCTCTTAATGAAGCCACCAAGGATACCATATTGGCCGAGATTACGTTGGGGCTGACTGAGAGCATGCCGGCTGGCTTACGCACAACGATGTAGTCGCAATCGTTCAAAGTCAATACGGAGCTAATGAAATGGATGAGTAACCACTTTTTCAAAATCGTCCCTAAGTTTCCCGGTGGCGGCGCCCCCTCGATCGCCTTCCAAGCTTTTACTTAAGCCCGTGCTGAGGGTTATGCAGAGGAAGGGCGGCAATGCGCTGGGTCTGCGCCCAGACGGTGGACCCTTCTTCAACGTCCTGCTCTACCTGGCCTGGACGGACGAGAAGGACGACAAGACCATATACGAGACGGAACAGGACTTTCTGGACGCGTCGACAGCAAAAGCCAAGCAGCTGGGTGCATACAACGATTACATGTACATGGCGTACAGCAGCCCCTACCAGCCCGTTATATCCGGCTACGGAGCTGACAGCGTGGCAAGACTAAACAAGGTCTCGAGCAAGTACGATCCCAAGGGTGTGTTCCAGACGTTGCAACCAACATCGTTCAAACTCAATGGGGAAGCCCCATTTGGCGCCGTCGTCGCCATATAAGCATAAGTGGGGTTGGGGTATGTGATTCGTTTGCTTTGCAGTACGACATCGATGTTTCGATCGCGGCCGGGCACGATAGCGTAACACGCTCCCCACCCCCCTTCAAACAAGTCATGTATCATGCAGGTGTGTCCAGTTTCCACTGTATTTATACATATGTACTACATACATATGTACGTATGCGGGCGGCCCATATCATTATCAGCAATCATATTGCCAGCGCAGTGGACATTTCACTATCTCTCCAAGCTAACAACATGTACGCCATTTTTTTCCCCGTCCGGCCCACCCTGCTTCTCCACCCCCTTGCTTCCCTACGCGCCACGCGCTGCCCGTGATTGCCCAGAAGGCCATATCCTCTTTCTCCTCTCGTCTTACTCTGCATACGCGAATCCTTGCTCTGGATACATTATCATGCAGCCAAAGTATCTCCACCCCGCTCTAGACTTTGCTGTTTGCGTTGTCTCACGCGCATATATAATACATATGTACATGGAAAGTGGACATGGGAGGGGGGACGAATATTGTACAATGTACTTATAATCCAATACAATGGTACTGGTCACTTTTTTTCTGCCGTTTTACTAATGTAACCCAAGACATTTTGGACATAAACCCCACCCCTAGGGCCACTGTCCTGCTATGCGCTGGTTCGAGATTTAGAGTTCGTTGGATATGCACTTTACCATGCGGGTGAAGGGGAGAGGGGGGGGGAGGCGAGGCGAGGGGAGTGACCGGAAGGGCAAGGTGGGAATGACACGTACATAGATAGCAGTACCGATGTACTCTAGTCTGGCAAAGATGAGGAGATGGTGGTGGAAGGTGGCAGTGGTGGTGGAAGTGGAGAAGCGGTGAAGCAGGGCTTGTTGCTGAGTCAGTTGCCACTGGGGTGCATAAATGTGACATGTACATATATGGAGATGTGCAAGATGGTATGCATATGTCGCATAAGGTGAACACCTCGTTCAGTGTAGCCTTTTTGGTTCGTTGTCTGTCTGGCTGGCCTGAGGTGTGAAGTCGTGGGTGGCTGTGCTGTTATGTCTCATGTGTGCATAACATACATGAGAGAAAAAGAATGCATGTTCGCTAGGAAATTCTCCGAATCATATGGCGCTAAGCCAGTGAGTATAGTATTGTGGTGTAGGGTAAAAAAAAAAGGTCTATATTTTTTTTGGTGATTGTAAAAGGTAGAAAACAGAACAAAAAAGCTAAAGTAATAATCCGGATATTTTTCGCTAGTCGCTCGTCGCTATGCATGGTTGCAATTGAATGCTTTATCGCTCTTTCTAGAATGTGACGTTGGGAATCCCAGTAACAGGCTTTACAAGAAACAGAAAAAAACAGTTAGCAAGAACGCCTGATTTTCCGACCCTCCATATGTGCAAGTTGGTTATCTATCATTAATGTCGTAGCAATTCAATTGTTGCTTGTCTTCTTTCCATCTTCTTTAGTGTCGATTTATTTCAGACGTGCGTGGGGCATGTGGTGATTGTCTTCATTGTAGGGTGCATCCGGTTCACTGGGAGTTTCCAGATGTGCCGCCATTGAGAAGGTGCAGTGTCTCAGTATGTGTTGGCGTGACACTCGTTCAAGCTTCGTTTGTCGGGCTTGCAGGGTTGGAGCAGTTAGGCGTCTCGGGAGCAGAGTAAGTCTGGGTGATGGGCTCGCAGATGTTGCGATGCGTCTTCCAGTCCGACTTTTGGCAGTTGCGGTCGCAGTAGTATGCTGCCTTGCAGCGAGAGCATCGGCGTCGTGCGTACTGACCAGAGCATGTGGTGCAAGCTATCATGTGTTAGTAAATTGTTGCTGGTACAAGGGTGATATAGTCATGTCGTGATGTTAGGCCTCAAAAGCGGCCCCAATGTGAGTGGGTAAAGTGGAGCACCACATGGGCGCTAATGCAGTGCAGCGAATCAAATCGGGCACCTGCGTCCCACCCATATGGAAATTGGAGATTGAAGATATAACAACTTACGTTTGCTGGTCAGCGCGCCGTTGAGACTTTCGGTGCTGGCCATGGGGCGCAGAGAGCGGAAGAGGTCCGCGCGGTTGAACGCTGGTGGAGGGGAGGTTGAGTTTGAAACCGATTGCGGTGTGAGAGAGCCGTTGGACGTGCTTCTTGGAATGTCTGCAAGAAAATGTTAATATTAATATGAAATGAAATCGCTAAAGTGTGCGAAGATATCTGGCAGGAAAACATACCACCCATTGCACTGTCTCGTCTTTCCAACATGGGGTTTCTGGTGTTCACCGCTCCATTGCCTTCGCCAAGACTGTGCGTAAACACGTTCAAACAGACGCTTCGTGGCGGCATTTCCTTGCTCTTTTTGGGGAATGTTTCTTCTTTTCCGGGACAGTTGGGTTGGGTTTGAAGGGATTTCAGGAGAAGAAGGGAATACTGGTATTTCAAGCAAATCTGTCGCTGCTGAAAGTTTCGGTGAAAAGCGGTGTGAGGTGTGAGAGCACAGATCGCAAACTAGCCCAGGAACAGGCTAAGGCTTACCGAGCGCTGAAACGCGCGGTCAGGTGTCTCAGCCTTGAGTGATTCGATTTGGACGTATGAACTTCGAGAATGTAAATTTGCGCTGCTTTTTCTCGCAAAAGAGCGTGGTTGTTGAGGTGCTAAGGGCTTCGGAGGCGTTGTGCCATATTGTAAGTCGCGCGCACTCTGGGACCCGCGATTGGGGGATCTGCAAAACAAATCTCCGAGTGCGTAGCATGTCGATTGCAATGGGGGTTGCAGCAACGTGATGCAACTGGAAAAGGAAACGGTGAGACCGCCAGATTGTGGGGTAGTCAGCCGCTGACCGACCTCGTGGCAACTGGGCCCATACGGGTAAGCACAGCTGAAAATACATTCAGTGTTCGCCGCCAGTTCGACAGTGACAGTACAACGACAACGACAACGACAACGACAGCTTTGCGACCGAAATCTCCTGTCGCAGCCATCGCAGTGTCATGACTAAACAAGGCGTGCTATTGGGCTGCTGGTAAACTTACAACCCCGCATCGCCCTAGGCAGCGCCGGCAAAAGGCCCCCCAACCATAGTTAGGGGGATGTAGCGGTTTGCGGTCAACGGTGAGCGATGACTCCTGATGTTGGGTGTTTGCAGTAGATGAGTAGCTTGGCTGATGGCCAAGTAACCGGTGAACAAAAGGAGCTCCGCAGCTTACATATGTTGAAGAACAGCGGGATGCGCAGGTGAACGTAATCAGGGAAGGCAAACAGAAGACTTCAACAGGTACCAAGTGCACGGGTGGCGCCACAACCGCTGATGTAGAAACTTGGACCTACACCTAGTGAAGGAAGGGATGGTGGTGGTGGGCGGACATGGCGCGTCATGTGATGTGGTTTGGAAAAAAGGGCACTTGGTTCTACACTACTTGCTAGCCCCTGGGTTTGCTGATTAATCAAACCAGGCGCAATTGACTATGCAATTGGCAATGTACGTAGGTGTACATAGCAAAGGGCGAATAGACCCGTCAAGATCAGATGGTTCGCAGTTCAGCTGGGATTGCGCAGTTGCTGCCTAGCCATTGCGCAACCTTGATAGGGCTGCCTGCTCGGAAGGCTGCAGATCTGCCTGGTGGACCACATGACGATGCAACATCTGGGGAAAGTTGGAGAAGGCATTATCCTGAGGGGCTTGGCCGGGACAACGGCTCGGAAACGGCGTGCTAAGTACACAGCCTCGAATATCAGTCCATTGACCTGGAGTTTGGAAGTCTTGGTCCACTCTAGGGCGTATGGCTGCAGTAAGGAGGCTCTGCTGGCGCCACACTGTGGCGTCATTCTCGGGAGCCGGATATGAAGGGTCATCAGCAGGCATGCATCCAAGATGTGGGCGAAGGTGTTTACAGAGCAAAAGGGCTAGTGGATGGAGGAAAGCAAGTCACGATGGCATTTTGCATTGTAGATTAGCTGCATTGTGTGGCTGCGCAGTGGTTCGCATGGACCGCAGTTCGCTAGCATGCATCTGTCAACGGGTATTGTGGGTGGATGGCTGCGCTAAGAGGCTTGCAACGCCAGCTAGGAGCTCGTATAGAGAGTGGTCGTTTGAAGAGATTGGCCAGAGTCGAGATGGGAGGGACGGGTGCTGCGAGGGCTGCGCCTCATGTACGGGGCGAGCCGAAGAGCAACGAGAAGACGGAGTCACAGGGCGAAGCAGACGAACTACGCCCGTGCCAAATTGGGCAGCTTTTGACTGTTAGGAGTCACGGATGGCAGAATTGTGCGGGCGAGTGTGTGAGAAGGGAGTGTGAATTGAAAGTGGGAGTGATTGGACGAGAAGGGCCAGAGGAATTTTTACTGTTTCGTGTCGCTGACGGAGACAAGTGACAGGCAGAGTCCTTAGGTGCCACGTCCGGATGGGCCGGCGGGCGAACTGCTCTGGCTCTGCCAGCAGGCCGGGAGGTCGGGAGTGAGCAGAGAGGCCCAATTGTGTACGACTGTGGGGCAGCAAAAATCCGGTGAGACAAGACCAGCAAGGCCACAGGCGCCATAGGCTGCGTAGCGCCATGCACGTCGCTGTCGCCCGCCGGCAGCTGTGGCATGGCAGGGTGCGCTGATGACTCCCTTCAGGACACGCAGCAGTGGCTCCATCTCTGGGCGCCCTTGAGCGGCTCTGGTGGTACGTCGAGAAGGGCACTGCGGGAGCCACGCCTGCTTTTTTCCCCTTTGCTTGCACTGTCGTGGCTGGTGATGAGCCGGCGGCTCGAGGTACGGTGCCGCCGTCCGGTGTGTGAAAACCAGCACCGCGGGGACATGAGGCCACCATGGCAGAGGCCAGCTCGGCCCAACTGCGCAGCGCGGAGCGAGGGCTGGATGTACGCATCATCATACTTGCACATGTTGACTTTTTGCACAAAACCAAACAGCCACAGCTGGAAGGTATGCGTTGAGACGCAGGCCGGCTAAGGTGCAGCAACTGTGGCTGTGGCTGTGATTGTGCCCCGGCAGTCAGCTATCTGAGCACTAGACCCGAATGGGCGTGACGGCAGTGGCTGGTGCCTCAAGAAACAGGCTGCGACGGGGTCTGCAAGCCATGGGGCGCAGCTGTCACACCCGTCACTACCATGCCCGACTGCTACACTTACACCACCACGGCCACCACCCACTGTCCAAAAACAGCAATCGACGAGCCTCTGTCCAAACGGCTGCGCCTGTCTGCCCTGCTCGCCGCAACACGTTTCAGGAGATGGTGCAGCGGCTGTTGATGCCCTCGCTGACCCCCTTTGCTCGCAGCAGCCACGCACAGCGACTAGGCCGCCAGTCAGAGCGCCGGCTGGCCGTAACATTTCACTTTCTCTAACGTCGGCCCAAAACACGTTTCTAGCTGCAGTTCCCAAGAAATCACAGGCACAGTCGTCATCTTCGCACCCAAGCAGATGTGCAGTCACCGCCCTCACTAGCGCGCCATGGGCCCTGGTCGCTGCTGCTGCTAATACCACCCCTGTCCGATGGGCGCAGGCACCCCGGCTAGTCTCAGGCTTCCACCCACACCCAAGGTATGCGTCTACTGCGAGCGAGGGTAGACATATAATTCCATGCCGCCCGCACCCACCATGGCTCCTCATACCAAACCTACTACCAACAACCCACCCGCACTCTGATCCGTTCAGCTGTCTACCATCTGTACTCGCCAGCCGAGTCTACCACGCCAACAACACAACACTGAGATACCATTGTCGCTCTCGCCCGAGAGTGACTTCATCGCTACCATATCGTACCTTGGCACAAACGTCACCACGGCTACCCCAAGGTCCATACTCAAGAAGCCGCCAACATCTTCCCCGGAAATGCCGTCTGCACGCACAAACATGCCTACGGCCGTCCACGCAAAGCCCGCCGTGGCCAAGAAGGAACGCGTGGTTGGCTTCTATGAAGACCCCGTCATCTCATTCTGCCGTCCTGTAAACACTTCCGAGAGCTGGGCTGCCTACCACTTTGAGATGCACGCCAGGAAGTGTGCTCACTGCCACAACGCCTACGAAGTCCACCGCAACCACGAGCGTCTCTGTGATGTCGGCCACGGCCTGGCCCAGGATGTCGCCCGCTACATCTACCACAAGTCTGGAGCCACCTACTCCACAGTGGAGGAGAACAACAAGCTTGTCCGCGTTGAGATCCCAGCCGGTTACGTTGAAGTCTGCAGCCTCCTCAAGGCCATTGAGCGTAGCCTCCGCCACCGATCACGCAGGCCCTTTGTCTCCATGGACCGCAGCTACTACGTCGCTCCCCGATCATCACCACCACCTGCCTCCCCCCCACGACGAAGCAACACTGTCAAGGTCGAGCAAGAGCCCAAGATTAAGTCCGCCCGACCACGAACCGACGACATTGTTGACTGGCCTCAACACACCGTCACCACCACCACCACCAAGGCAAAGCGTCCATTGTCTGAGATCAGCAACACCCCAAACGCCAAGCGCGGTTCCCTCTACGAAGAGGACCTGGCCAAGCAACGCCGCAACGCAAAGCACTACGCTGTTGAAGTCCGCGAGCCAACCAACCGGGACATCCGCGAGCAGCGCTCGTCTGGCTACTACCGATGAATGATGACCTAAGCATTCTCTTTGCGCTTTACGAAATACGATCTCATGATTGATACGACTTATCACGCCATCAGTCTCTTACTAAGAGCCTAGCGCCCGCCGCTACGTGCTCTACTTCCATGTGTGTGTGAGACGGGCGGAAGCTGCAAAAGCTCCGCGGCAGTCCGCACTACCACCACAGACCGATTCCTCATGTTTTTGCACGCCTTGTTTTTGCGTTGCTTACACACATGCTGGCTGGGACGGCGAGGGAGGAGTGGAATGTACCATCGGGGGGAAGATGCCTCCACCTTTACGGTGTTGAGGGTAATGGATTTTAATGCAGGGGGGGTTGATGGACCCTGGAGTGATGCGATGGAAACGCCTAGATGACGCTGAAGGGCGGGGCTTAGGGACTTTGACACATGTACTATTTTAGATAGCTATTAATGGAACAACATTGTTCGACACTTGACATGATTTCTTGCCATTCTGAGGTGATTTTTGCCACGGACTACTAAGGATAGTACAGATGATGAATGAGACGGCCTTGGGGGCATTGAGTGCATCGTGGAGGGATTGCAGGGTGGAGCTGGCCCGCAGCGAAATGGCAGAATGTGCGTGCCATGGGGAGATTACGCTGCACCAAGCAACCATCTACTGAGACCCTCGACACACTCAAACATGGGCAACTGGCACGCTATCACGTCCACTACACCTCGGCAGCTCCCTCTGTACGTAGGCGAAGGCTGTTTCCTTTGCTTCGACTCACACATGGCCAATGGCACAACGACACCCCTAGTCTTATCGCTACCCATGCTACTATCATGTGGCCAGGAATATATTGATCGCCGGCGCCGATACGACCCGTGAACAGGTTTGCTGAAAGACCCTGACGTTTTCTGCCCCGTTGCTCAACACCCTCTCCATCATCGGAGGTGCCTTTTGTCCGCCACAGTGATTCTGCGCTACCCGTGTTGGACACACCGGTATACCAAGACCTGCAGAGGGCGCGCGCACACCCGCTAGCTACTGCACGCAGACCCTCGTGCAAAAGGGCTGAATGCGCTTCTTCGCAAAGTGTGGTGTAGTTTGTGGAGCGATTGACTGCTGAGTAAAAGGTCGGGCAAAGGTTGGCTCCCAAGGCCCCAAGACGCAGAGGCAAAGATACGACATCATCACCAGCTTCAGCCGAGTCTTGAGCGTGCCGCCATGACGTCTTTGCTTGCTGAAGAGGCTTGTCGAGGGTAAGGATATGGCGCGGAAGGATTGGTGATGCGGGGCAAGGCAGACGTCAGGGTCTCCGGCTCCCAAAAGTTGGCAACCGGTACCAGTTCCAATAACTACCACCTACACTACAGTACGCATGTCAGCTTGGAGTCTCGTGGCCAAGGGGCTTCAATCTGAAACAACATGGCTATGCGATGTAGTACAGAGCAACGCCGCATAATCAATTGCTACGTGGAGAGTGAAATGGGGGTCAATGGCAATGGTGATGATGGCAGAATGGTGTTGGTGTTGCGGGGTACGTACTACCAGTCACATAGTAAGGCGAGAGTGGCAAGAATGCGCAGTGTGAGTGTGCCGTGGCCTCAGAAATGGACAAGCATGGTTCGCATTAATTGCTGGGCAACGTGCGAATCAGGAGCCTCACTTTTTTTTTAACGAGGGCATGAAAGGAGATAGGTGTCCGTTTTCCCAACCCACGTTACGGAGATCGACCCCGTTCGTATACGCGTCCACCGCGAAAAAGACCGACGATTATTACGCTTGCTATTACCGGCATCATACATACGTCAGAGGATGGAGCGGGTATGTAATAGTTGAATGTGTATATTGGGTGCCGTGTATACCGTGTGCAGTTTTACCAACACTGGGGAGAGACAGAGGAACATCAAACGAGCAGGAGAACAAGAGAAATCGGGGGGAACAGTGTTTCGCAATCGGGCTACGCGCAAACCCCCCCGCCCTCAACATCTAGATTGCAATCTGGTACTGATCGATATTCAGATGGTGATTCCAGAACAATTTGGGCTCCACTGAAATTGTGCATGGACAGCTGTCACTCGATTGCGCGCTGCCATCTGCACCCCGTCCGGGATATTCCAGGTGCACATCACCTAAACAGCCGAGGGTATGCCAGACTCGGTCCTTGGGTGGTGTCCAAGTCAGCAAACTCTCTTTACTTTCTCTCACTCTCCCTCTCTCCACCGGCGGCCCAACCCCCCGGCCCAAAAGCCTGACTTACTTACTTACATTATACCCACTATTTAAGTTAACTACTGTATACACACCAGATGGTTTGTAAAGTGGGTCCCCCGCAGCCCAAGCCCAAGGTAAAGTTTCCAATATCTCAACGAAAAAGCGCCAAATCCAGCCCTGGTTCCAAGTCGGCAATGTTGTGCGTAAAGATGTGTAGTTTTTGTGGAGTTTGACCGACCCATGCGATTATGTGTGTGTATGTGTTGACAGGTCCCCACACTTTTGAATGCGGCTAAAAAAGGGCGAATGAGAAAAAGTAAGGGCCTGCATGCCAGAGGTGCAGCATACATGCATGATGCATTTCGCAAGCCTCACCGGTCGATACTTTGTGTGGTAGTATTTTCCTTCTGGGCCCAGTAATTACTACATACATACATGTGTACATACAGTACCTGAGCCAAAGACGGCGCTGCCCCCCATCGGCCGTCTCCCCACAGCTCGCACCCGCAACTCCGACGGTCTCGATCGCCCTCGCCGTGTCGTCGGGCGTCTCCGACCCTACCGTTTCACCCATCAGAAAGGCATTGCGCAAGCACACATGCCAACTCATCTCCCCGCAATTACCAGGGCCCCCTTTGGATTACACTACTACTACTTACTACTACGCTCTGTTCAACCCCCCCCTTTTACTTGCTTTGTTCCAATGCCAGTTGCCAGCGTGTCCACCCTTTCTCCGGCGTGATCGTCGAACCCTAACTCTCTCCTCTTCCCTTGCCCGTCCCCACCTCCTTCCCCCAAAAGAATGATCCAGCCGCGCTTTGTCCTTTTTTTTACCCGCCCGAAAAGATGAAACAGGGAAACAAACGAACAAGCTACCCTATCGTGATCTCACCCAACTGTTACCCAACCCACCACCAACCCTGACTAGTACCCATACTTACCTTACTCACCCTTGCTCTCGCTTTGTCTCTCTCTCTCTCTCCCCACACTCCGGTCATCGTCCACGGGCAGCGGGCAGCCCACCCAGAATATTGAACGACCCAATTTTTTTTTCCCTTCCCATCGGTCACCTTCCTTCCTGTCGTTCGAGACACGCCCGATGGTCAGTCCGGTGCCCGAATGCCGTTAAGAGTGTGTGTGTGTGTGTGTGTGTGTGTGTGTGTGTGTGTGTGTGTGCCAGCGTGTAGTGTCCCGTTTTCTACACACGCGCGCACGCCCGTGCGTGTGTTACTCTATGGTGTGTGTGTGTCTGTCTGTCTACTTACTAGCTGGGCCTGGGTTCCTGGCCTAAGCTTCGCAAACACACACGCGCGCGCACACACACACCCGTTTAATACTTAGGCACTGGTTAGCGAAGGCAGCCCTGCCCAATGGGCCGCTAGATTTTTTCTTTCTTTCGCGACTACTGGTAATAGTATATTTGGGGATGCGAATGATGCCCATCCACACCAGAAAGTTTTCTTGGCTGATGGGGTTGTTGTAGCTTTCCCGATGTGAGATGGAGGGTGGGAGGTTGGGTGTTGCAGGGCTGTGCCTGGATCAGGTACATGGCAGAAAGGGTGTGTGCGATTGGGCCGTTATGAGAGGGGGGGGGGTGGTTGGGTTGGGTTGGGTGGGAAGAGAGCGTGTTCGGTGGTCCGGTGTTTGTGGGGGCGTGTGTGTTGCGTGCAGTGTGTGTTGTGCTTGTGCTTGTGCTTGATTGCTGTGTGTGGTGGGTTTGAGGCGCAGCATCCGGGGAGGGGCTAAGCCTCCACTGCTTGATTACCGTGTGGCTTGATCATTTTCATGCTCTATATTGCTCGTGTAGGATGTGTAACGGGTATCTTGGTAATCAGACGTCATGCGCACACACACACACACATATATACCCCTGGGTAGAGGAGGGGAGGCCTAATACAGGAACGAGAATATAGGATGCATCTGATGTTGTGGGCGCCAGCCGTATATCTGGCCCCCAAACCTGATTCGCTTGGTCCTTGAAATAGTACCCGGTCCTTATGCGTACGACTCTTGTGGGCTGGGATACTTGGGTGCGCCAATTACGAGGTCATTTTCTGCCAGAAGGGGATAACGACATCCTATAGCACGGTCTCAGATACGCGTCATGAGCAATGTAAGGTTGGGTGTACAAGAGTTTGTTGAGTGGCTGGAAGACGGCGGGTCTCAGCTCAGGGGGCTGTGGGTGGTGGCGAGTGAGACGGGGGCGAGGAGGGTAGTAGGCCTACGAGGAGGGTGAGGATGGGGTGAAAATGGATGGAATGACTGCGTGTTTGTGCTTACGAGTGACTGCCTTGCTGGATTGATGTTGTTTGGTCCAGCGACTTGTTTCATGCTCTTATTCGAGCGACTCTACGAAAACGATCTGGATGGTCGGATGGCATGTAAGGCTAGATCTAGGGCAGTGTGATGTACTCTGTTGATTTGAGTAAGTGATGACGCTGATGCTAATAGAGTAGTTTACACGACGCTTCCGATTCGATATGTGTAGTACATATACGATACATCCTCTACGACGAAGGTATTGGAACAGTTCCTGCGTACGGCAAAGCTGACGGGTATCCCTAAATCTTCTTCCATCACGTCGCGCATGCAAAATCCACATTGCGACGATCCTACATAGAACCGACTAGTACATATAGTCTCAGAACTTGCTTTTTGCCAACTCATCGACACGATGATGCCCCTTGTCCATTTCGTGATAGTAACTTGGAGTCAACCACGTCTCCGTAGCTCTTCTTTTTCCTTTGACACACAGAATCATAAGGGCAAGTGCCTGTGCTTTCGGGTTTAGTAGGGGGAAGTCGAAAGGGTGTAGATCTCCGGCCGTAGGTCGTCGAGTTATCTGGAATGAAGTTGTCGGATAATAACAGCTCGGGGCTGGAAATTCACAATGTCAAATAAATCCAATGTCGCATGTAGCTGTGAGCAACGTCAATTAAGAGTACTATGACACTACATCTACCGCCCAGGATATCATTTTGTTTGCTAGCCCTTGTCCAGAGTTTGCTCAAAGTCCTAGTATTGTTGACGAAGGTTGCTGCATAGTCATCTCATATTTCTTCACAGCGTAACATTCGAAAGCCCGAAGTTTGTAAGGGTACATATAATCTTAACCCCCACCTCGCTGTTACTTATCTTATACCGAACCTTTGCCCTTCTGAGTGAACGCCAAGCAGAAGTGGACAACTCAGCGGAGTACCAAGCAAAGCTGAGGTTTATCCACCAATCACACGCCCCCGCCTCAATCACGCATCAAAATCCCTTCTACCACCACGCAGAAGTCATAAATACAAGTCGTCCATTTCTCCCCAAATAGAGATTCAAATTTCAGTTCAAGCAGTGTTCAAATCAAAACTTATCATCATGACCACCACTTCCCTCGTCGACGCGCTCAAGAGCGCAAACCTCCTCCCTTCATCCATCATCCCAGACTACTTCACCCCCACCATCGATCTATCCGTCAAATTTCCATCAGGTCTCGCCCCCGAAAGGGGAAGTCTCGCACGCGTCAGCCAGATCGCGGAACAACCCTTCATTTCCATCTCTTCAACGTCAGACTCCACATCCTCGGCATCAACATATGCCTTCATGATGATTGATCCTGATGCGCCCACGCCCGACGACCCGAAATTCGCTTACTGGCGCCATTGGGTCATTACTTCCATTCCTTCGACAGTCTCCCCAGCAGAGGATATTACCTCAAAAGGGAAGACTTTGACGCAATATCTTGCGCCTGGACCCAAGGACGAAAGTGGCCCACATCGCTATTTGTTCCTGCTTTTTGAGGAGAAAGAGGGTGAGACTCTGGAAAGGGCGGAGATTGGGGGAGAGGAGTTTGTGGAGCGAAGGAGCTTCAGGGCTGAGGAGTTGGTGGCGAAGAAGGGTTTGAAATTGGTGGGTGTGCAGTGGATGAGGGGTGTAGGGGATGGATGGAACGGTGGCAAGGATGAGTTGTGAGTGGAGAGGAACATGTGTAGGATCTTCTGGGAAGAGATTGTGATGCTCGTGAATAGGGAGTGCAGTGATGAATATGCTTTGTGCGTATATAGGAGAATTCGGTACTTCACCTTCAGCTTTGATATATCTCAAAGAGACATATTTTCTCCTTGCAAGTATCACTTCGAGGATGCGGTTTTTTTGTTTCGATTTTCGTAGTGTGCAGAACCCTTTTCAGGGTATCCAAAGAACAATGAGGACAAAATGACTCAAATGCAGGTAGAGTAGAAGAACTGCTTCTTGTGAAAAGACCAGCAAGAGCAATCAATATGTATGTTACATTATCAAGACACTAGAATAATATAGGAAATAAATTTGAGAGACCATATTCTATATCAGGGCAGATACAGGCAGTGTAGTTCATCTCCCTAGACCAATTGAGGATTTTTGCAATACAAAAGTGGTGTGATGTAAGAAATTCGCATTAATTTAGCAAAGATAAACAAGAGCTGTAACCTGGTAAAAACGAATTGTGGGGAACAAGAAAGCTTGTTTCAGCCGACCAAAATAACCGCTTAGGCGTTTCCTTACCGCAACGCTCGCTTAGGTACTTCAGCTGGTACAGTGACCGCTCAATTGCTAAATCCTTCTTATGCGCAAATGTAACGCCAATAACTCTTGACCCGCTCTTTCAATTTCAACTTCCCTAAAAAAGTTACATCACTGAGACCGCAACTCCACAGCCAGCGGCGATGTATTACCCGCAGCTGAACACCCTGTGGATCCCGTAGCAACACCAGTATCACACGGTACCGGTAACCTCAGCTGCGAAGATGAAAGCATCCAAGAATCCAAGAGAGGGAAAGAGAAAGAGAAAGTATAAAGCCACCACCGCAGCTTCAGAAAATCAAAACGCCATCAACTCATCAACTCATCATCCCAGCATCCCAGCATCCACTTCCTACACCTTCAAACTCACCCACCTCACTCTCCAACTACCACTCCAACCAAAACCTCAACCATCCCTCCATACACCAACCATGCTCTCCATCAAGCCCCTCCTCGCCTTCGCCGCCCTGGCCCTCACCGCCTCCGCCTCAAACTGCAATACCCACCAACTCTACTGCGGCAAAACGCTCAAGGCCTCCCGCGGTACATCTTCTCCTTCTCCTTCCCAACCTTTCTAAACTAACAACCACACCAACAAAACAGGCTGGACAAACAATGAAATCCAAAGCAAGTGCCTCCGCAGCACCTACAACGACGGCCAGTACCCCTCCGTCAACCAAATCGACAAGTCGCTGTTCAAGTGCGGCAGTGCGGGCGATACACTGGTGTGGATTAATGGGCGCGTGCCTTGTGGGCGATGTGTTGATGGTGGAGCTGGAAACCCTGATTACTGCGCTTAGAGAAATGTATCTAAGTTCGAGGCACTGAGATGCAGGCTATGCTTTTCTTCTGTCTTTTTTTCTTTTTTGCTGGGGGAATTGAAGAGGTGGGGGGGGGGGGGGAAGGATGTAAAGGACGCTCCTTAATGGTTTGATCTGACTCAAAGGGTTTTATTGCCTGGTACGCTCGATTTTGTGTTTGTTATAGAGTGTTTAGAAAAAAGAAAAAAAATCTGGGTTCTTGATGATTTGTTGTTTGGCACCGACGCTACTCATGCTCGCTTGCATAACTGACTTCCGGTCTGCACACTATACGGGATGTTGAACCTACAAGGGCGTCCCACAAAGGTGAATGTCTATGAAAAGTCGATGTGGTGACATCGGTGTCGTACTACAGTAAGTGAACAAACTACAGCCTCGAAGACACGAGTGACCATGCGATGCTTCGGCAGCACTGCAACGCCCTTCAATGGAGTTAAGTACAAGAGGGAGTAAAGGGGACGGAAAACTTATTTCACGATGAAGTTATAGGGATTGATCAAATATGCTAATGATCATAGGAGATCGATGTTTAGGAGGAGTCGATGGGGGAGCTATCAACGCTTTATATTTTTGATTCTGACAACGCGATGATCTTTTTTGCAGCATCTGCAGCAACCATACAACTTGCCCGGGTAATTACACCTTCCATCCTGCCCCAAGCCAAGCTTCGATGTTACACGAGCGTCGTGGTGAACGCTAAATGGCTACTATTGGCGGGGTCAACGTACGCCGCTCGCTTGCCACATACGTGATGCTAAAAGCGAATTCACCAAGTTGAAGTTACCCTACAGCTACTGTGCAATTCGTAGGTTAAGCTAGAGATGTTTGCCCTTATGTGAGACTCCGCTTGTAATCTTTAAGTCGCGTCAGAACCGGAAACTGAGTATGCAAATGAGTGTATATTCTGAAAACGATAGGGCCTTTTTCTCGAACATTTGAGTGCTGCTTTGTCAGTCATTCAGACGCTTAATCCCCAGCTCAGTTGAAAAACATCTCATTTCCAGAGAAAAAATGTCAAATAGAAGTTATGCAATTCATCTAGTAGACGTAAAAGTTATACATACTCCTCAGATACACATTCACATAAAACCGTAAAGGATATCCGCCTCGTGAAAGCAATTCTCCAATGCCTCTCCTCACCTCCCCATTAAACCCTTCATGCCCTAACATCCCTCAACTTAACCCTCAGCCCACCCTTGGGCTTCGACGTAATACCCCCCTGAATCTCTAACTTATACTCCGGGTCCTCAAACTCAAACTCAAACCTACCCACCAAAGCCGCAACCAAGCAGGCAAACTCCGCTTTAGCAAAGTCTCTACCAATGCAACTCCTGGGACCATGCAAGAAAGTAGTAATGGCGTAGTTGCTCTCTGCGCCACCCGTGTTGGCCGTACCAGGCTTCATCCAGCGATCAGGATTGAATTCGCGGGCGTCCGGGCCCCAGAGCTGGGTGGATGTATTGACGGCCCAGGGGCAGATGACGATAGTGGTGCCGGCGGGGACAAAGTGCCCTTGGATCGTTGTGTCCTGAGCTGCTTCGCGCAGGGTAAGTGGTACGGATGGGAAGACACGCATAGTTTCTTGTAGCACGGCGTTCAGATACGGCAGATGATCGATTTCTGTCGACGAGACTTGACCGCCGTCTTCCAGTGCTGAGGGTATTTTCTCGTGAATTTCGCTTCGTAGTCTTTTTTGCACGTCGGGGTATTTGCATAGGACGTAGACGGCCCATGATAGGGCTGAGGCGGTGGTTTCGTGGCCTGCGGCAAGGAACGTCATGAGTTGATTTACCAGATCTTCGTCGCTGAAGCCGCCGGATTCCATGGCTACACTGAGGATATCCAGATCCTTTGCTTCACCGCTTTCTAACTTGGCACGCTTGGAGCGGATAAGATCTCTGGCTACGCTTTTGATGGTGCGGACTGCGTTTCCAATCTCGTCGTTTCGCTTGAGTGGTAAGTTGATGGCGATCTTGTACGGAATCATGCCGAGGATAATCTGAACCACCTGCGCCCCGCGGCTGCTGGCGAAAATTTGCCGATATGTTTCGTAGAGTTCGTTTTCAGGATTCACAAGAGCATCGAAGTCTTTACCACAACCAGCCACGCCGATGATGTCGAGTGTTGCACGGGAACCCCAAGATCCGATCTCAACGACTGAAGACCCGCTAGGATCGTTCTTGATTGTCTCGGAAATCTTGTTCACCATCTCCTGGGATTTGCCCCAGAAAATTGGATACAGGTCCTTGACGTGGCGGAAGTTGAATGCAGGCATGAGGAGCTTCCTTTGACGCTATATGGGTTCAGGATTAGTCTTGGGAGCGCTCAAGCGTCATGCCTACCATTTAGGGGCAATTAGAGAATACATACCTTGTGCTCATCTCCCTCTGCCAGCAAAACCCCAACACCAAGTACTCTGCCCAGCCCAACCCTCACCCTCTTAGGCTTGATAAAATCATAACTCCTTTGCGCCAAGACCTCACCCAGCGCCTTTGGAGTCGTAATCAAAATCCTGGGGTCATTGAACAAGAACCGATAGTAGATGACACCATCATTCGGCACACTATCGACCCAATCTCTCTGCGGCTCACCTGTCGGCTCCTTGAAAATCCTAGCATAGTGCCCAAGAAGAAAGTGCCCGTCCTATCACACAAATGTATATTAGCATGCCATATCCCGTATTAATCTCCGCCTCCCCAATCGATAGAGAAAGCAATTCAGAAGAGAAAGAAAGAAAAGTACTCACTTCAGGTGTCGGCAACTTCCTCAACGGCGTCAAAAACAACGGATACACAAAGACCCCCCAGAAAAGCTGCGCAAAGAATAAAACCACATAGACCCCAAGCGTATTCTTGACATAACTCTGCGCTGCAAACGGCGTGAACCCAACACCATACCGCGCTCGGAAACCCGCATACGCCGCCGAAGTAAGCAGCAGCACGCGTTTCGGCACCGCCATAATGACCCCGCTGTCCAGAACAACAGCAACAACTACTATTACTTGGGGTTGGCAGTCGTGCAGAGCGTGTTAGGAACACAGAAAAGTCTGGGCTCGATAACCGTCCGTAGTTCAAAAGCGTCGATCTGGCCCGTTCAAGGCAGCAGCCCAAAACCACGGGTCCAACGTTCCTACTTAGTGCAAAAGGGTTAGAGCGGTTCGTTCGTTCCGTTTTCGTGACGTAGCCGACTTTCTATCAGCCGCACCAGTTCGTGTCCAAGTACCCTAAAAAAAAAAGCTCGCTTCAAGCAAAAGAAGATACATATATTTATATGAGGGAAAAGAGAAAAGAGTAGGAAAAGGGTCCTTCTATAAACCAACATCACAATCACACGCGTACGCCTCTCCCGCCCTCTGCGCCACAAAAAAACTCACACAATGCTCGTTTCAGCACCGCGTTGCGATGGCGCTCAGCGCTGGTCCAATCGCGCGCACGGTGGGCCCATGCGTCGGAGGATAGTCGTCCCGACTGAGGTGGGAGAGGGCTTGGCGAGGGGCGCTCCTTGCCTTGTTGTCCCGACTCAGCAGACTATAGTAAACAAGTAAGACGGGCGTTGCGGACGAAAGATGGGTAGGGGATGGTGAGGGTGAGCTGGGGTGAGATAGATGCCTGAATTCTAGGCAACCAAAAAAAGAAAATCAGTGTTGTTCCGCGGACGAAAAGAGAAAAAGAAAAGAAGAACAATAGTAGTACGTAGTAAGGAGGTTTTCTTGCAAGCCGTTTTGCTTTTTTCTCTCTCTTCATCTTGGTTGATACTTGTGCGCTGTTGATGCAAAGAGAACATGGCTACGTGGCGCAAAAAGTGAAAAAAAAAGACATCGTGGTCTTTGGTTTGTGGTCTTTCTCTATTTCGTTATCTTACAGGCCCTTTCTAAGTAGCTGTATACATGATATCACCTCACTCTATTAATACTTATTTGCGTCTTACGCTGCTATCTTCGCCTGCATTGTCACTGTTCGTCGCAGAAGTGGTTGCCTGGTCTTCTCCCTGAATCGTCGTATCGCCAATGACTACGCCTCCCTCCTGATTCTCGCCCTCCTTCACATCCTTGGCTTCCAACCCCTTTGACAGATGCCCCGCCGTCTGCTTTCTCCACAGCTCTGAGTACTTTCCTTGCTCATTCTTTAGCAACCCCTGATGTGTGCCTCTTTCAATGATTTCGCCTTTCTCTACGACCAAGATCTGGTCGGCGTCTGCAATCGTACTGAGTCTGTGTGCGATTACAAACGTGGTGCGGCCTTGACTTAGTTTGCGGAAAGCCTGCTGGATAAGCGCTTCGATGGAAGAGTCAATTGCTGATGTTGCTTCGTCCAGCAATACGATTTTAGGGTTTTGCAGGAGCACACGGGCAATGGCTATGCGTTGGAGTTGGCCGCCTGACAACCGTACCCCGCGCTCACCCACTTTAGAGTTGTAGCCGTCTGGGAAGCCGGCAATGTCGTCGTGAATGGCGGCAGCCCGGCATGCATCTTCGATTTCGGCGTCAGTGGCATCAAGTTTGGCGTAGCGGATGTTTTGTCGTATGCTTTGATTGAACAAAACAGGGTCTTGAGGTACGACGCCCATGGCATCCCGTAGACTAGCTTGCGTCACTGAGCGCAGGTCTTGGCCATCAATCATTATCGATCCGCTTGTCACGTCGTAGAAGCGGAAGAGAAGTTTGAGCATAGTTGACTTTCCGCCACCCGTCTCACCCACAAAGGCAATGGTCTGGCCACTCAAAGCCTTGAGGCTTACATTCTTGATGATAGGCTTGCGCTCGTCGTAGTGGAAGTGGACATCCTTGAATTCCACTTCTCCTTTTTCCACAATAATGTCCTTGGCACCTTCCTGGTCTGCTACTGTGGGCTTGGTGTTGAGTAGCTGGAGCAGGCGTTCGGCATCGATCAGAGAGCTGGTAATTTGCCGGAAGCTATAAGAAAGAACGTAAAGTGGCGAAGTCATCGTATTCCAGTACAAGATCAGTGTGACCAAGTTACCAACTGGCTTTCGTCCGGTGACGATTTGAGTCATGCCGAAGACACAGGCACCGGCGAAACCAAGGGTAGTCAAAAGATCTTGCGCAGCATGTCCGCCCATGGATCTGAAGTAGTATTGATATTGCGCCGAAATGGTATTGATGATGTTTTCAGCATAACGCTTATACTCATACGCGAAGCGGTTGAAATAAGCGACTGTTTGCCAGTTGTGTATCGTCTCGTTGACCGTGGAGCTTTCGCTTCGTTGCTTCTCCACGTAATCTCGTCTCTTGGGTTGCGACAGTGTAGTAAAGTAGAACCCAATCGCAATGTATGCTGCGCCCATGAACAGAACGATGAAGGCCATGTACGCGTCGAACAGGTGGGTGACGTAGTACATCGCGACGACGAGATCCAACAGAATTGGCGCAACGTCAAACAGCACCATTTCAATGAGTGTGTTGAGCGAAGACGCCTGCTCAACAGCCTTCAAAACCTCACCAGAGTCTTTTGAGGTATGAAAGTCCATGGAGAGACCCAATACGTGTTCGTAAGCTAGCAATGTGACGCGGCGATAAGCAGAGTTGGAGATGACGAGATTTGCCATGCTGTCGATGACTCCAAGTCCGGCATAACTGTTAACCCAGGAATACAGCACCCAGAGCCCAATGTCTTTCCACGGCATGACGCCGCTCTTTGTCTCGTACGCTTTCTGGAGTTCGGTGGTGATGATACCAAGTTGTCGAGGCGCAAGCAAGTTGAGGGCACGCTCTTGCAACATGTGCACCAGTCGGATGCCGAGGCAAGCCATGACCTTCCAGTCGTCTTTTGGAAACAGATATGGTAGGAAGACGGCGAAGCCTTTCAAGTAGCCGAACCAGCCACCCTCTTCTTCGAGTCGTTTCGCTTGTTGCGCTTTCAAGTCTTTGTCGTCTTCCTCTGGCGGACCGTCCTCATCATCGCTATCACCGCCAAAATCATCACCGAATGGGATGGCGCCGTAGCCCATGTGGGAACCTGAGCCTAACAAGCTATCCGTTGACTTGTTCAGAAGTGATTGGCGCTCTTCGTCTGTGCTAACTTCGGTCTGTTTGGTGACGAGGACGACAAACGCATCGACCAGTAGGAGCAGTGAGACCAAAGCCCTCACGCAGCTAATGATCAGAGGCGGGTACTTTTCTGGGAATAGTTCTGGCTGGGTGAAGATCGTGATCAAGCAAGTCGTCGCCTCGAGTGCAAACTGCACAACAAACGCTCCAAAGTACGCATGCCAGCGCAGCGATTTGCTTGCCCACAACATGTAAGACAGAGGGCTCCAGACAAGTATCGAGCCCAAGCACCGTATGGCGAAGAATTGTGGAGCTGTGTATTGGGAATCGGCTATCGACTGGCTGAGGTAGTAGAGGACTTCTGTGATGTATGCTAGGAGTATTGTGACCATGAAAGCCATTACGCTTATCCGTCGTTTCCGTGGCACCATTCGTGTTTTCTGTAAGATGCAAAGACCGAACATGCACGCTCCTAGGTAATAGAAGCCGACCGCAGGAGCATGCATGTAGCTCAACAGCGTTATGGCCGAGTAGAACGGCGGTGGCGATTCGTCTTGATCCATGATGGGGGTCGAAGTGGTGGGTTTGTTAAAGGTTCAGGAATCCCACTTGTGCCAGAGCTGGCCTGAGACGATTGTGGTTGGGAGGCAAACCACGCCAATGTTTGGGGAGGCTGAACAGGCGATCTTTATTCTTGCTCGCACCCTTTTTAAAGATACGCAATATCGTCAAACACCCCAGTCCACAAATGGCTTGAAAGAGGCCGCCGAGAGTAGAGAGCCTAGAACCCTAGGAATTCGGCGTTGGCGAAGAGTCAATTGAAAAACCCTGTTCCAAGAGTTTGGGGGCTGTACGATCTGCAGCACCGCCACAAGACCGTCATCCGCTTGATGACAGCCGACGTATGCAACCAGAGAAACGAGGCGTGTATTATATTAGGAATATGGCGTATAGATGCAGAGTATCTGCGCTCGGGTTGACGATGGCCCGAAGGCGTGTTGATGTTTCGCAAAGAGATGCGCAGTGAGGGCAGGGCTGTGAGTTCTTGTATAGCGACAGGCCATGCCCTTGCTTGCACGATTCATTGCACCAGCGTTTGATGGCCAGGACAGGGTTATAAATAGCGGGTGGGTTCGAGTAGCTCCCGCATATTACGCAGAAGGCTTTCTCCAGTCAAGATGCAGCAATGCTCATTGCTAGCAGATCAGTGGGTGTGGCTAGTGAGGGCGCGGTCATCTCTTGCACCCCTGCACACCGCTGCCTAAGCTTATACGCCTATACGCTATACGCAGCAGTCAACCATGTTGCACCTCAGGGCTGCCGTGCGTTGTCGGGCAGCTAAAATTATCCCCGCTGAGGGTCCATTTCCTGAAAACGATCACCGATAAGAAGCGTACATACGCGATGGCAAAGAGGTGGAGAATCTACTATGCGCGCTGGAAAGGAGCAGCGGGGCAGCTCCAGGCAGAAGTCTGACAGCACAAGGAGCGCAATACTAACGACGCCTATTAAACTCCATCAGCGCTGAAGTGAAGGGCGTCAAAGGAAGCCAACGAAATTGCAACGCGCGCTTTAGTCTTTATGAGTACATATCGTGGGCTGCTAGTGTAGGGCTGGAACATGGTGGTTAGGACAAATGCGGCTAGCGTTTCTGCATACCACGTCGGTGACGCGATAGGCAAGGGTTAGTTCGACTACACACCTGGTACTGACACCCACAGGCTGACATGCATGTCATGCTCGGTGTGAGATAGCCTCCTCTCCAAATCAACATGCAGCTATCCCATATTTCTTTTCACGATATCATGGCCAAGTCTGCTTCCTTTCCTCGACCCCAGATATGGCCCATTTCGCCGTGAACACAATACTATAGCATGGTGCTATCTACCTATGCGAGCCCAGTCTCCTTTTGTACATGTCCCTGGCTGCCATGTCTTCTCACTGCTATCAGGGAAGTCCCCTCCTTTTGCCAAGGTACTTAGAATTCAAGCTTTGCCATTGTTCTGGGCACAACCAAACAATGGCAATCCAGAAGGCGACACCTGGTACATCATCGCGTTCATCTTTTAAAACCAAACCTTGTCCCAAAATCGGCCCACACGCCCCGCCTGTTCGCACGGCAGAGCATAGGGCCGTTTCAATGCTTAAAACGGCCGTCCATCCGTGCCAGAATGTCACGCCCGTCTTACGCTGGTGAGAGGGTTGGATGTATTTCCCAATTCGTGTCTTGTTCAACGGCACTAAACATCCTTCACCGCTTCCTGCGTTTGAACATTGCGAGCGTGGACGTGAAGCCAACGCATATGTGTCATTTTCATCGAGTTAAGGGCGATATCGTGAACTCGTGACTTTAGTGACCAAGCATACCGGCATGAAACATCTTGCCCACTAACCAACACACTAAAGAGTCCCTTCACAACACAGAAGAACAAACGAGTTTGTTCCCAAGGCATTCAAACTTCATCCACCAAGTGAGCTTATGATTCACCTGATCTATTCACGTACCTGGTCGGGCATGTATCTTATATATCTAACCCACTGTGCCGCCTTGCTCTCTGTAACCTCTATTGTGCACATCAGTGTGTATGCATCAATCTTGTAGAGTTGCAGCTTAGACGCCCCGAAAACGAAACCATCCAGAGTGAATAGCCCTCCCAAACGGACTAATCGTGTTAGTGGATGTGAGCGGATTCCTACTCCTACCACAATACAATTTCACCCTGACCCTCCCATTATTGAATACTCTTCACAACCTCATCCGAACTCTTCCTACCACCACCTTCGCCACTGCCTCTTCTTTTTGTAAGTGCAAAAATACAAATCTAACCTCTTCTCCACACAGTAAAGCGCCCAAGTGAAGCATTGACAAAGAACACACAACACCCAAGCCGCGCCAAACAAACGGAAAGATGTATCCTCTCACTACACCGGACTCGAGCCGTAGCACTGGTAACCAGGTCCTCACACTCACACCAGAAAATTCATGCATTCACCGTGGCCCGTCTCATGCAAACACCCCACCCCATATAAACACATCACATCACTTTCAAAGCCCGTCCCCACCACACACACCTCACACGCCAGCAAGTACAGCTCCGAATTCTTGCACTGTCGACGAGCCATTATACACCAGAGTAGCTGTACACACCGCCAAGTGTACCGAGTGCGACAAACGCAACATGGACACCATGCGGCGCTGCCCCGGCTGCACTTTTCAAGTCTGCCAGCCGTGCTATGAGAAGCGTCAACGCCAAGGTAAGGGACTTGTCCACGGCAATATGCCATCCCCCGAGGAGACTGGAGTTGCGACTCCAAGTGGTACTGGAGCGAGAGCATCGAGGAAGAAGCCAGTAGGTAGTGCGGTCAAGGCCAGTAGTTCGCAGAAGGACGTCGACGAGGAAGAGTCGAAGGAGTGTGAGGAAAGTGTCCAGAAGGCAGGCAAGCACACCCCGTCTGTACCCAAGTCGAAAGCAACGAAGCGGTCGCGCGGCCGCTCTTGCATTGAAGACAGCGAGGCGGAAGAGTCTTCAGAGGGCGAGCTCGACCCAGACCACGCATCCCCAACTCCTAGTAAACGCCATCAGACCCTCTCCTTCGCAGAGAGTGCTCTCGCGACCGCCACCAGAGCACCGCCAACCACTCGTGCTGCTCTTCGATCAAACCCAAGTATAGCGTACCTAGCACCTTCAACTCCACAGTCAGAGACTGCGCGGCCCCGGGTCCTAGTCGCTCACTCACGCGAAGACTATCCCTATAACGATCTTTTGTATCAAAACTGCGTCCTTGGCTACGACGAGCCGCTGCTAGCCCGCCGCGAGCCCGTTACATACAACCCTACCGGACGCATCCCAGCCATCATCCAGCGAAGCGGCCACCGTCGACCCACAGCCGATGAGATCTACCAGAACATCCAGAAAAAGGTTCGGGAAAGGCTGGAGAAGATGCATGCTGAGAAATCTGCCCCCGGCCCTGAAACGCCCAGTGTACCCGCTCCAAACGTAAGTAGTTAAAAGGATTATGCCTAGATTTCATCTTCTGTTCTTCTTTTCAGGGCACAATACTGACGATAGCGTAGCAAGCCCCAGACGCCAAGACCGCCACCACTGTCCGCGATTTCGTTGAGAAAGAAGCGATGAGACACCAAGACGCCAACATCCTTGACGAAGACGACAGCAAAGCCCTGTTCCGTACCATGCAGGGTGCAGCATTGGCATGGGGAAAGAAGACGTTTAAGAAACAGGAACCTGCGATGCAGCGTCTGCTACTTCCTGGCTTGAATCTGCAACTTGACAGGATCCCCGATAAGTACACTACGGAACTGCGCGTCTTGATGGATGGCGTCGCGGAGCACACGTTACATGAGTTGGATGAAGCGGCGACTTTGTCTACGACCTCGCCACCACATCCGTCCGGCTGATGGTGTGGTATGACGTGGGGTGGTATCTTCGTCTATGTCATGTATAAGGCGCCATCACCAATGTTTTCCCCTTGAGTCTGCTTTTGCTTTGTATTCCTGCTTCTTTTAACCGTGATCTTCTCACGCAGAACCCTGTGAAGCAACTAGTGGAGGGATATTGTATAGTAGCCTAGCATTTGTCATGTGGTTTGACGGCAATTGCGAGGAAAGAATCCAGTCTTGTTCAATTCTATGCTTTGAAAAGTAAAGGAAATAATTACATGCTGCATTTTACCATCCTTAGGCTAGTGAGATAGTGTGAGAAAGACGATAGGATAATATTGACATGACGATGCAAAAAAAGTATTTTGAACCTACCTATGCTAACACTAGGAAATATGCGAATGACAAAGGCAATGCTGATTGAAAAGAAAGAATACAGAGAAGAAAGGGTGTATTACGGGTATCCGAAATGGGTAATCATACAAGAAGGAATAGAATAAGCATCGGAAGACGCAGTAGATCTCTGCCTCTAAGGGCACAAGCAAAGCGTTATGGCGTCGATCACAAGTTTTCGTGTGTCTATCTTTGGCCGAACTGTATCGTCAGCTTGCCGTTGGCTGGCTTGATCTGATCCAGTTCGTCCTCTCCTTGGCTGCCTACAACGTTCTCGAGCCAGGTTGTTTCGTCATCTTCGTTATCACCAGCAGAAGCCGGACGGCCGTGTCTGATGGACTTGAAGCGCTCGTTAAAAAGATGGGCATACTCGTCGTTCTTGGAAGGCTGCTCGGAGACCTCGGGGAGTGCGCTCGGTTGTGAAACGGGGATCAACTGTCTATAGGGGATGACATCAGAGCTGGATCAGTAAAGTGCATAAAGACGAGATGCTTACTCGTTCGTTTCAGCGCAGATACGCTCCAAGTTCTCTCGCTGGCGGCGAAGCTCCTCAGGGTCAGGCTGAGGCACATTGTGAGTGCTGCTGGCGGTGCCATAGTTGGGCTGGTATTGGTCCCCGAGAAGATGTGAAGCGTCCGACTGCTATAAGAGTTTACGTCAGCTGGTTTGTCATTACAAAAGCGCATACAGGAGGACTCACATCTATATCCGAAGTCCTCTGCCCTCCTAAGCACGACGCGCAAACACCCATTGCGATGTAAAGGGTGTGTTACGTAGTGGGTAAAGCAGCGTGGGGAGGACAGAACAGCGGAGGTGAAGGATCTGCTTTCTGAGTAGCTTACGAGTCTGTAGATGTGTAAACCCCTCGAAACAGCGTGCTATCCAGTACAGTAAGAAGAACGTTGCTAACACTTGTTGTGACAAGGGTTGATTCCTTGGAGTTGTGATGATCGGCACCGAACATGTCCGACCTCTTGGCGATTTCCAGCCACACGCCTGCGCCACGTCCAGAAAACATCACGTGACCCCGGCGTTTGCTGTATCTTTATAGATCGTAACGTCCATCGTGAGGTGGGTTGATCACCCAATGCATATTCTATTTTCCATAATTACAGGTTGAGATGATTTGAAGTTTCAAATACTACTCTGGAGCTGAAGTATACCACAGGCGAGTTGTCTGGCATCGATTCTACTTTGATTACGTCTGCGTCACTACTTAGGTCTTGTTGACTGCACAGATGTTGAATGGTGATGACAACAACCTCCTAACTCGCATGTCCATCGGTTCTCATTATATTTGCCGAGCTAATGCTCACAGCCTAATTCTTCCCAATTATACTAGGCTTCTGGCTCGGTTAAATTCACTTCTTTGACCTTTGGACGGCTCAGATAAACGGAGCGTACAGAATCTGATACAATCAGGGCGGAATATCAGAAATTCTGGTTGGCATGACCACATACAGCTAAGAACATGACTGGAATACCACCTGGTATAAACCTAGTTGCTCGCATAACCAGGTGCGCTGACCTCACGGCTATTTAACACCTAGTGGAATCCTTCGATGCATACCCACAAATCACTACTGGTGCTCTTGAAAGAGGCGTGGGGGTTCAAGCATTGCATTGACCGACAAGGGCTATCCTAGACATACGCTGCGAGGCGAGCCGCCGGTGTGCGTAAGGGTAAGCGCATCTCTAGGTTCACGAAGGCTGGTTGTACGTAAGTACCTACCAAGCCATCACAACGCTGCAACGACTCTTGCTACAGATGGCATGACTGGAAGTCTAGAGAAGACTCATGCATTTTAGCGCCCCTGTGAGCTGTGAGTATCGTTGTTCCTGTTGGGCGAAGTCGGCGGCTTGCAGTTGAGGCAGAATGCCTGTTCTGGGCTGTGATTGGTCGCACTCTCGGCAAACGTTGTACCACAATCGCATGTCCTACAAGGTCTGCATAGGCTGAGGAGGCTTTGAAAATAAGCAGAAAGTTTCTTTGGTCACAGTGAGGCTGCATTGAGTCTGAACGCATGGGCTCCCGCTTTCTATTTCCATCATGCAACAGCCAGTGCTGAACAACGATTGGGGGCAATAATGGAGATGGCCAGGTAGATATCCAACGGATCGTACACAATGCGTGCGTTGTATACCGCGGATTGGTGCGGGAGTAAGTGTGCGTCCGTTCCGATATGCATACAATTTGCGGGAGCGCTATGGAAGGTAAGATCCACCCGAAAGGGTAAAGTCGTCATGCGCAATGCTCGTAGTCACAACGAAACGAGCTGAATTGGTGAGCGCCAAAGAGTACGTACCGCCGGTACATGCGACTTGGATAGTCGCCCGCATCTGAGATGGAGCGAAATGAGGATGCCACTGAACAGGTTGCCCAGCTCATCTGAATGAGCTGTTCCAGGCTCTCATTGGTTCATCTTGTGCTTTACATGCGTTCCGGCTAAGCATAACTATACTGATTGTAGCCCAATACGTCCATGGTACGGCCTAAAGATGGTTTATCGGTCGTAGGCCATGTAGGAACCATGTCTTGCGGGCCTATTGACAACACGTCGAGTCGATTTATTGGCCATGTTGTCGTGGTATCGCCTTACGCATCCACCCAGCTGCGTCTCTGAACCCAACCAAAAGCTACGGTACACGAGCGACATACTGTATTATACCACGGGCGCTTAAGTCTAGTCGCTGTGTTAGGGCTACGATCACAAGATATTCTTAAGCTGGGGTGGCCCGTACCCTTCTCGCACCCCTCTTCCGCGCTGTCAAAACCCCATTCTCTTGTGCACACGGATGCACTAGAAGGCACTCGAGGAGATATTAGTGGTATAAAATTGGCTATGACGCCTACGAGTGTACTGGTGAGCATAACTCAGGGACAGCGTGTGAAGGGCGATCGATCGCCTTTCAGGCCACTCAGCGTTCGCCACGTAAGTCGACATTTTCTGCCTTTCTTCCTGGCTCTTCCGACTGATATGGCACTCTCAGGACCTCCATTCTCTTCATCAGCATTGCTTATATCGATACCGTTGAATGATCGAAGGATAATCGAGCGCCACATGGACGAAGAATACGTTGCGATACCGCCAAAACCTAGGAGGATCCCCTCAAGACTGAGCTCACGTCAAGCGTGAGGCTATCGATCACACGAGCATACCCTCTCTTGCTTTGTTCCATTCATACTGCTACCCCTCTCTTCGACGCACGTCTTCCAATGATCCAGTACGCAAAGACTCACACTAGCAAGGGATAACGGAGTGAGGGAGTCAGCTGCTACGCCCGGTCTTGTGGAAGACAACCCTCCGAAGGGGTCTAGAGCCAATATCTCGGTGGAAAGTTTATGGACTGGTCTCAGCGGAACGTTTTCGAGATACGCAAAATGATGTTGAGGTGGTAAGCTACTTGGTAACATTATGGTAAATGAGTTAGGATCGGCATATCTTCGGCCTCATTCGATCACGCTATCCGCCCCGACCCTTAGCGCCATCACGTGCCGACCGAGCTACGAAATTACCCCACCGCTGTCCCCCGACAAAACAACATCCTCATCGTCCGCTCCTCCACTCTTCCTATCCCGACGTTATCGTTTAGCTTGCTGCATGTCTACAACGCTCCCGTCAAAACTCTATTGCGTATCTCCCAGATACCGGAAGAAGCGCCGTTCCTTTGCCTGGGCCGTGCGCAACCACCTCTCCACTTCTATTCGCGGCTACGCGACATTCGCGGATTGGATGGCTTCAGCCCCCAATTCATGGCACAGCGGCTACGTTCACAACGACTGAGCATGTAGCCAATCATGGAAGTTAGGAGAAAAAAAGATTGATTGAACTACCCAATCCCAAGAGGATTCAATGACTGAAAAGAAGCGATTGTAAGAGGTAACGCCCGGTCTTCCATGTGCCGCTCCTCTTCCTTCAATAGCAGCACTTCCTGCCTTATGTCGACCCCCGAAACGAAAGTTGAACGGGCTCAATTTGAAAGGAAATACCAAGACGTTGTACATGAAACGAAAACTCCCAGACGCCTGCGTCATGTCTACCCCGAGCTCAGTGAATCGCTTGCAGTCTGCGGTTACGCTCGTTGGTTAGCTCACAGATTTCCCCGTCCAATGCACGAATCATCTCCATGGATTTCTCAATAGAGGCCGCGAACTTGTGAGCCTCGCGCTGCCATCGGCCGACACGGTCCACCTCAGCGGCTCGGCGGCGCATCTTGGTGTTGATCTTCTCGCAGAGCTTGCAATATGTGCCAGTAGGGACTGTTTGCATGATGAGCTTCATGCCACACGTCTCGCCGATTCGGTACTCTTTGGCGCAGTGCTGGCGGAAATGGCCCCACTTCCAATCACCACAGACAAAACGGTGCTGGTCGTAGAAGCACATGTTTCAGAGTAGAAGAGTTGTGCCGTCTGGGGTTCGGTTATACATTAGCCTTGGTGCTCATGCTTGGACTACAGGTCTCCAATACGTACGGATTACTCCTTGTTCAAACACTGGACCTGCTTGATAGGACCAGCGATCTCGTACCTGGAATCGGTCAACTTAGGGGTCTTTGACCTCCGGCCTCAAGGGGACATACACTGGATGGTTGGCTGATAGAGAGCCTTGAACAACAATGAGCAAGGTCTAGAGGTGGGAGGTGGGTCGGTTGTTGGACTCGATGTCACAAGAGTTGGAAGATGCTCAGAAGATCTCGTCAACGACTGGAGGTTGCTGTTGAGTTGAGTGTAGAGCCAGACTGGAAGCAGCAGCATACCGCTATTTATCCTTACGGACGCATACCTCTCGCCGACCTCATGGGCCGCTTCTGGCACCCGAGACTGTTTCGTTGTCAGACCATAGATTGCTGCCATGGCCTATCCTTCCGTCGACGTGGTTGCACCCCACCTCGTCCCGTCCAACGACATCGCTACGATTCACAAATCCCTTTCATTCTGACGCTAAAACAATGCGGAGACGGGCTGCAATGGAACCCTAGGCCATGCCGGCGTTTCCAGCTGCAGAGAGTTATCACATATGCTAAGGGATCAACGTGTCGTGGCTTCACGAACCACGTAACCCTGAGTTCCAGATGTGAAAATCCCTCATCTTCCTTGTCGAATTGCCTTAGTGGGCGCCCCAGGATGTTGTGGTATGTCATTTTCGAGCATTCCGGGCCTCTCATGCTATGGGAGATGGAGCATTTCTGAACCGAGTTGTGATCACGTGCTATGTGGTTCATGCCGAGTCACAGTCCGCTCCAGATATTCTTTCCTGGGAGTAACAAGCGATTGGCCAATGGTGTCCGCTGAGATACCAACAGCGGACGCCAAAGGAGGAAAGTACGCCAACGAACCCTGAGAGCCCTGGGCACCCCTTCTCCGTTACGAGCTACGGTCAGCCGTTACCAGATGCATTGGCCAAGATATGGAGCGCATGTATCAACAGTGCTCTCGATTGGGCATTTGTCCGCCCTCGAGATTGCTAACATGAAGCACACCCGTGAAATTTCGGGCGTTTGCCGGCTCGTTACGCTCGATATTCTACCCCTCCAAGCTGTTGTATGTGACCAAGCTAATCAATCTGTGTAGCATCACTCAGCTTCACCGATGGCGCTCTCTTGCCTCTCACGTCCACTAAAGACTGTTATTCGCCTCTCGTCGTCAGTCCGCGACTGCCGGCCTCTACACGACGGACCCAAGCTGCTCTCGGCCAGTCACCTTATCTCCACTTGCTGCAGTACTACATGTTAGACATTACGTCCGGTAATCCATCGTTGCCACTTGCATGGAACACTAGCAACCTCCGCATGCATATTGCCTTGCATGGACTGGGCCCTCCATTCAGCTGATCTCTATCTCCACTCAACGGCTGGCGTTTACCGTGGCCGGCCCAATGTTGACTAACTAGGCCCTGCACGCTGACAGGCATGCCTCACTCAGATAACAGGATGGCGTGAAGTTTATGCGGAACCTAGCTCGCCATCGCATGTCGAAGCAATCACCTGGACTCCCTGGGCAGACACTAGAACCGGCCAAAGCCTGCCCCATCGGAGATCCTCTGACGTGGCGAGCGGTATGTGGTTGATCGGGGAGGAGGCTATATCCCTGAAATTCATGTCACCATCTGTCATGGGTTTGATGAACGCATCGGCGTTGGCTCGCCTACCTTTCCACGCATAATCAACATGGAATGCTTGCCTCTGGCGGCCTATGAAGAGGGCTCCATGATTCCGACCTTCTTACCGGTGAAGCCGTAAAGAGGAGATTCCAGATGTGAGCATTTTGCTGCAGTCCATGCGGTGGCAACATGATGCAGCATGTTTCTGTCAATCATCCCAACCAGTATGCCTCATTGTCAGATGAGGCAACAAGTCCACATTGCCGGACCAATTGCTTGTACAGAGATAGATTGAAGTGTACGGCCATCATATTTTTACTCGAATTGAAGACTAGAGATCCATGGCTCGTCTGCAGTAAAGTGAGTGTATAACAGCGGCTGCCAAAAGCTGAGGTGGTGTTGTGCCGTCAGACCTAAGGACGGCCCTCGTGTCATGCACGGAGCCACACCAACCACCACAACAAACATGAGAGCTGCGGCCATTGCTGCGACCGTAGGTAGCTTTGCAAATAGCTGCGCAAACAATTGACCCATTGACCAACTTAGCTTGTTTTGGCATCTCTGACGCGGTGATGTGAGTTTTCATCATTCTGACCGCAGATGAGGCCTGTGTTGCCATCCTCGAGGGAGTGCAAAGGCGACTGATTATGAATTGACGTTGAAACTTGCTACACGGCACTCCGCACACGCTTGCTGTCATGTGAGGACAAAGCAATGCTGGGTATTGCGTGGGTACATGAACGGCGGAGAGACTAGGAGGAAGGTCGCACGCAATTTTGATCCCGAGATGAGCAAGTGCTGTGCTTGTGTGGGTCAGCGCTGCGGTCGTTGGCGTCTTCGGTGCATGGGAGGACCAGGCTGCGTGTCTGCGGATTGGCGGGTGCCACCGACAGTGGGTCGAATCGGCCTCGCCAGCCTGGGTGCATGTCCCCGCTCGATGAGTGAGATGGTTGGCTGGCGCACATGAGGGGAACTACATACACGTCCATCGAGGCACTGAGTGCTCTCGACAGCGGTGGAGAAGGACTAGACCAAGCCAGCAAGTACAGATATCAGACACAGAGCACTATGACGGGTTGCAAAGACTTCACAGGTACGACCTTATCTACGGTGGTATGGCCATCAGGACTAGACGTCTCCAAGAGGCAAAAGAGGAGACCCGCCCGTCTTGGTGGCCAATCTGCCCAGTATAGGTGGGACGGTTGGAGCGGCGGCATCTCAGGCTGAAAGCCTTGCTCCGCCTTCGCCTTCGCCTTACCATGGAGGAAGCATGTGCATGCTCGCTGGGAGAAGCTCGCTCAAGCACGGGAAACTGCTACATGCAACCAAGGTCTAGCCGCATATGCACGAATGAGGAGGGATCAGGGTACAAGTCTATGTTCTGGCTGATTCCACGCGTCGTTTCTGGCTAACGAGTACACGAGTGGCTTGTCAGACCGATGACGGTGTGCAGCAGTGATCAAAGACAAAGAAGACGGGCCACCAGGCAGACGTGAGTTGTCAATGCGAGGGCTGCCGAGGCCATGTGTGTATTGCATGAATATAGCAGCCAAAACGGTCTTGGGTCACTGAAGTGGCCGGGACAACAACACGCTGATCCGGAGGAGCAAGGGAACAGCAGGATTTTTCGTAGTCAACCCGAGATATCTCATGCATCTAGTTTAGGCAAAGACAATACGGCAGAGATGCCATAGTGGCGCCTACATTTCAAGCATACTCCAAACTATGTACCGACAAAGAGGGGCGCGGGTCAGCCTCCGTTGAAGGCTTCGTCTCCGGACGCGGAAATCGCTGCTGGTTTCGGTGCGTATAGCAAAGTATGAGCTCGGTACGCACTGAGGATGTCATTGACCATCGAGCCTAGAAAAATGGCACCAAAGCGTATCGAGCCTGAACGTGGTCTAGCGGACTCTTGTGCTGTCTCGAGCCGTCCACATGCACGAGATGACTACTGTACACCCAGCGCCACCAGCCTTACCACTGGCATGCTGTGGGAATGTATCAATTAAATCACTGGGCGCCGTACCCACCCAATTGGTGTAACAGATTGTAATAACAAAACCATGTCCGATTTATTGGATCGTAACACCAGTTAGTCGCAGAGTCCAACAGTCGAATGAGCGGTGACGAGCGAGTATTAGTAGTTAGAAGGACCGATACTACATGCATAGTAAGCGTATTACCCTTAGATCAGCAAAGTGGAGAGCGACAAGACAAGAGCAACATCAGAGTCTTGGACTAGTTCTATTGCACGGCAGAGGTCAACGACATGTCCAGCGCGAACCGCAACTTCAGAGTGGCCGATGTGGCGACCCAGCGCTAGGCGAAACCTTGGAGTGTTGAGAAGCGCCCACCAGCCTCTGGGACAGCCCTTTTCCCTGGTCAAGACGGTACCAAAGGTGAAACTAAGGGAAGGCAGAAGAGAGATGAAAAATCTCCGCCTTGTAGAACTCAAAAAAACGGCGTCATTAGCTCGGAACAAAGTCCGCACTTAGGACACTCGCGGGTGCAGCTACGTGCGTCATTAGCTTGCATGTCGAACATTCTTAAGCGAGACAAGAGCGGACGTCTCTAGCCCGAGAACCGGCCACAAGCATGATGACACTTGCGCAGAATCACTGTCCTTGTCGGATCATAAAAGCCATTGCCAGCCGTGAGTTTGTCGGAAGATAGCGGCGAGGCTTGCCGGTAAGGGCGGCCTAGTATCGTATGTTGTAGCGAAGTAGACATGTCCAATTGGCCAGATTGACGCTACTAATATACAAACAAGATGTACGCGGAATGTCACTTCAGCAACACGGTCCCGCGTATACGCTTCTTGTGTACAGTATTCTGGATGTTCCCTCATTGAAGCTATACAGCCAGCTGATCATGGTACTTGCTTTGCTACCGCAGATGAAAACCGGGCCAGCGAAAAGAACCTTTTGCATGAAAAGAAAGTTTCATTGTTCAGTGGATCCTAGTATTACTAAAACGTTATTGTGTCAATGGCAAAGTGGACCGTGACTAGGTCTCTTGTAGCAGTCCCGACGTTATCCTGACGAATTTACATCGGTCTCATGGCACCCAGTATGCTCAGGCAGATATTATACATAGGAGACATGCAATTCAAGTGATATCTCCTTCCCCAATGGGGGCTGTACCAGCCGTTATCTCGCGAATAACTGCCGCGATAGCAGATCTGATATGTCCGAGTGCCAAGGTGCTTTATTCGAGCATTGTGCAGGGATCCCACGACCACTCTGCGAACAAAGAACATGGGCGCAGGAAAAACTGACGAGGATAGTTCGTGTGTGTGCCTATCAGGGAATTTCCTTTTCTCTATTTTGTGGGCGTAGTGTATGCACACATGTACGTTGGGTAAGGTTTCCCCTCCGCGTTTGGCAGTCTTATCCGAACCAGCCTTCCCTAACCACCATCCCATGTCTTGGGGATTTCAATCGCACCAGCTGTTTTTTTTTGGTTTTGGCGCTATATATACTGTTGTATAACAGGCTACTGCAAAGCCCAGACTTCCGCCGCCCAATGCTCGCATGGACATGGTATCTGCGCAAATTGACCGCGTGACGGGCCAAAAACCAAAGTCTATATCGACCCAGCTCGTGCGGTATGTTGAAGTATCCGATCCCGCTCTATAATTCAATCATCGCCGATGAATTCTCTAGTGTACATCTGTTCCCGAGAGGCCTCGATGAATATATCAGCAGCGAATGACACAAAAGTATGGAAACACATATTCTAATGGCTGACTGAAAAAACATATCGTCGATGGATCAATTGTCGCAATCTTGCGACTTTCCTTGGTCTTGTTTAAAACAATATTCTTTTCGACTAACGGGTTTCTCTGGTCTACGACATCCAACTGGCGGTTTCGCATGTTGCTTCAAGATATCGTGGTAGGGTACTTATCCACCGGGAGAAGCCATAGCCGACGGATCATTGCACTAGTTAGTACGGATGACTAAGGATGCAGGTTAAGTTCGAGAAGGAGATATATGTACCTCGGTTCTCTATGCATTGCAAAAGCCAAGGATCGCACAGTACACGGACACTTAATCGAATCGCTACCCATGACTCGATGTCTAGGGAATATTTATGACCCGTCCCGAGGGTTACACCAGACTCCGACATCACAGTTACTGACCACAAAACCTCCATACTCGAAGTGTATGAACAGCACTGCTGTAAGGCCAACATCTGAGACCCGGCACGCGTACTCTTACTCAACACAACATTTCGATCCGACTAGTGATATGAGCTTCTCATTCTCAAACCTCGAGCTTGGTTCTCTGCGCTAAAACCCGATTGGGGAATCGGTCGTTCACATCCATCGAGATCAGCTGGCGGCTCTTACTATCGTCAGCACAGGACCGAATTTTAGTGCTCAAAACAGGATGCGATGCGTGAACAATCTTTATCATCGGCCCCCTTTAATCTTCTACCAGATGTATTCACGACTATCAAATTTCTTTTGGAAAAATCAAATTGAAGTTGAAGAGTATTCCCAGCTCAACAATTAGGGACATACACAAGTTATGCATATGCATACAACTGTTTGTTATTTCTGATGTTCGATTCCATTGGCCTACCTCCGCCGCAAACAACCATTTCCGCATTATCCCGCTGCCAATCAACTCAGTTTGGACATTCTGTCATATTTCCGACCATATGGGATATCTTACTTGGATACAATACCTCAAAATAGTGCTAGCAACAAAACGAGCTATTGCTCACCGTCAAAACATCAGGATTGTAGGCTGTGTTTTCCATTAGTTTCGAGGATATTTTTCTGGTACAGTAACTCAAGAAACAAGAGACACGTGGCTCTCATCCAACAACAATCCATAGAGTAGGCACATCACCACTACAACATCTGTATACAAGATGTCAACTCACACCGAGAAGTCGTGCCGAAGTGAACTAATCTAACATCCAGCAAAGCCAAAATGTCAGATTCTTATACCGATTACCAATAAGAAATGATAATAACACAAATGGTATACATATACAGTGGATGCATCCTTCAAGCTAAAAGAAAATGCGTTCTCAGACCTCTGCTCTAGAGTTTCAAACCATTTCAGCAATCAAATTCTGCAGCAATATACAATTGGCCGCTCTCCTGACCCTCCAGATTTTCGCCTGTACCCAGAATAAATTCGTCAGTGTGCATATGGTGAATGGTCATATACCGGTTATCCCTACGGCGCCATCGACACCATGGATTTCACATTGAAGAACTTCAAGGGAAGCCAGATCAGTAGCATCAACTGCGTGACGAGGTCTACAGAAAAGGATGACTCCAGAGCTTCCACCATACGCTGCAGTCAACCGGGATTCAGATACACGTGGGAAAACGGCCTTAATTTATTGTCACTACTTCCCTCTGTGAGAAATTTTGAGTATAAAAGAATGCAACGTTGATGAACGCAAACAGTTTCGAACGTATGGAATCTTCAGTCACCGATCAAGGACAACTATTTCACTAGTGTAGTGACCCTTAAGAAGAAGCCTGATCATCCTAATGTTTGGACTAGTATACAGGATCTGCAGGAGTACAAGGGCTTGAGATAAAGTCCTTCGCAGGACTGGATGTCTGGAATGGCAGTAAAGAGGATGTAGTGTTGACTACTCGTTTTATTGAAGGGGAATAACTCTTTCAACGAGATCTTCACCTACCGATGACTTTTCCAACTGGGTTGGTCCAATGTGTTCATGGGGTCATGTGAATGAGAAATAGAAGCATATAATCAAGGACGTCGAATGCATCTACCCTAAACTCTAATCAGCAGTCTTGCTCATGTCGACATCATGCGAGTTTCCCGGAGAGTATCGTAAGCAGTAAGCCCTTCTCAAGCACCAACCTAGCCTATTATCCCCGTGTTCCAACCTCTCATCCAACAACTCCATTAACGCTTCAATATCCACCCATCTCCCACACCAAGGCACACTACCCGTATCAACTTCCCTCTTCAAATTCCTCTGTCCCGCATATCCTCCATCTCAAAACGCCTACTGCTAATCTGACTGATAGCCATCTATACTTAGGTAAGCATACGTTTCGGAATTTACACGTGCTCTCAAGGCATCACTGATAAGCCCAGTTTACGCAAAGCCAATCTACAGCAACGTATCGCTATGCCCAAACCCTCACACTCAAGAGCTATTCGAGCCGCCAATCCCTGTTATTAGCCTGAGAGCCACCTGTTACCCTGTTTCCATTTATATATGTTTTATTGTACGAGTTGCTCGCTCAGATCCCTATTACACGGGTCAGGATAATAATCATCTCTTGATTTTTTATGAACGATGTTAGTAACGTCCTCTTCATGTGATATCAACCATCTCAGACTCACACACTTACATTCATCCTTTCTACAAAAACAAGAACAGATATGTCTAGGACATTGATCAAGCCATCGAAAGCTTCCACAACTCGCACAATGTCCAAGTCTAACGATCAACGATTCACACAACGTTTATTCACGAGTCCCGCATGCAAGCTAACCAGCTTAGCTGCATAAAAAGCAAAACACAATTTCACAATGTTCTATCTTCACACCCTAACTACACGGGATGGCCTCGTACGAGCATGGTATTCATCTGCACTAACCGCTCACCCCAGCTAACTAGCCAAACCCAAGTGAGGTGGGGGTCGAAACCCTACAACGTGCCTCAATTTCCGCCATCTCCCGCTTCTTCCCAGATGAGACTTTGTCGGGAACTCGGCGTAGATACACCGCAACACTTCCATCGAGGTCGAGCGCTGATCCCGTGATCGCCATGGCCACAGTACAATAACCCCGCGCTTCTTGCACCTCAGCATGCGCGCTTGCGCCCTCGACCATGGCGCTGCGAGCGTACAGCTATTCTGCTCGTCACCTCTGTAGCGCATTTCATCGAGTAGAAACCCCCAAAGCGCCATACTCCCCTCCAGCGACCTCTGTGACGCCAATACGGCCTTTCAATCTCACGAACACCACCTACACCAACCCGTCAGCACATCCTCCCCACACCCAACCTCCTAAACACATACACATATCTTCACAGACTCTCTTTCAAACAGGCATCCTATGCCTCTTACTCAACCTCCTCCTCGCGCGACTCTCCTTGCGCCCAGGTAACTGCTCATGCGGCACCTCCGCAAACCCGCTCTCCAGACCAACAGCCTCACTCTCAGCCACACTCGCCCCATCCCTCAACGCGCGCCGCTCCTCGCGCCCCGTCTCCCCTTCTCCCTCGTAAAAAACACCTAACCGCCAGTTCGACGCAGAAGACTCGTACAGCGCATTTGTCGACGGCCGCACGAGCACGCGGCGTGAGCGCTGCAGCTGGCTTACATCTGTTGTTGAGGTGGCGTCGCGGCGGAAGAGGTGGTCTGGGAAGATGCGTTTGAGGAAGCGGGGCATTGTGCGGGTTTGATACTTCAGGGTTATGTAGAGGTGAATATGTGTGTTATGTATGCGCTGTGTATTGTGTGTTTGTGTTGTGCTATTGTTGGTGGAGAAAGTAATGCAGGTAAAAGATTGGTTCGGGTGCGGGTGCGGCGGTGCGCGATGAACGGTAGTTCCGCGAGATGGAGTTTGTACGTATGTATGTAGTGGTAGTAAACGTATACGTGCGTAACGTAGCTGCAGGAATATACAGAAAAAAGAAATCAAAAGAGGTTTATGCAGGGACTACTTTTTCTCCCTTTTTCGATCTGTTTTATTTTCTTTCGGGGAGAGAGGGCAAGCTTATCTAGGGTCCCGTGCGAATGAATTGATTGGGGTGGCGAGGGGAGGCGGGGGTGCATGCGGGCGGTGGGTGGGGGGAGGGCAGCAGACTATGCGAAACGGTAGGGAAACAAGGAGGCTGATTGGCTGGTATAAATGGGGTTTCGCAATCTGATGTGCGGGTACGGCTGAAAAGTCCGTCTTTGTAGTGTCCCAATGTACGCGTCAATGCTGGATCTGGAATTTTAGCTGAGGGCGTTGAGGGCTCACGCGGCAGCTAGCGGAAGAGTGCGAGCCAGTCGTTGCTGTTTGGCCATGATGCGTTGATGGGAAGGGCTAGCTGAGGGTGTTGATCTTACTGGAGCGCCTTAAAGTAATGATTCTTTCATCATGCCCCGGATTGGACACTATCCGGTGAAGCTGTTGGTTTGCCAAGTGCATTGGTCGAATATCTAAATTTCAATACCCATTATCACCACATGACCCGTCTGAGCAGCTATGTACCCGTGACACATCTGGAACACGCTCTCTTAACCTTGGGCGACCTCCTCAGATCGCAGCCCGGCTCCAGAACTTGATCTCCATTAATATCGCTCACCGCTGACGCCCAACTCTTTAGTGCCCGAATCGCCATGTGTTTCAAAACACCAATGCACGGTCTCTATTCCCACCCATCTCTGCACCGTCATTATTAACAAGCTAAATTTTTTTTAAGTAAGATGTCTCCATCCATTACCTCCTTCTTGTACTTACCCTGTATGCCTCATATAAGAAACTCCCAGCCTCACAATCAGCCCGCCCATATATCCTCTTCCCCATTACTCGTGCCCATTGCGCACTCTCTCCATCGACTTGCAAAAAGCACAATCACGACAATGGATTTGTCGAATACGTACCGTTGTATCAATTGGCACAAAAGGCCTAGACTGCATCTCTTGAATACCATCGCTACCACTGTGCTGCGCCCATCTCAGAATCCCGCTCCACCTCATAATTTGATATTCCGTTTCTGATTCATGGGCCCCATTGCTCGACGGCTCATCACGAGTAGATGGTTCAGATATCGCGATTGTGGTAGTGTCGCCGGGCGAGACCGCTACTACCGGGGAAGATGGTTCTGCGACTTGAGCTTCTGGCTCAATCGGTTTGACGGGGATAGCGGTCGAGATCTGTGGCGTCGCGATGAGCGTTGAAGCGGGACTCGGCACCGAGTCTGCTTTGGTGATGGCGGGTGCCTTAGTGACTCCTTGGATTCGTTGGTTGCTTGCGATGTGCGCCCATGTGGTACCCTGTGTAGCTGTACTAGACAGTTTGACTGGAGCCGGGTACAAAGGTGAGAAGTGTACGGTAACTTCCTTTGGCAGAACCTCCTCGTCAGGCTGCTCAGCTTCACATTCCTCCTCTTCCTCCTCCTCAACATCCCATGGTGTACTGTTGTATCCGTGATCTCTGATATAGCGGATCGAACGCCGCTGCTCATACATCTCCACCTTGATGATGGCGCTGCCTAGACACCTCCCATCTGTCTCACGTTGGGCACGCGCTGCGTCGCTCATGGTCCGGAAGCCGACAACGATTGTTGTAATACTGCTCCCTTTGTAGATGTTTTTGTAACTTACCGGGCGGTAGGGAGAGAACAACTCAGCAACCTGATTGTCGGCGACGTAGCTCGGGACGTTCTTAACGAAGACGAGGCGATCATTTGACGCTCTGGTGCCAGAGAGTAAAGTCATGGCATTAATTGAGTGATTGAATTTGGTTGTGTGGCGGATTTGTAGGAGCAATAAGCAGATGAACTAACTTTTATCTAAGTAGAGATATAAGTGCGAGTGAAAGGTGATCGGAGGCAGTATTGGTCCCAAAAGTCTTTGTCTACCCAAGGTGGAGGTGAAGCGGAATCAATCACATGCAATCAGCGCTCACTCGCACGCCAAGCATGAGTAAAGGGAAATTCCAATACAAATGTAATGTTATTTGCCTCATTGGTGCGTTTGCACTGACAGGAAGGTGCACTCACCAAGGGTAGTATGAGATCATTCAAGAGGTGCCAAGGTGAAGCCTTCCCAAGGTACGCGGTGAGAACACGTGCACCTGAGTCATTCAAGATGTATGAATACCACTTCAAGTAACTTAAGTAGTGAATCAAAGCGGTCCTGCAAGACATGGCATCAACGCGGTTATGCGTGACGATATTGTGTACGCTACCATGTGCTTAAAGCCGTTAGTTACACCTTCACCTTGGTGCTAGGTGATATCACCCTTCACGCACAGGGAATATTTACCAGTACTAGGGCAATCTCCAATCTTGGTCATTATATTAGAAATGAGTTATAGATGCCTTGAGCGCCTTGGAAACTTACTGGTAGCTTGACATCTGAACACGTATAGGGCGAGCCCAGGCACGAGATACAATTACTTCATATAATCAAACATTGTGTGTTTACACCACCAATAAGTCATTCTATTTTGTTTCATATACTCAGACATCTAGACAATGACCTTGTGTGGCGCCTCCTTCTCTTCAGGCTCGTCGAAGATGTTGACAGGCCACCTGGGCTTGTTGGCAATGTAAGGAATGTTGAATCGCCTTCGCTCCTTCTTTCCAATCTCCTCGACCTTCTGGAAATCCTCCTCGGACAGCTCAACCTCCTTGAAATTCTCTTGGATGCGCGAGGCGGTGACCGACTTGGGAATGACAGAGTGACCGCCCACTTGAGCCCAGGCGAGGATAACTTGTGCGGGGGTAGCGCCAATTCGGCTGGCAACTTCCTTGATGGTATCGTGCTGAACGAGAAGAGGAATGCCGAGCATGTTGTTACCGAATGCCTAGAAGTAGGATCAGTGCTGTTCGAATGGTAAGCTGGAGGGAAAACAGTTCTTACCGAGTACTCAGTGACATGAATGTTCTTCTCCTTGCAGTACTGGATGAGTTCTGGCTGGAGGAGACGTGGGTGGCGCTCGATCTGGTTGGCAGCGGGTGTCACACCAGTACCGTCAATCAAAGCCTGGAGGTGCTCCTTGGTGTGGTTGGAGACACCGACTGCGCGGGCCTTCTCCTTAGGCAGCTGTGTCATAGCCTTCCATGTGTCGACAATTGAGATTTCATCCAGCATCTTGACGTCCTCGCCCTCCAGGGGGAAGAGGTTGCTGTGAACATCTGACCGCTCGTCAAAGGCAACAGGGAAGTGGACAAGGTAGAGGTCGAGGTAGTCAAGGCCGAGCTCAGCCAGGCAGTCGTCTAGAGCTGCTGGTACGTCCTGGGGACGGTGCTGAGAGTTCCAGAGCTTCGATGTGATGAAGACATCCTCGCGCTTGAGGCCAGGGACCTCGCCACCAAAAGCCTTCTTGAGGGCTTCCGCAATCTCCTTTTGGTTGCCATAGACCTTGGCGAGATCCAGATGACGGTAGCCAACCTTGAGGGCCTCAAGAACGGCAGCGCCAACCTGACCAGGCTCAGCTTGCCACGTACCAAAGCCCAATTGCCTGAGCAGAAAGTAGTCAGTAAATGTCATCATATGTACGTAGTGTGCTATTGAGGTACTCACGGGATGGTAGCGCCAGTGTTGAGAGTAACCTTCCTTCCGAGAGACATGTTTGCAATTAATGTGAATGGGGTATCTTGGGAAAAAAAGTAAAAGGGTCTGTGGCGATCTAAAGTGCGGGTGTTGGGAGCTATTAAAGGGTAGTCTGGGGGAAAAGTTGTCGGAGGTGGGGTGGAGGGGTCGGAGACGTCACCGAGCCTCAGGTCGGCGGCATATCCAAGTCTAGCAGTCTCTCCGCACGTAAGCTGCCTCCGAGATCCACTCAAGCTTGCATCATGTGGTGCTCAGACTGCGTGGTATGGCTAGATGCTGGATCTGAGAAGGCGTCATCTCTTTGCGGGCCATGTGGCTAGCGAGATGCGTTCCTGAGATTGGTGGAACAATGGCGGCCAACACGAAACCTCATGGCCATTCCCAGCAATTTCGTCAAAACACCTGTTGCGCTCGCCAGCCACACCGGATAAATTTGACGGGAGCCTAATTGAATTGGAGTTGGTATGCATTCTTTGATAGAACGCGCCTCCATCACGGTTCTATCTTGGAAGCTGCATGTGATATTACATAAGCAACTGATTCTTCTGTCCTTCTCATGTAAGTTAGTCTGTTATTATTTGGGAATACAACTATAGTCTACGTAGTAGAATACAACAGCCAGCTCATTCAAAGCTCATACAAGTCATCGTTGTTGTCACGATTAGAGCCAAGGCTAGGGGAACCACCTCGTCCCAATAAACTAAACGACTCCATTTCTTCTATACTTGGAAAAGAATGAAGACCTGCGCGAGTCGTTGTCGACATGGTCCTAGTACAAGATGAAAGGATTGGGTCGCCAACCGTCCCAAATGCAGATGCAACAGCAGCAGACACAAATGTAGCTGGAAATTGTGAAGCTGGAGCTGGAGGATCTGCTGCATCAGACACTGTCAGTGAGGGTGCTCTGTCCCTCTGCTCGTGATTGTCTCGAACCCCGCCCAACCACAGCCAAAATCCTTCGCCAAAACCCATCCATAACTCCAGAACACGTAGATAAGTAATTTTACATTTCTTGCTGACTAGATCCTTGATCCTAGTCCCAGTTCGACCGATGGCACGGTATGAGACAGACTCCTAGTCGTCGCTGTCGTATTCTTCGTCGTCGGCCAGTAGTGCAGGGTACTGCCGACGTCGGAGGTCTTGCTCAAGGCCGCCTTCAGATTCGGGATCGACGTAGCCCTTGCCTCCTACAAGTGAAAGAAGGACAGGAAGTAGAACAAGAGCGTGAGTAGAGGCCCAAAGCACGAGAGCGACCCATACGCGGAAGTAGTATATTTCGAAGATCTAGCCAATCCTGTTAGTTCATGCGCACAGAGTACTGATATAAGAGAGACAAAACGAATAGCACATACCTTGCTCCTAGTGAAAGCCAACACTCCTACTCCTAGAATCTTCGTGATGGTAATTCCGCTGACCACACTGCTCGCTACATTGACCATGGCTGTCCATGCGCGGGCATCACGGCCTCGGAAGCGGTGTCTCGGTGCCCGCTCCATAGTCGCACGACTTGGGAAAGTGAATGCTCGAGCGATATGTGCCGTGAACTCGACGCTGATGCCCACACAAATGATGAGGTTGACCAGTGAGACGGCATTGAGCGAAACACCAAGGACAGCCATAGACCCAATAATGGCCGAGACCGTCATACCAACTACCAGTGTCACAACCAGTGCGGTGACGATGGAGCCAAGCATAATGGTTGTGATGACAAGTACTGCCGCGAGAGCAGATCCAATCAGAGCACCAGCCAGGCGAACAATAGATACGTACTGGTCGAAGAAGATGTAAAACTTCGAGTATGGGAATACCTCGGCTTCGACGTCTTTTGATATCTCTTTGGATATGCGACGCGCTGCCGTGTATGCAGAGATGAAGTCTTTCTGCGAGCGCAGCGGAGTATGCGCAGTACGGAAATGGGAAGCGGGAATGGTTAAGTGCTTGGAGTCAATGACCAGAGCGTCCGAGTACGCGGCTTTTCCGCCGATAGGACAGTCTTCAGTGGTTGGAGCCTCGATCCACTTTTCCAAGTACTTGATAAACTCCTCGCCTTCAGGCATACCATAAAGAGTCATATTCCAGGGCGGCTGGCGACCTTGGAAACAGGGCTTGCCCTTCTCCACACAGCACTTTTCGTTCTCAGGATTCAACCACAGGAAGAAATCGTCAAGCCAGTTTGCGGCAGAGGCCGAAAGATACGAAACTTCGGGGCGCTTGCGCTCTGCTTCGATGATGTTTGCCAGACTGTTTCTGTCGCAAGCGGAGAATCGTCCACAAAGCTCTTTTTGCGGCTTGCGCTCAGTAACGTTGAGCTCCTTTGTGACAAAATAAACCGGAGGACCGACGTCAAGGTAGTCGTACAGGTCGTTGAAATATGGGATTAGGTAAGAATCGCTTGGAATAGCGATACGTTGATCCAGACCAAGCTCAACTTGGGGGAACAGAGCAAGGCCTGCTGTGAAGATTCCGAAAAATAGCGCGAGAATGCCAATTTTGGCCTTCTTACCCAGAATTGCTGGAGCATATGTCTTACGGATGAAGCGCTGTAGTGCACCTTCCTCTCCCACTGCAAAACCCATACCGACTGGATCAGCGCGCTTAACGCGAATGCAAGGGAAGCAATCCGCACGATTTGATTCGACACGTTCCTGGTTAAGGGAGAGTACGGCAATGAACATAGTAACCTGGAGAATGGCGTTGATAAAGACAGCTCCTGCGGCATATGCGGCAAAGTTGCGAACAGCAGGCATACCAACAGCACATCCTAGAGCGAATGCGGTCGTCTCAGTAAGAGCGGAAAGCAAGATTGAGGGGCCCATGCGTCCGAGAGCTCGAGAAACGCGTTCTGGAACGGTTCCTTCAGGGTGGCTGATGTTAATGCGCTCGAATTCATGCACAATAAGGAATATGTTGTCCACACCAACGGCCAAGACAAGGAACGGAATCACCTCTGCTATGATTAAGGTGACCTTGATGCCAGCTGCTGAGAAAAGACCAACCGAGGCAGAAACTGACATGAGTACGATCAGAATACCCACTATTCCTAGCATAAACTTGGACTGCACTAGGGCGTTGGCGGGGTTGCGGAGGATAGACTGAACAGTAAGTGTGGTTGAGCCAAGCGCCAATGATGCGTACAAAAACATGATGATGTAGCTGATCACCACGATCTTAGCGTCCGTGTTGGTGCTCTTGTTGAGCTCTTGCTCGAGACTGACTTCAGTACTGAAGCTCAGCCGAAGGCCTCTCTTATTGGCCTCATCGGACACGAATTTAAGGTAATTCTTCATTTCATTCTCAAAGTCCATTGCACGTTGCTCTTCTGGGGTGCCCTTGGGATGATTCTGTACAACCCAAGTCACCACAAGTGCCTTGGCGTCAAGAACGCTCTCCTCAACACCACCGAAGAGGAGATGTGGATCGAGTGGCTGCTGGAAAGTGGGGAGACACTGAGATGGGTTGTCGACACACTGTAGCAGGTCATCCTTCCAACTGTTGGGTATGACGTTGGCGAAATCACCTTGGAAGTAACCGGTAACGGACTGAACAATACAATCATCCCCTACTGGCTTGAAGCAAATCTGATCCAGAGTAACACCGTGCTCGGCTGACTTGAGACGCTGGATCTGGTTCTCAACACCGAACCACCAATCAAGTGTTTCATAGCTGAGAACTGGACCGGGACTGTCGAGTGTGTCATTGACGAGGAAGGCTTGCTCAGCGCGAAAGAAAGGTCCAAACTTCTCGTCGAAAAAGGCTTTCTCCTGAGCAGCAGCGGAATCTGGTGAGACCCACAGATTTACAGGATCGGTCTCAATCTGGAACTGCAGCCAGCCCAAGCTCATAAGGATTACTACTATGATGCTGGTGATGATGGTGATGGCTGGGAAACTAGCGCAGATGTATCCAAGACGGCTGAACATGCGATCGCACCAGGTGTTGACAAAGTAGTGCTTGGTGGGGCGATCTAGCATGCCAACATTATGTACTATATCGCCTTCGTCCTCATCGTCGCTGGGGCTCGTGTCTTGCAAAAGACGCATTCGCTCAGTCTTATGTCTCGAATGTTTCTGATATGCGACATGGCCAGCCACGGCGATACACAAGAGTCCAATGAAGCAAGAGTAGATGATGATGACAGCAAAGGATAGGCAGGGAAGCAGGCCGACGTGGCATTGCTTTCCTTCTTGGACAGCTGGAAGCTCAGTGCAAGATGTGCCACAGTCCAGGCAGGCACAACGGTACTTCTCGTCTTCGGTATCACAAGGATAGGCGTGCTTGCTCATCGCGGTCATGCCTGGGAAGAGCTCTTGAGATGGTCGCGGGTAGTTAATCTGGAAAGGCGAGCCTAGGAACTTCTTGTCGCCCAGAAATTTCAGAAACTGGGTAAAGTTCTTTGCGCCACCGCCGATGAAGTCCATAGCCTTGCCATTTGTCGCACCAAACTTGACATCCTTGCAGCTGTCGTAAAAGGTTGACGCGTACTTGTCCGCGATTAAGCTGTCCAATTCCGTTACTAAGTATTTATCGCCCTTGGGCTCCGTTCCGGTGATATTGACGAAGGTCGACTGGTCAGGGGAACACGTGAATGTGCAAAATAGGTTGTAGAAGTTTTCCTTGCAGGCAGGGCACGCGTTGATGATGGGAGTAGCGCGGTCGAGGTTCGTTTTGAGGGCGTCAAGCTGATCTTCGTCGCAGCAAATGTCTGAATCAGACCACTGCGTGCCACAAATTTCTACAAGCTTCTTGCGTACGTCGTCGTCGGGTGTTTTTGCTGGACCATTGTCTGGGCAAGGCAGTTCCGAGCCAAAGAAACCCTGCTTTCCGCATTGCCCTCTCATTGCGCACCTCCCTCTCTCATGTCTTGTTGTGAGGTCTGGGCCAGCGAGAGCAGATCCAGCAAGGACGGAAAGCAGGCCGACTGTCATCGCCTTCCATCCCGGTGTGTGTCGTTGCCTCATGATGACGCTTCGCGCCTGTGCGCCTCCTTGGTCCAGATGGACAAAGTGTTTCGAGGACGACAGCACGGCTAAATCTCGTAATATGTGCGCAAGCTCAGTGAAGCAAGTGCAAGCTGGTGATGGGTTTGGTCGTGTATGGGTGAGGCGCGGTGGTGAGGTAGATGCAGCTCTGTGAAGCTCCTCGGCTCCGGCAAGGTGCGAGCGGCGGTAATGCGGAGCTCTGTCGACCTAGCGAGTGGATAGTCAGATGATAACAAGTCGATTCAATACTAAAAGAGCAGCAGACGCTGGAGAAGAATATAGCGGGTGAGTTATCGTTGGGGAGGGGGAAGAGATGATGGTATGCTGAGGCATGAGCGCGAAGCTAAACACTGTCTGGGGTGCGTCATGAACGTCACTGCCCCAGACGCTTGGCTGGAACGCGCAACGCCGCCCAGGAACAAGAGCGATCCGCAATCGTGATCATGCGCACCAGCCACTACCAACGCCAAACCCGTCGTCATGTGACATGAAGCTTTGCTTTGCTTTTCTGGTCTTGCATTTACATCGCATACTTTTTGCACACCGGCGTAAAAAAAAGCAATTCATCGATCTAATATAAATTCATACTGTATAGTGCCATGTTCTATCGTGTCATGGCCCCGAATGCCATTCCATGTCCAATTCATCAGTGGTGTCTTTCGACGGGTATCCCTTCTCCTCTTCCAACACGAAACTTTTTACTTGCGCAGGTACTGCACTAGCTCAACAAGCTGCGAGCGTGTCTCATCCTCCAGCTGCTCATCAGGAGGGCTGAGCACCTTCTCAAAGATGGGCATCAATTGTGGAGTGAGCTGTTGGACAGTGGGCTCGTTTTGCTGGTACAGCTTGACGATCATGCCGAATACTGGCTTATTCTCCTCGTAATCCTCGCGAAGGGGGAGGAGCTGCACCAACCGTGGAAGAATCTCCACAATGGGCAGCTTGCCAGGGTGCTTGCTGATAAACCGGCTAACACAGCCTGCTGTGTTGTCGAGCAGACGAGCCTGGTCCTGTGCCCCGAGCAGAGGCTCAAGTTTGGAGAAGATGCTAGACAACGACTTGAGAATCTCGTCATCGTTGGTCGTCATCTCGCACAACAGACCCATGCCATAGACGGCGTTGGACTTGGTCTCAGGATCCTCATCCGACAAACGGTGGAGAAGCAGCTTGAGTAGGCCGCTGGTGTAGGGTGTGCAGGCAGCACCCATGTTACCAACACACTCAGCAATAGTACCAACGGCAGCGCTTCGCTCCGTCGAGTCTTGACTGCTGGCATACTTGACAATAGGCTTCTCAAACATCTTCCAGAGCTCGGCAAACTGCGAGCCAAGGGCAACGGACAGGCATGTGACAGCCTCCAATGCCGTCTCGATGACGAGCCAGTCGTACTCTGAGGATTCGTCAAGGATGTCCTCATCAGCATCGTCGCCGAGATCTTGCTGGCAAGGATGGCGTTTAGTGATGACAGCAAGCAGATGCTGGCACATGTCAGGTACCACTGTGCCATTTTCGGTGAGCAACACTGCAGGTCCGCACAGCTTGAGAGTTGCTGCGACATCACGGTTGATGTCAGTGACAGTGCCACTGGGTTGAGTTAGCGATATTCTCGAATATAGACTAAAAGAACCAGTTGATGTAAAAGTTGCTCAGAAGTAGAATCGCTTTCACCTCAAGTGCACTTTGTGCATCGGAGTGAGCTGGGATTAACGAATAGTGTGTCATCTTTGCAAAAAAGGTTTGAGGAAATGAACATTACATACCGATCCATTTCGTCTTGCCAGACAGTCATGGTTGCAGTCATAACGAGGTTGCCCAGCTTGCGGAGCTCCTCTGGTGGTTCGACAGCGAGAGGAAGACCAGGCTTCCACTTTGCCATACCATCGCCCTCGGCCATGCCAAAGAGGCAGGCGTATGTTCGCCATAGGGTACCAAGCGCAGCCTTGCGGATACCCTCATACGGGTGGTCCACAAGCTCAAGCAGCTTGGTGACGGTGGCTTCCATGTAAGGAATGTATTCACGGCGAGTGTGAGTGATGATGTCGCCATAAACTTCAGCAGCAATCTCCTTTTCCATGGCAACGGCGCTGATGCCCTCAAGGTCATCCCAGTCGTCATCGGAATCGTCGTCATCCATTGCAGCCTCGTTGAGATCGCTACCGTCATCACTGGGTACAGCAACCTTGATCTTGCGACCTTGAATGACAACTTCAGATCCGGCCAAGTCGGCAGCCTCCTCCCCAAGCTCGACATCGAGACCAGTTTCTTCTTGATCAAGGCAGTCCTGGAGTCCCTTGACAGCGCCCGGGAGGTATTTAGCGAATTGTTCTTCGTAGACCTTGGCCATGGTACTCCAGAGGATGTAGCTGGTCTCCCTGAGGCGGGGGTGGTCGAGATGCAGGGCCTCTTCAGAAGCCTCCATCAGTGGCAGGACAAAAGGCTCGAATGGCCCTGGGCCAACAGCAGATGCCATTTTGCCCATCGAATCGCAGGTGACGCCACGAAGGTCAAGTTCGTCTTGGCTGTTCTTGATTCTTACGTATGGCGACAGTTCATTCATGGTCTGTTCGAAGAAGGGAATGAACGCCTTCTCAGCGGCAGAGGCGATGGAGCCAACGGCACCAATAGCAGCACTCTTGACCTTGAGGTCTTCGTGATGGAAAAGCTTGCTGAAACGTGGTACCAACTCAGGCACGTATGTGGCAGCATCCTCAGGCTCCAGACCCTCGATGAGGGAGTCAATAGCGTGGCAGCTACCACGGATAATTGAGAGGCTGCGATCATCTTCTGTGCCTTGCAAGTTGCTAGCAGCAAGGTCAAAATTCTTAATCATGGCGGGAATGAGACGGGCATGCTCTTTGCCAACATCCTCGGCAAGGTCGTCAGCTAAGCGCGCAACACCATTGAGAGCAGCAGCCCGGACCTTGAGCTCAGGGTCTTCAAGCAGGTGAAGGACCATAGGCAAGATCTCGTGAAGCTGAGTGGCAATGAAGTCAGGTGCGCCCTCAACACACATACCCAGAGCCAGAATACCAGCTTGGCGATAGTCAGGGTTCTGTGATTGGAAGTATTGGCCGAGGTTCTTAAGCAGAGGAATGACTACTTGGCTTGGAGGCAGACTGGAAGCGAGGATATCAAGAAGGCCAAGAGCCGAGCGGGCAGGAGTGACGTCTTCGTCTTCACTTGACAGATCACCCAGCTCGGTGACGATGTGCAGAGCCTTGAGGGTCAGCTCTTCTCCAATCCTGAGACCCTGGATCTTGAGCCTCCTGTAACGGACGCATTGCATGAGGAAGGCAAGAGCCTGGGAGCGGTAGTCATCCTCGACATTTGTGCTAGAGGAAAGTTCCAGCATGAATTTGACAAGGTCGCCAAAATGCTTTGCCAATAGCGCAGACTCGCAGCCGAGAAGGGTCTGGAAGACCTCGAATGCCTGCATAGCACGGTCCTCATCACCCTCGTCGACGGTAGCCTTGAGAACGTTGACCATGGCAGGAATGGATGCCTGGAATAAAGCGAGTGCCTTGGGGTCCTCATCGGGCTCCAAGAGCATGGCCAGGCGGCTGAGACCAAGCATGGTGTTGATCCTGACCTCGACACTCTCTGGGTCTTGGATAGTGGAGCTGAACAACTTGTACAGATCGGCAGGCTTAGCAGGGAAGGAATCACCCACCGACTCGAGAGTTGTGTAGATGATGTAGGTGCCAACCTCACGTTGTCGGACGTTGGCGCTGGTAGCAGCTTGCTGGAGGTATCCGGGGAGGTCAGCCCACTCGCCATCCTCGAAGTCTATGGCTGCGATGGCAGCAATGACGCGGGCAGCAGAGTGGCGGGTAAGGGCGACATCTTCGTTGAGTGTGAACTGAAAGATCTGGTTGCGAAGGGAAGCCTTTTGTTCAGCGGGGAGGTTTGCCCAGTGCTTTGTCACGAGCTTCCTAGCCTCTACGGCAGCCAATTGGCGCAGCGCAGGCTTGGGGTGAGCGCAGAGAATTTGAAGCAGGGCATTGAGAGAGGCAGGAGAGCTGTAGTAGCTCTTGTTCAGGGTGGAAGTAGCGGCCTTGACACGCTCGGTGTTAGCTGGAAAATTGTCAGTTGAGAACCATGGGCAGGCGGGGCAAGGCTACTTACGCTCCAAGAGGCCCTCGAGGAGCTGGACAAACTGTTGCTCATCCATGGCGGCGCTCTCACAGTGTAAGTATGTAGAAAGCTTGCCTAGGGTGGTCTCTCGCAGAACAGCGCAGACCAATATTGACAGTTGTGGAGGAAGAGCGCTGGGCCGCACATTCTTTGAAGTGGGGATTGGAACTTTTTTTACGCTAGTCTCAGGGTCCAGCAAATTAGGTAAGCCATGCTGGCAGCCAATGACGGCAGTGCGCGGCCGGAGGAGCTATGGCTTCCACAGGAGGCTGCTTGGGCGCAGTATGCAGCGCAAGTGCGTGTGCAGAGAGCATAATTGGCTGCATGTTCCATTGTGTAGCACAAAGGCCTGTCTTTGCTGGATGAAGCTTTGACCGGCCACTCGAGCAAATTTGAGAAGAGACAGAAAGTTCAGCTCTGGGGCTCAGAGCGTAGGCACCTCAACTGTAGCAACATCAATGCCGTATGCTGAATGGCGTATAGTGTGAACGAGGTGAATTGCCGGTGCGGTGGCGCTGATATGGGGAGTTTTGGTGCTCAATCGAGAGAGGGGGTGGAAATGGCTGGCTGCCATGCCGTAGCAATGACGAGCAGCATGGTGTAATGAGGCGGCGCTCAGTGAACAAGAGACAAGCAGACTGAGGCTATGATGCGCCAATGGCCATGGGATTGCAAAGAGCAGAAAAGGAGGCAAAGATAGACATAGAGAACGTATACAGAGCTGGATGCAAAAGAGAGGGTCGAAGGCACAGGGAGGTCCAGCCAGGTGCAGGACAAGGTGATAGGACGCGCTAGGCCGGGGTCTGTGCGGCGGAAAGCTGTTAGCAAAAACAGAAGGAGCAACAGCGGCCAGCACAAACTCGCCGCTGCCATCACAAACGAGGAGGCCTTCTCTACCATTCTTCTCTCTTAGTCCCTACATTGTAATTCCCTACCCCGCCCCGCCCGCGCCCTCCCCCCCATCACCACGTCTGTAGACCTCACTCGGACACGTTACCTGACCCCTCCGCCTCCGACTCCATGGCTTCAGTACGTCAGGCACTTCCGCACTGATACCGCCACATGTGACATTGATACTGACTTTGTCCAGCAAGCTCCCAATCAGCCGCGCCCCTATCCAGGCAATTACCTTCCCAACGGCGGCGCTCCTGGTGTCCCCTCGGGCCCAGCGCCTGGAGCTGTCCCGCTGCTTCCCAACCAGGGCCGCGTGATTCAGCAAGGAAGCGTACGAGTTCTCTGCATTGCCGATGTCCGGGGTGGGCACAACCTTCGTCTTTGGTGCAATGGCATACGCTGACGTTGTAAAGGAAACTTGCAATCGCTGAACCAGCTCGCTGCCGATGCCCGCGCAAACTATATCATCCACACTGGCGATTTCGGCTTCTACGATGACCGCTCGCTGGATCGCATTGCCGAGAAGTAGGTGCCCGCATATTTTCAATTACCCTCTTCCAGAACTGACTGGCCTAGGACCCTCAAGCACGTAGCCCAGTACTCGCCGCTCCTATCAGACACGGTCAAGCGCTCCATTGCCTCGGCACCACCCCAGCCTCCCATCAAGGAGCGCTTCGCAAGAGAACACCTGCCCCTCTCAGAATTGCCCCTCTTCTTAAACAAGACCTTCACACTTAACGTGCCTGTATACACTGTGTGGGGAGCATGCGAGGATGTTCAAGTCCTTGAGAAGCTGCGGTCGGGCGAGTATAAGGTGGACAACCTGCACATCATCGATGAGGCGCATTCACGGCTACTCGACGTCGGCGGTGTCAAGCTGCGACTACTCGGTCTTGGCGGTGCCGTCGTTATGCACAAGCTGTTCGATAACGGCGAAGGCAGGACTACCATTGCAGGTGGACAGGGCACAATGTGGACCACCCTGCTGCAAATGGGTGAACTCGTCGACACTGCCAACCGCGTATACGATCCGACCGAGACCCGCATATTCGTCACCCATGCTTCCCCCGCACGTGAAGGTCTGCTTAACCAGCTGTCCGTCACATTGAAAGCCGACTTCTCAATCTCTGCTGGTCTGCATTTCCGCTATGGCAGCTCCTATAACGAGTTTAGCGTCAACCCAACCCTTGATCACTACCGCGGAAAGCTCGCCGCTTCCAAGGCTTCGTTCAATGATGTTTGGGATACAGTCAAGACTGAAGTCGAGCCTGCTGTCGCCGATAGCGAGTCCCAGCAGCGCCTCCTCGCTTTGGCACTTGAAATAGTGAACAAGATGCCCACCGTGGCCAACGGTGGGAATCCTTTTGGCGGTCCTGCTCCAGGCCCCCAAAGTGGCGTTATCGATGAGAGTGCATTCAAGAACATGTGGAACTTCAACCTTGCGGATGCTGCCTATGGATGGCTTGTCCTGGATATTGACAATGGCAGAATTGGTACCGAGATGAGGGCTCAGGGTTTCAACTTTGCCCACCGAGGTGGCAAGGTCGCGCCAGGCCAGACTCAGCCTGCGGCCGCCAACACTTCAAGTGGCCCTCCAGCCGCTGTAAACCCAAGTCCCTCTGCTCAGCCATCTCCTGTTCCTGGACGCCAAGGTGGTCCCCCTACGAGCGCCCCTCAGCAGCCCCGCCCAGCGGTCGCCACCCCACCTGTTCCTCAGCAGAAGCCCAACAGCGGCACCCAGCCCGTACGCGCTGCTACCCCCAAGGAGCCCATCAAAGCCGCCACTCCACAACCCCCAGCCAACAATGGAGCCTCCAACGCTGGAGCCGAGAAGTCGGCTCCTAGCGAAGCCAAGCCCAATGGCACCTCGGCCCCAGAGAAAGCCGCATCGCCAGCACCCAGAGAACCCGTCGAGCGAAAAGAGAGCAAGGGACTGTTCATCTCTGGTGTCAAGGACGAAGAGGAAGCCAAGAGCCTGCTCGCGGAGGAAGATCGGTCAAAGATCGAGAAGATTGAAAAGATCAAGCATTTCTTTGTCGCACACTTCTCCACATCGCAGGATATGCATGGCGCTCTTCGCCGTGTTGCGGACGATGTCAGGAATGCTAGGGGAGGACCAGAGAACAAGACGGTCAAGATCTACAACGAACGTGGGCCGGGCAGCAATCAACCCAGGTACGGCGCTGGCAACTGGCAGGCCAGCAACCGAGGTGGTGTTCAAGGCGGCGGCTACCGAAGTGGAGGTGCCTCTGATAGCGAAGGTGGCCGCGGTGGTCGTGGCGGTCGTGGTGGTTCTTCGCGGGGTGGACGAGGTGGAGAGCGAGGCGCTCGTGGCGGTCGAGGAGGAAGGGGTTCCTTCAGGGGCGGTGCAGGTGAAGGTGCGGCAGCATCCACCGGAGGCGAGTCATAAGACTCTTCCTCTTTCTCGGCGGCCGCATCTCTATCTTCTCACCGACTCTGATACCCCCACTTGTTTCTTTTTCGGTTTCGTGTTAACGGCTTTTTTAACGACGGGTATGATGCGACGTTGAAACCTTCTCACTCACCCTCTTTCACTCCCACCTTGTCTTTTTTGTAAGCTTCACAAACAAAAAATTTCATGTCTTTTAGAGGGGACCAACTCGCTGTTCTTGTGGTTTTCAAAGGCTGTTCATCATGGTCTATATGGGTGTGAACCCATTTCTCTTTCCCTCGCTGCATCACATTCCCCCTCTTTTGTTTTGGGAAGCGGGGCATGGATTTGTATGTAGCAATGCTAGGTACATTTCTCTCATTACTTTTCTCTCATCATAGTGGGATGGATGTGGAGATTAATGGCGATTGGGCGCTGTTTGTGCCTTGTTTATATCTGAATACCTGTTTCTGAACATTCTCTGTGCTGGCGGGTTCATCATAACGAGAATAGAGAAGTGAAGTCACGTACTGCAAGCATCGTCGAAAGCGATATGATCGACACGAAAATCGTATCGAAAAATGAATACTGTGTTCAATACTAGCAGTAATTATTCCCCCCATGTTCTGAATCAACAAAACCAGTTGACTGTATCAATACCGAGCACGTCTCACAAGATAATACACAACTCAGTTACCGAACAAAGGACTGAACAGCAGCACTGCCACCAAAACTCAGCAGGATCTTCACAGTCGCATACCGTAGATGCTCCACCTGGCCCCCGTCTATGATCATCAATCTGCATCGTTTCCGGCTCCTCACCCTCTCTCGTCCTTGCTCTTGCAGGCTCATTCGAATTTCGGAACTGCGGGGAATGTTCGACAGGTATCCTTGAACGCGTGGGCATGCTAGGATTTATGACGATGCGGGGAGCGAGGTTCATGTCTGGATCGCGAGAGTCATCTACGAGAGGTGGTGGTACGGGAAGACGGTCACGGTCGCCTGGGTAGGGTGGACCGGGATCACTATCTGAAAGTAGCTCATGAAAGTTGGATCTAGCAGTTAGGGAGGCCCTTGACCGGGGCTGGCTCACTCGAATAACGGGAGGAGGTTCCTCGCGAATGACTGTGGGACGACGCCTAGGTTCGCTGTCCTCCTCGCCAGAAGATGGACGGGGTTGTGATGGACGTAAATGCGAATAGTTTGACGTGCGTTCCTGTGATGATTGGTTGGTCAAGGTCTCGGAAGAAGACCATACAGCAGAGCCACGCGTATTGGAAGAGTCTGGCACCTGCAAGGTGGCTGATGATGCGAATCCACGTGATGCTCCTTGTCCGAGACCCAGAATCCTTATAGCATGCGAGTAATCGAAGGGCGTAGTTGCATGGTCACCTTGAAGTGATAGGCGCTGTAACCATTCTCGAGGAGAAGGAGATGTCCATCTTACTGAAGGTGGCGTACTGATTGTAGACAAAGGTCGTATGTATTTCTTTTCAGAGTATTCTTCATCATCCGAACTGGCTCCACCTCGCAAACGAAGGTGTAATGAATTAGTAAGCGTCGAATCATCTAGTTCTGGGCCGATTTCGTTCAGATGTGATGTTGAAGGAGCTCCAGCTCTGCGACTAGACAATGTTCTGGCGATTTCGGAACTTGATTTTGACGATCGACTCGGAGTAACAATCTATGCTCCCCTTTGGCCACTTTCAGTCCTTGTGATGGTCCCCGGCAGTGGGTTTCGTGGTAACATTTCATCTCCGATATGGTAAACGCTCCACTCATCAGCATCAGACGAGGTAGGGGTACTCGGGTTATCTTGCGTATATTTCGAATTCCTTCTTGAATGCTGCACATGGCCAATATGTGAGCGCAGTCTTGTGTTGACAAGCTCCAAGAACGAAATTCCATCTATGGTTCCAATCAAACGCGGGCTTGGGGAGACGCTCGCGGCCGAAGCCCTGTCTAGCAGCGGCTGCTCATCTTGGTCATCTGAGACAAATTCGTCTGATGATGAAAACCATACCGCATCGCATGCCCCGATAAATTGCGGAGTTGGAGAAAAGCCGGGCGGACCGTTTAGGGGTGTCGGTCTGAACTTCGCTGATAAATAGGCCTGTGCATGTACAATTGGACGCACTGAACCGCTTGTAGTGTGCCTTGGATGATACCTGGTGTTGTATGTTGGATCATTTTCGACCTCTGACCAACACGGAAGAGCATCAAATTCCTCGTCTGTCATATAAGCCGGATGAGAAGCGTTTGGCATCTGGTTGAGGCCCGGACTTTGAGCGCACCTCCCTGTTGCCACTGCTGCTTGTGAGATTTGCACCTGTCCATGGTCACCTTGCCGCTGTAGACTTTTCGCGTTTCTCTGTTCCACGTTTGGTTGATCCAAATCATTCGTTTCAGCCGCACCGTGCTACTGGCTGGTCTGGGGACCAGTTTCTGGATCATGTAGATTGTGCCCTGGTGGTAGCGGTGGTTCTCGAGCATGCTGGGACGAGCAGCGTTTTGTTGTATCAGGAGACGCATATGTGGAAAACATTGGTGATGACATAGATGAAGGCGCACGTGAAAAGGAGTCATTGAGAGTTGTATATAGCGACGAAGTAGTATGGAGTGACATATTCGGTGTCGATATGGCACATGAATCTAGCACATGAGTGGATGATGTAGCGTTCGGTGATTGACACGAAACACTGAAGAGGTCAGAAGCTTTCTCACGATGTAGCAAGAAAGACTGCAAGGAGATATACCTTGAATAGTCTTCCTCACTGGCCCCTTCTGAATTGCCTCCGCCACGCAGAGATGCGAATGGTAGTATTGAAAGGGATTCGCAAGAAGTACCGTATCCGCTATTGATCCACTCAGAACCTTGATCTGTTCTTTCCGACTCGTCAGAGGACAGTGCTATTGCTTTTTGCCCTGTTCTTCCATAATCCTTGCCATTGGTGTCAATGTCACATTCATAACCGGTATAAGGTCCCTTCTCTGATACAGCCGCTATGGCTGCGATATCCGATTCTTGGATTTCCACATCTACAATGTATACTCTTGGCATTTTCCTGACAGCAGTCTTTTCTCGGAATAGCTCTTTCTACGAGCCTACTTCATCAGCCCAGCTACGGCCCTTTTCCATTGGCGACGGCAATCCAAAGGAGTCTTGCTTCTGAATAGTAGGACGTTCGGGTTCGGGTTCAGGGTCCTTAGTTTCGACAGCTTTGCCTTTTGCTGGAGGAAGCTCTGGGAAGTCTGCGGCAGATGGTGGAGGATTGTCGAACTTCTTTTGCTCTGCTGGTCTCGATCCTGCTCTGTCATAGTTGCCACGTCCACCTCGGCCTCCTCTTCCACCGCGGCCTCTGCCACGTCCCCGGCCAGAATGCGTCATAGATTCATTGTCATCGTCGCCGTTGAATCCATTGTTGGCTGGCCGTGAGGGCGCAATACCGCCGTGAGCACCTCTGGCGGCACCCCTGTGCTTGTCGTCTCCAATACCTGAAAAACCATCCTCTTTCTCCAAGTCCCACTCTCTGCCCTGTTGTGCTTTCAATTTGCGCTGTCGGTTCTTCTCGCGCTCGCCCATCATCTGCTGACGGCTCTGGCGTTCGGCCTTTTGCTTCTCGGCTAGTGCCTTCTTACGCTCTATGTCCTGCTGCTGCATAACCGCTTCGCGAGCCTCGAAGTTGCCCTTATCGGCTTCAGCGCGAGCGTGGGCAGTCTGGCGAGCTTCGTTCTTAATGCGCATTTTGGCAAGCTTAGCGTTCAATTCATCCTCGGTCAGGCGTGTGCGTGCGGCACCACCAGTCAGTGTCCTGTCGCCGCGCACAGAGTGGGTTGGTTTTTCTTTTGGTTCTGTGGGAGCAGATGAAGGGGCAGATGAAGAGTCCGCATTTTCTGTAGCGACCTTGTCTGCAGTCGCGGGCTCCGCCTCTTTTGGCGCCTCGACAGCCTTTTTGTCGTTTTGTTCGAGCCGAATATCAGTGTTATGGCCCCCACGGCCCCTCCCACGGCCCCTTCCTCGTCCACGGCCGCGGCTTCCTCTATCGTTGTTCCTGGGCTCTCTTGGGGCTTGCGGCGCCAAATGCGCCTGTGGTGCGATAGGTGGCTTTGGCTCTTCAGGTACAAACTCGGGGGCGGAAGGCTGCAGCTCTGGTGGATTTGCTTCGACGACTGGCTCAGCAATAGGCGTGATATCGTCGTCGAAGAATAGGTCGTCGGTGCTTGCAGTTTGAGCAAATGGGTCTATTGAGGGGTCGTCATAGGCGGGGTCGTAGGATGCGCTGGCAACCTGGCATCTTGTTAGGACAGTTCTGCGGACAGGAACACAAAATGTGTATTATAGAAAGGGAAACGACAACAGTCGCATCAGATACTACATACCGGTGTATGACTAATCTGAGCTGGTGCTGGTGCTGCTGGCTCAGACGGTGGTTGTAGCTTTGGCGGGGTCTTGTCGGCGACTGGCGCTGGAGTTTTGTCTGCCTCGTCGGGCTGTGTTGCCCACTTTGACTTGAGCATGGTGTGTGTGAAGTGTGTGTATGTGCGTGCAATAGCGAGTCGTGGTACTAGAAGGAATATCTACTAATAGCGAGTTGAATACGTCCTGTACTAGCAATATCGTGAAGTGGACATGTGTGGTGGAGAGGAATGATCGCTACCTAACCCAAATTACATACTACGTATGCACTAGCACTTGCAGCAACCCTTGGCCGGTCCAAGCTCCACAATTCATCCCCCGCACTTGCTCAGTCCCTGCGTGACCGCTTCCTTTCTCCACCGAACGTCACTGCTAGGGTATTCGGTCTTGTCTTACATCATCTGGTATTTCATCTGCATATTACACCCCATGCTAACTAAGGAGACATCGTCCACACATTTCAGTCAAATTCTACCCTTTTTGTGCCAGTACTAAACCTTTCCCCCACATATGACTGATGCGTATACATGAATGGAAACATCAAAAACTACTGTTCTTGGCCAAAGAACAAATCCGAGTACCCCTTCCCTGCTCTTCCAGAACTGTAGCTCACATCCTCGAATTCAAATCCAAAAAGCTCCAGTCAGCAATATCGCCAGGCTTAGGGTAAGAGCGATAGCCCCAGTGACCTAAAGTTGCAGAAGTTAGTTGAGGCGTCGCAGGCGTATATGAACGAGTATTGAACCCGACCGGTGAAGAGATGCTGGAGCGATGAGTACTGGTGGGTGAAGAGCCTGGCGTCGAAACGAGAGTAGAGGTGAAGGTTGAGGGGCTGTCCTTCAGACTAGTGCCCTTTGCATGCTTTCTGATCGTTTGGGTGATATTGGTGACAAGCATTCCCAGATTTGCAGGTGTCTGTTGTTTGATCTTGTGGCTGATGATGGCTGGATCCATCAGATGCGGCACCTGTGTAGACACGGACTCGGGTGGTTGAGAATCAGTCGAAAAGTTGATGGTGTCCTGCACTTTGGCAGTAACGACCTCCTCCTGGGCGGATGCGGCAGAAATTAGGTGTTCAAAAAAACGAGAGTCGCATCGTTGTGCTTGGGGAGCAGGATGTGAGAGGGTGACGTTCTTCTCAGTCTCAAACTGCTCCAATGGCGACAGCTCTGTCTCATGGGCAGTCAATCCGTCTTGTGTGTTTGAGCCGATTGTGCGGATAGTTGTCTCAAATCCATTGTCGTCAAGACACACAGCATGTGGTGCCATGTAGTCGAATTTAGCGTCCCTGCCATGGAACTCGGTATCCATATAAGCCTTGAAGTCACACCGGATAAGCATCTGGCGTGGCGTTTCCATCTTCTCATACAACGCAAACTCCAAGGCTTTGCGCAGCGCGACAATATCCAGTGTGTCTTTTGGGGTCAAAGTAGCCTTGGTGGACTCAGCGTCACTCAGTTTTACCATCTTAGCGGAAGTAGAGGATATCTTCTTCGCCTTGATCTGCTCAGCGGCGGCGGTGGCGCGCTGTGCGAGTTTCTTCTCTTTCTGCGCCCTCTTGTACTCCTTCAGCCCATTCATCTTCTTGCTCACACCGTCACTGCCGGAGTTCTTGGAGGCTGGCATTTTCGTAATAAGAAATGAGTTCTGACTACGAGGGGTATTATTAGTCTTGCCCACGATGGCATATAAGCATGCTCCACTTACGTATAGAAGAGACTGTAGTTTTACACAAAGTATAGTTGGTGATATGACAGAGAATAATCTTTTTGCGTCACTCAAGCGCGCTCTTTATTGTTTAGGGCGGGTTGAGAAAGTTGAAGGGTTGATGGATTGGGTACAGAGACGAAAGGAGTAGAGAAATATAGGTAATGGAAAGGTGGGGCTATGGCAGACACTACCTCACATCTGATGAACGCCATGCATACTGTATCTGAGTGAGTGAAATGGAAGCCCAAATCACCGGATTGCTGGAGCAGTTGTGGTAAAATATGAAAGGCGATAACAATCAGATCTGTACTATCTATAGATATGTGAGTGAACTTCAAGATCGTTCCATTTGGTATTCTAACTAGTCAGAACATGAAAAGAACCAATATAAGCTCTAACTATGCCCAATTCATTCGTTGATGAACTGCCACAGCTTCATGAGGCCGTTCGGGATGCAATTCCCAATGGCGCTCTAAAGGCCCTACGTAGAGTCTATGACATTCCTACGAATACTCTTCCTCATCAAAATTATCAAACATCCAATGCTCGAGTATATTCTGTCCCTCCCCCTCAGAATCTGCAGCTTCGAGTACAGCAGCCATAAACTCCTGTTCCCGCTGCTTTATCTCGTCATACTGCTCAACAGGCACCCATCCTTCAGTCCCAATACCAATAACATCTCTACAATTCCGAAGTGATTTATCTGCCTCCAATTGCGCATAATTCAGACGCAAGCATTCGGCCACCTCGTCTTCTGAGAAGGCTATGGGACAGGGATTACTAGTCTCGTCACCCGTATTAGACTTAGAGGCCACGACTTCATCCCACTTTTTCGTTAAATAGATCAAGTCATTTTTAAGAGTAGCGATATCACCTTCCCGGGGGTAACCCGCGTGCTCAAAGAGTTTACGCCTCAATGTGCCAAAGTTGTCGGTCAAGGCATCGTGATGCGTTGGGTTCAATGAGGCAGTCGCCACGACATAGAAGAAGTGAAGTTGGCGTCGACGTAAGAGCATTACCTCATGAGACTTTGCATTTTCGCTTAGCTCGAAATTCGATGGTAGTCCACGGAGTGTAAGTAATTCGGAGATGTTGTCGCCATAGTTTTGAAGACTATTGGGGATACCGCATTGCAGGAACAGTGGGAGTATTGTGCAGTGCTGCCAGTCAATCACACTTGTGATGCTGAAATCATCGGATGCAAAGATGTTGTTCGGCTGAAGATCAGGATGTCTCATTGTCGGGCGGACAAGGGTACTGTTGCCGACTGGTACGAGGTAAGGCACAATTTGTAGGTATTTCTACAAGTTACTCAGGTGTCCAGAGGGCGATCGCGCTTGGTAACCATAGATTTCTCGGTGTAGACGTTGGAAGGGGTGAAGCGGTCGACCAAATTTTGTTAGATACGAAATCTCTTTTTTGGCCTCAGCTTCAAGAGCGGCTGCTGGATCTGTGACTTTTGAAAATTCGGTCAGCACTATAGACGTAGAATGATATTCTTTCGGGGATATCAACAAGCTGATTGTTGATATAGAAAGATAGGACTGATACGTACATGGCCCACGGTCGGTCTCGATGTTGAGCCTTTTTCCATGCCACAGACTGAGTTTTGTATTAGGAATAATGCAAAAGTGGCCATCGCATGCAGAATCCACAATCGGCACCTCAACCCTCTCGAGTTCAGGTTGCATATCTTTGGTATGATACAGACTACCACTTGCTGGAAAGGGTAAGAGAGAACAATCGAGACTCTGACTCGACAAGTTTAGTGACGACAGTGATTCTGGCCTTTGTCGACAGGTCAAACCAGATGTCACATAAGTTCTTCCCATGGGCCAGCTCCATAAACATGTATTCAGTCCCAGCACCATTATCTGGCGTAGCTGAGTAATCGTAGATCTTGGGCACAGGGATATCATGTAAACGGAGAAAGTTCATCGTTGCGACTTCACTGGCAACAACCAGATGTCTTGGCTCGGTAGAGAGATAAGGGATGCGTCCGACAAACTGAAATCCGTCACACATAGTGATAAGAAAAGTTCGGTTGAAGCCTCCCTCACCAAGTTTCTCAAACTGAACCACATCTTTCGCATTCTGATTAACGGCGGCGGCAGCCAAACGCTTGAACTCGGATGCATTGAAAGCACGTCCTCTCTCAGCACGCTTCAAAGAATTGTTCCATCTTCTACTATGTTAGTTTGAGGTTGAGCTTGAAGGAAAGTATGAACGAACAGCCATCACCCAGACGTATACTCGAACAGCTCAGAAGGTTCTTTTGCTGACCCATTGGCTAGGGAATGAGTGAATTGTACCAGAGAGTTCCTAGACCTGAGGGATGAGGTTATTCATGGTAAGGGTTTGGAGAGGCCATGCAAAGCTAAACGGCTGGCTGCAATTTGAAAAAGATGGAGTGGCCTCATAGTGGGAGAGTGGTGGTACAAGGGGTACCGTCACTGCGACGAATGGTAGAACGGGTGGAGAGGCAGGTATATGTAGTACTACTGTTTGCTCGCTTATCGTATTACACAATCACGGCGTGAACCTTGCCTCTAGTGAATTCAATGTCCAGATAGCTATCAATTCATTACTAAAAAAGTCGTATGTATGGATTGATATATGGCAGTCAATACTCACTATCGCATCTCTATCTTTCGAGCCCCATATGTTCTTGCATGAACAAAAGTAAGACATAAATAGGACTTGAATTCGAACGTAACAACATTTTTTGTAAACAACATGACGTTCAGCTAAACCCAATACTATACAGGGGTATCAAAGCGTTGCCAGCTAACAGGAAAGCGACTCTTGCAACAAGCACTTTTGAAGAATCTCATGGCATCCAAAGATAACCACAACAACGCGGAAGCTGACCGAAGCCCTACCTACTACGGTAAAATCGGAATCCCAGTCGCCCATTCCTCCACCGGCTCACCATTTTCTTGACGTAGTGTCAACATCGTCGATCGAATCCACCTTGCCTTTGAAATAATCTCTGCAACACTACGGTTACGCAGGCTGCCCCCGCGTGGATGCGAGGACCTGGGATCACAATACGTTTTGAATATTTTCTCAAAGACGCGTGGACCTAGTTAAAGCATTAGCAAAATACCCCAATGTTCTGATACGGAATGGCAATTGCTCACCCGCACAGTACTGCAAGCCCTCAAGCACGGCAGTCTCTTCATCCTCAGTCCAGTCCACCTCATCTGCAAGTTCCGAAACCTGGCTGTGTGGTGGAGTGGAACGTGATTTGAAGATAGGCAATCGTTCGAAAACGACACCGTTCGCATCTCTCTCCACCAAATCTTCAAATCTGGTGTGGAACAGCTTGCGTCGCCTGTATACATCGGGCTCGCATTGCATCCGCACGATATGAAGGTCTTGCCAGCGCTTCTTCCGCTCTTCCATTGCCTCGATGGCTCTGAACTGTTCACTCTGTGCATCGCGGCGTTCTTTTATCCTCTGTTTCATTTCTCCATATTGCTCACGACGTTCCTCTGCCTCCTGGAGTTGGCTTAGACGAACACTGAGTGATTGACTGACCCGTCGCAGGGGCGCAACTAGTCGGATTTGGACATCCTTGACTACTCTGTCACCCTTTTGACGCTGAGGTACAGTGACGTCCCAATGGCTGATTGCGTCATTGAATGCTACGATCTCCTGCATCAACGGGGTTATTACATGCAAGCTTTCTAAAGACTCTGTTGCGGACTCGTGTGTTTTGACTAGCCAGTCGTGCAAATCTCGAAGATATAGTGTAAGAGAGCGAAAGACAAAGCTGTATGCATCACTCTTGAACGCAAGTTGGTGTTTTTTTCCGATTTCAGTACTGTAATCTTTAGGCGTCTGTTGTAGTGTCTCTTGTATTTTCGTGGCATCGTGCGTGACAGTGTCGATTGAGTGAGTGTCATCCTGGAAGTTTGCACAATACTTTTCACACATGTGTAAGATCTTCCTAGCACGTTTAGTCTGGCATGTACCTTGACGCGCTTCTAGGTCAAGAAAACTAAAGACTGTAGCAATGTTCTCAGGCAGTTGGTCCATGTGTCTAGTCTCTTCATCCTCTGGAGCGTACTCTGGGTCTCCATCACCAGGCAGATCTTCAGGCACCGCTGAAACTTCCTGCGAGATCGCTGGTGATGATTTGCTCTTGCGTGTTCTTTTCGGGAGCTCTTGGTTCAGCTCGGTAGAACCACTGCTACCATCTTTTCGCGGTCTCCCGCGTTTCCTAGCTGATGTTGGATTTAAACTCTCCTCTTGCAAATCCTGCGCTTGGTCTTTAGACTTTTCGGAAGATGCAGGCCTACCTGCACCTTGATTTCTCCTTGAAATCTTTGCAGGTTGAGCCTCTTGATGGATCGATCCTGACTTTCGCTTATCACGCGGCGTTATTTCGTAACCTTGTTGTTCGATACAAGTCGGACATCGTGGGCCGTTGGCGGTTACCTTAAAAGCAGCCCTGTAGCACTGCGCAGTAACATTGTCGGAAACCACCATCTCCTCACATCGAACAATAGGGGGTTTACTGATGTGAATTCCGCATATGAAACCATCGTCTGTCTGGCCGGTACCAGGGCGTAAACATTGCCTATAAGCTGGGCCCGCAATTTTATCGTACTTGTAGAAGATTGCTGTGCATCTGGGTTTCCCATTGGCAAGGCTCTCCTCGATTTTCACATCTCCAGGAGCATTGGCATGTGAATTTGCTTCACTTGAAGGCATCTTTTGTCTGGTAGTATCAACGGTAATGCTGTCGCTTCCAATGGGGGCAACTTGGGGCGGAGAAGAGCGCATGGCTGAACCGGTAGAAGCCAGATCCTCTGCCGACCCTTCCTGATCTACTTGTGGCCTGTCCTCATCGCGCACTGGCAGCTTAGACGGAACATCTTGTGCAGCACTGAGCTTCGCGACTGCGTGTGGCTTCTTCTTTACAATCTTGAGCGGCTTTTTGTTCACCTTCTCAGGCAGTGCGTAGTTCCCCTTTTCCGGGCTAAGCTCTATCTCGTACACATCACCTCGTACAGCGAGGTTTGTTCTGGCACTCTCGGGAATCAAGCTTGCCCGCTTGAGCTTGCCGGCGCGATTCTTCCGCGCCATGCCAACCACAGGACTACTATGTCGGTGATCTATCCGCGCAGCATTGAGGAGATCTGCGCCAAGGACTACGGCGGATGGAAGAGGAGGAGGTGCTGGTGCGTCTGTGGCGAGGGATTCTGTGAGTAGCTGCTCGGTGGCTGCTTGGTTGTCTGCCGCAAGATGGAAGAAGTCGGGATCATGGGAAGAGCTGGGCTGTCGAAAAATTTCAGCCGCTACTATTCCGTTATCAGTTCATGCTCCATCAAACCCAAGATCTTCATTCTTATGGACGCGCTCTTGGTACACGATCCTCGAGTTTCGCGCAGACGACGTCTTCACACCAACGCGTGCGCGCCGAGCCTCAGAAAGAGCTTCTCACTTACCGCTCGCCCTTGGCGGCTGCTTTAGACGTGCCATTTTTTGATTGCCTCAAACACACACTCCGTCCTCAAGTAAAGAGTCATCTAACGATAGTGAGTATGCGGGGTTGTAGTTGTAGGAAGCTGGACAACGTGAAAGGTGGGTCCGCCCCGAAACACGCTGTCACATGAGGAGCGCCCGCACCAGCCCACACCCCCATACAACCCCTCATCCAAAAGTCCAACCGCCATGGCATCCAACCCATCCCAAGCCCCAGTGCTAGAAACAATCGACAAAACTTCCGGACATGAGTTTGCGCTGCCCGCAAAACGCATCCACGATGGCGACGACGTCACTGCTTTCTTGGCAAGCAGAGCATACGCCGACATTATGACTTTCATCTTCCAGCTAAACACGGCTATGATACCCCGGAAGATTGATCTAAAAGAGCCAGGAGAAGAGGAAACAGCAAAAGAATGGACTTTAAATGATAAAGATGTGCCATATACACCCGTCGTACAGAACCTCGCCAAGCTTCTCGATGCCCTAACGTCCATCATCGACGAAGCACCGCCAGACCCGGGACCCCGTCGTTTCGGAAATGTCAGCTTCAGAACCTGGTACAAACTTGTTCGTGAGCAGGCTTCGGGGCTTCTGGATCAGCATCTTCCCCAGCACGTGCTGGATTTCAAGTCGACATCGGATGTTAGTGCGAAAAGCGAATTAGAAGCGTATTTCCTCGGCAGCTTTGGCAGTTCGCAACGCCTTGACTACGGTACGGGGCATGAATTGAGTTTCCTCGCTTTCCTCGGCTGTCTGTGGAAACTCGGTGCGTTTCCTGAGTCGCAGGCTGGCGATCAAGAGCGCGGCATCGTACTGGGTGTCCTGGAACCTTACCTCGTTCTCATCCGGCGCCTGATCTTAACCTACACGCTTGAACCCGCGGGGTCACATGGCGTATGGGGTCTAGACGACCACTCATTCCTCCCATACATCTTCGGCAGCGCACAATTTTCCCCAGCTATCTCAACGCCCGGCGACGTAGCGGCAGAGGGTTCGCTCCCCACAGCCCCAAACCCAGGCGACGTTGCCAAAGCCCCAGCCGTCGAGCGCGAACGAAAACGAAACATGTACTTCAGCGCCATCGGCTTCATCTATGACGTGAAAAAGGGCCCCTTCTGGGAACACAGCAACATTCTATACGACGTGTCCGGCGTAAAAGCCGGCTGGGCAAAAATCAACAAGGTATGTGAAACTTTAGCCTTCGATTTACCCCAATCAAAAGTAGCATAAGCAGCGAATTACACAAGAGAGATGCGTGGAGAATTGACTGAAGAAAATAGGGCATGATAAAAATGTACAACGCAGAAGTCCTCTCCAAATTCCCCGTCGTCCAACACTTCCCCTTCGGCTCCCTCTTCTCCTTCAGCCCAGACGCCAACGCCCGCAAAATCCAAGCCACAGTGCATACAACCTCGCAACCCAAAGCTGCAGTATCAGCGACCCCGCGCCCCCAACCCGCACTGCGCGACCCCCTCGCTGACACAACGGCTATGCCATCGACAGCAAGGCCGGGTGGAGCGGTAGGAACGGCGGCGCCGTGGGCGAGAGGACCGGTGGCGGCGGGTCCGGGTGTCCCGAGTGGAGTTAATCAGCCTACGAAGGCGCCGTGGGGGAGTAGGACGCCTGCGCCGCCACCAACGACGATGCCGGGGGCTGGAGTTGGGACGGCGGCGCCGTGGGCGAGGAAGAAGGAGGACGGTGCTGCGGGGGAGGGACAGCAGAACACGAAGGCGCCGTGGGCGGATAGACGGTGAGGTGGTGGGGAGATGTTACGAAGTGTAAAGATTAGTATGAAAGTATACTTACATGCTTAACATGATCCATGTCACAACCATGAGAATAAACAAAAATCAAATTAACCTCATAACATTCATGATATAGACTTTTTTCATTCGCCGCACAAGAATAATTACATAAAAACAGTCTACCAAAATTACCCGCCCGATATCTCCTCCTTAACCTCATAACCTTCACCTCAAGCCACTAAGCAACATTCTCCATAAGCCCCGCCCCCACCGTCCTCCCCCTCTCTCTAAGCACAACCCTCATGCCCTCTTCAATCGGCAACTCCCTCTCAAGCTGCACCACAATCCTCGCCACCTCACCCGGCTTCACGATCCTTGGCTTCTTCTTCATGACCTCGCCCGTGAACTTGTTCAAGCGGGCACTGAGCGTGCGAATGCTACCAGGCGAGTTGAGGGTGCTGCGAAACACCTCTACCGGCATGGGTAGCACATGCTCGAAAGCCAGGAGTTTAGAAGTGAATGCCTTGACGAGTTTGACTGGGTCTTTGGGGGCGCAGATAATGTCGCCTTGGCGAAGATGCACGGGGTCAATGTCTGTGAGGTGTAGTGTGGGGATTTGGCCTGCGACTGCCCAGTCTACAGGGGCATCTTGGACTTCGATGGATTTGATTGTCGCGGTTTCGTTGGCGGGAAGGGTGAGGATTACGTCACCTACTTGTAGTGTTCCAGAGTCGATTCGTCCGGATATGCTGAGCGGTGAACGCATGTCACCCTTGAATACATCAGCGACAGAGAGGCGAAGTGCTTTTTGGAGGTTACGTTGCGGTATTTCGATGCGCTCTAGGGCCTCGAGTAATGTCTCACCAGTATACCAATGAGCGGCAGAGTTTTCAATTTTCTTGACGACATTCTCGCCTGTAAGACCCGCCAGCGGGATGAAGGTAATTCGTTTCTCCAGGAAACTTGCTTCGGTCAGGAACGCCGTCATGCGTTTTACTATCTCGTCGAACCGAGATTTAGACCATCCAATCATGTCCATCTTGTTCACAGCGATGATAATGTGTTGCATGCCCATGCTTCGTGCAATTATGACATGTTCCTTGGTTTGACCCTTGAGGCCAGACTCGAAACTATTGGTGCTGGCGTCAATTACCAGGATGGGGAAGTCGGCCTGCGACGCCCCTGATATCATGTTTGGGATAAAGTCCTTGTGGCCAGGAGCATCTAATATCGTGAACCGTGTCTTCTCTGTCTCAAAGTAGTTTGTTGCAATGTCAACTGTAACACCACGACTTCTTTCTTCGCTTGTTTCGTCCATGACCCAGGCCAATGCAAAAGACGATTTTCCAATAGTCTCGGCTTCCTTTCGTAGCTTGTCTATTGATCGCTGGTCGATGACTTTGAGATCATACAGCAAACGGCCCATCAGTGTGCTTTTGCCGTGGTCGACATGTCCTGTACTTGGTCAATATGACCGCTCCAAATAGTTTGTTGTTTCTGGAGACACTTGGGTAAGGGCTGAGCTTACCAACAACCACAAAATTCGCCAGTCGTTTCATGTTGCTCTTCTCAAATTCATCCACAACATTCAAGTTCTTGCTCTTAACCTTCGGTTCGTCGGCAACAGAGAGCTTCTCGACGGACTCGGTAAGATCGCCATTAGCCTGCTTCTTTTTCTTCTTCGGTGTGGTCCCTGGTAGTCTTAGATATGCATATATAAATGACACGTGACAGTCTAGTGACGCCCGCCGCCTGCGCTCTTTGCCTGTGCTGCCCGCACGATATCGTCCGGACTTGGTTCCGAGAAGGCTTTTGTGCCATCAAATGACTTATAGGCAGCAAATGGCATTGGAAGCTCTTGGACGTGGAGCTGCGGCTGCTTTGACGGTTTATCGGAACCACAGAGAGTCGAAGCAAACATGGAAGCAATAGCACGCTGAGCTGGAGACTCGACAACAATGGCCGGCTGAGGGAGTTGGGGCTCTTTAATCTCAGGCTCTTTTGGTGTTTCTGGTGCTGGCGAAGGCGATCGTCTTCGAACAGGGTATTTAGACAATCGAGCTGGGTGACTCGCAACTGCGTCATGCAAAGAGTTGACGTTTTCCTGATTCTTGACCGAAAGCTTATCGAGCATCGCAACAGCCGAGTCCGCATCGCTATTGGCTTTGGAGGCAGCAGCTTCGGCCTCTTCTCGCTCCTTCCTGCGCTTAGCCGCGAGCGCAGCTAGCTTTGAAGAGCCTCCGAGCAATCCCCCCTTGCACTCTGGGGCTTCAATGGTGATATTGGCCAGTCGCTCAGGTGGTACATTGCCCCAAGGCATATCCCAGAAAAAGTCTGTGACAGCAGCGTTGGTAGGCATCGACAGTGGGGGCAGCGGTAGGTGATGGGCAACAAGACGAGCGGGCTGGTATCTATAGCTAGACCTCATGTGAGTTTGCTTACCTGTGGATGCGGGCGCATTCTGGTGAGCGACGCTTGCAGCCTGGTCGAACCGCGATGCTAGTTTGGCTTTTTCTTGTTTCGGTGCCTCCTTCTTGGGCTCTGCAATCCCCAGTTTGTTTTTCAAGTAGCTCACACTCTTGCCCACGTCATAGTAGTAGTGCCACAGCGCTTCTTGTATTTGCTTGTCGCTTGTGAAATCACTCATATCTCCCATTGCTTCGCGCACCCGTATTGTGCCGATGCGCATCTGCTCTTTGTCTTCTTCCGACATGCCGTCTCCCGCGCCACCATCGTCGCCTTCTTCCTCGTAATAGTCGTCGTCGTAGAGGTCATCGTCATCATAATCGACGTTGCGCGTGCGCGAGAAACCGCTTTTGGGTGGCATGGCAGGCGACCTCGGCTGTTTTAGCGGGTGCGGGACGTGTAAACAGTGATTGAGTAAAATTTCCTACAATTACGATGTTGTTTGAAGTAGCTTTCTATGCGTGGGGGTGTTGAGCTATGTGTCGGGCAGCTTTGATTATCGGTCTCTTGGTTGGCGAGAATTCATCGCGTCTCCCTTAGTTGACGTCGGTGGTGGGGCAATGTCATTGACGTATAGCGCGGCTGTAGCTGCCCCGCGCTAGGCTTCAGCCGTCAAAGATGCCTCCATATATTATCAATCTCAACCTTGTCAATAAGTCATACTCCAAAGCTAAATCTCCGCTATGCATTCACCCAAGGCAGGCAAGCATAGCAGGTATGAATTTCTTCATTTTACATACTTCAGTTCGCCATAATTGGACTACGCTCAGTAGTGGTGGGGTATAGAATGAGTTGAAAAGCAAAACAAAACGTTAGAAAGAAACCCCTAACCGTTACACCATGCGCCTGCCTGCTGCAATACCATGTTTTTTTCTCTTCATTTCGTAGTTTACCTGAATCTCCTCCTCGCCCGCTCCATTGCAGCCTTGCGACTACCCCATATAAAGATTTTCTATTTCTCTGCCTTGTCCTCTGGGGCAGCTGGAGCAGCCGGTGCAGCAGCCGGCGCAGGCTCGGAAGTCGGGGCAGCTGGGGCAGCTGAAGGAGCAGTCGCTGTGGGCTCAGCGCTGTGAGCAGGGGCAGCATCAGCAATTGGGGCGGGGGCAGGGGTGGTGGCAGCCGGTGCAGCGGCTTTATCTTCATGAAAATTGGGCTCATCAAACATCGGCCCGCTAGTAGCGCTCATGCCAGCGGCAGGCTTGCTGTCAGGAAGCTCGGGGAGATCCAAAGGGGCAGCTGGTGCAGGCGCATCAGCAGGCTTAGCCTCTACATCTTTTGGTGCTTCGGTGGGTGCGGGCTGAGCTTCAGCAGCAGTGGGAGGAGCGGGCGCAACGGCGCCAACAGGCTCGGGTGCTGAAAGAAATTCGTTAGTCTCATGCGTAATTGGTGACAAAGGAAATCGTTAAGACTCTGGTGTTAAGGAAATGTGGTATCTGGGCGTAACATCGTAGTCGGGTCATTATGCTGGCGTGGCCAGTGGCCATCGTGCGGCGCGTGTCTCTTGGAGAGCTTGCTGACGCCTAGATGGGATCATTCCACTGGTTGTCCAGGGCGACTTTCATCCGTCGCCTGGACCCGTCCCAGGCATTTTGATCGTGGTAGTGTTGTGGAGTAGAGATTGAACGAGATGTTGACCTACTCTGCGTGGCTTTCTTGACCGAGGTCAGTGCAGCAGCTTCGTCCTTGTTGCTTTCGCCTTGGGCCGGGGCCGCAGCTGGAGCAGCGGCAGGAGCAGCGGCGGGCTCAGCAGGCTGAGGCAGTTCAGCGGGAGCAGTCGATGTCTCCGTCTTCGCGGCCTCAGGCGCAGTAGCGGGGGCGGAAGCTGCAGGCGTCGTCTCGCTAGGTTTGGTCGCGGCATTGGATGGTGTGGCCGTCTCAGGAGCGGCAGCGTGCTGGGAATCCTCGGGCTCGAACTCATCCTTCTTGGACTTTTTGCCTTTGAAGATGCCCTTGAGGGCCTTCTTCATCTGGTCCATGGCGTCGAGCGCTGGGGCAGGGAATGCGTTAGATGGCGAGTCTTGGAGAGGAGGTGGGGTGCGTGGATTGGTGTGGCAATGGGGCAATGGTAGGAAGGAAATATGTGCATGAGAGCAGGTGTGCGTGGTCGCAATCACAGGTGACGGTGGAATAGGCGCCAGGGAGACACTGAGGGTGAATGGGGATTGTACTTACGAACCCCCGGCATGATTCAAGAACTTGTGGCTGGTGGGCAGATGGAGATGTGGGAAAACAAAGGCACACGGAGATGAGCGTGTGCAGCAGACGAGCGCAAAAGTGATGCAGTGAGTAGCAGAACAAAGGTAGACGATGTTCACGAAGGATGTGGAGAGATGACGGAGGCAGATGGGTCGAGGGGAGCTTCGACCTAGCTGTCGGGTGTACACTAGGTACTGGATGAACCCTTGGGGCTAGGCGAAACAGTCTCCACCTCCGCACCTTGTCATGCACCCGACCCTCCCCCAAGCATAGCGCCATTTGCCGACATGCCATGGCCAACTGGGGTTTCATATTACCTGCGGCATGCTTATGCATCTGTACTTGATGTGTAGATGCCCTTGATGACCCTGCTTCGCACTGTCTTTGCTATCGTCGCCCAGCTCAAGATGCTGCAATGTGCTGCAATGTGATATCTCTGCCGTGCCGCCGGCTACACATCTCTATGCAAGCCGAATCGGGCTAGCGCTTATTAGTTTGGGGGCTGTTTACCCAACCCCAACAACAGCTCTGTCTGTGACACTACACACAATGGATAGCAACAATTCGACAATAGCACACCGCGGGGGCTCGCTCGCCCTCGCTGCTTTTTATAACAGTCTCCTTGTCCGGGCTTTCTTCACCATTTTGGCCATCTGTGTTTGCACCAGAGTCATCTCATCGTACCACTACAGATCTATCAAGTACGGCCAGGGGCGCAATGTAGCGCCTCCTACGATTCCATATTTGATTCCCGGTCTACGACATGCTCTGTCACTGGCATTGGATAACAAGCAATTCGTGGCGAGATGCTTGTAAGTCATCCAAAGAATCATACATCTGTCAAGAGTACGACAAAGCACGTGACATGACCAGACAGTGATTGCATACCCAATACACGCAATTGATACTAAAATCCCTTCAGTAACAAGTATGGCGGTGGCACACCCTTCTTTCTCGATGGTGCCGGCGAAAAGATGCTGTTTGTGCAGGATCCAGAGCACGTCAAGGCCGTGCTCATGTCAGCACAGCATTTCGACCCCAATCCTTTGATCCATAACAAGATTCTAGGAGCACTAATGGGCTGCCCGCAAAGAACCATTGATTACTACAATAGTCCAGGAATCAACACAGATTACATTCAGATAACGCATATCCGCCAGCACACCACTGGCTCCGGCCTCAGCTTGCTTGACAAACGAATGTTCGACTTGATGAAGCAAAGTGTAGAACAAACTTTGGAAGTTGCGCCCGGAAATGAATGGAAACATGTTCCGGATCTTTTCGACTTCATCACGTACCATGTGACTCGCGCCATTGTTGTCTCAATCCTCGGCTCTTCCCTGGTTGACGAATATCCACAACTCGTCGACGATCTCTGGAAAGTTATCGAGGCAACCCCAGAGTTCTTCATGGGTCTCCCCCGCTTCGCCATGCCCAAGTCGTACGCTGCACGTGACCGGCTGCTCAACAAACTCCGTGAATATTCCATCAAGTCCGAAGAGCTGAGGAAAAGCAGTCAAGCTGATACAAAATGGGATCTTATAGCAGGGTCCGGTCTACTCCAAGAACGAGAAAAGATGTACAGCGAGTTGCCCGATCACGACACACAAGCGCGAGCATCCCAAACCCTTGGGCTTCTGTATGGTGCAACCGGTCTTGCCGTGCCCATCACATTCTGGTACTTGTTCGAGATCCTGCGGGACCCCAAGATGTACACGTACGTTAGTTCGGAAATCGAAGCCCATGCCACGCCCGAGTCGGGAATGTACAACTTCATGCAGCTTGCCACATGCCCTTTGATACAGTCACTGCATGCCGAGACGACACGTCTTTACAGCTCTAATGTTGCGGTACGTCAAGTCATATCGCCAATGTTCAATCTTGACGATAAATACACTATTACCAAGGGCACTAATATATTCATCTCAAACAAATTCAATGGACAGTTTTCTGCAGCATGGGTTGAGGCGCGTCCCAGTACTCTTGAACGCCCGCTAGATGTCTTTTGGGCAGAGCGCTTCCTTGTGGCCAGCAAGGGTCGAGACAAGAAGGAAACTTTCAGCGATGCAGGTCTGTCTGGCAACTGGACGAGCTATGGTGGTGGTGAACACAAATGTCCTGGACGGCATTTTGCCCGCCACATTGGCCTCATCACACTGGCTATTCTGATGGGCGAATACGAAATCGAAATGGTAGACAAAGAGGCTGCAAGCAAGACGGTTCCACCAATCAAGAAAGCGGCTTGGGGCACCATGAAGCCAACAGGCAGCGTTGGTGTGAGGATTAGAAAACGCAAGGCTTAGGTAACGAATGTCTGAGGGTATACACGTTGATGGAATATCGATAGACTACTGGTTACAACGAGGCTTAACGACTATCCCTAATAATCAAAATCTTCAAAAACCACCTTCTTGCCCTCCAACCACCCCAACACCTCTTTCCTCATCCCCTTCCCAACACACAAATACCACGTCTCCGCCTCCATACTCTCCAAATCACTCTTCCTCATCCTCCTCCTCTCAACAACCGCATCTCCAAAACCTACCTCTCCCTCCTCCTCCTTCCCTGTCAAAAACACTCTCGTACACCCAGCAAGCCCCGGATACCTCGCAAACACATCCACCGCAAACCCGACATCCTCCCCCCTCACTGCCCAAAACAGCCGAAACCTTTCAGGCAAAAGTTCTAGCTGCAACACCTGCCCCAGCAACGGCGTAATCCCCACTCCCGCAGCTACAAACGGTACTACTACTCCCTCTTTTTGGTCGTCTTGCTTCACAACAAAATCTCCCCCTCCAACACCCAGAATTGGGACTTCCAGCCCCGCACGCTCGTTGGTCTGGAAGAGAAACTTGGTCACGGGTCCGACTTTACGAATCGTGATGTCGAATTCGCCAGCTGTACCGGAAGATGCAGGAGTAGAAGAAATAGTAAACGTACGCACGAAATCATCATTTAGACTCGTTGGATCGTCATCGCGCATATGCTCGTATCCCGTGCCTAGTTCCTCCTTGAAGTCTAGTGCTATCCATTGAGCGGGAGTGTACGTGAAGTCGGTGTCTGGCACCGAGAAGGTGAAGCGGGCGATGCTGGGTGCGAGTAGGGTTTTTTTGATGAGATGTGCGGTTTGACTGCGGAAAGATACAAGACTGGATTTCAGGTTTCCCTCGGAAGCCAAGGGGCGGACGCGCGGGTTGTATGGGCTTTGAGTCTTTTGTGTGCCGCGGAAGGGTAAGCCAGCGCTCACAAAGCGTGAGTCCTCAATTGTAATCTTGACAGCGAGATTGCTGCCGGGGAGGATATCTGCAGCGTCTTTTCCAGCAAGGATCTGCGCTGTGCCGGTTATGTAGAGGATATCTCCTGTTGCGTAGTTGGGGAATGCGAGACCAATTCTGGGGTTGAGTTGCAGGTTGCCGAGGGATTGGTAGAGGCGGTTGCCCGAGTACTCTGGGTACACGATTTCTGTAGGCGAGATGATGCGGACGAAGCCCGGGGGGCCGCCGCGGTGGTTGACGTCCATGTCGTCAGGGGTGCTGGTGCTGAGGAAGAACATGTCGGATGCTGATATTAGGGCTCGGCCCTCGTCTGACAACGAGGCGCCTTCAGCGACTAGTTTCGAAGAAACAAGTGCATGATGAATCTCGTATTGATTGATGTATTTAGGACAGTTGCCTAGACTCTGCTCAATCATCGTGACAACTTGGATTATATGCCGTGGCTCAGCCGGAGCATCTTCGCTATCAGCTTTGCCTTCGATCTCACGCACCATGCAGCCAACAAGGCGGCCAGCCGTCTTGACTCTCTTCCGCGTCATGAGATCGATAGCTAATCCAGCAACAAGCTTCGCGTCTTCTCTTTCCCGCGGCTTTTCGAATCCCTTGCTGCCTGCAACCAGCGCTTGCACGACGGGATCATGCTTGCCGTCTACAAGCGTAGATGTACCAACAGCGCCTCCGCCGATTGACTCGGTAAATCCAGGTGATCCGCCCCAGAGTGTGACCCAGGGTCTGGCTTGGTCATCCAAAGTGCCAAATGCGAGTAGAGGAGCGCGCTGGAACATAGCCGATGCTTGAGCCGTAAGATGCGTTGATGTGGGGTTGTCCTGTGGTGGCACACGCAGAAGACGATGCATCTTTTCTTCGCCTTCACTCCATTCCATTCCTATTGAGAAATCCATTTTGTCGATGTAACTATAGTGGTCTCTTATCGTTGGTGGTTTTAATCTTAATCGTGATTCTTGTCTTGATTGTAGTTCAACTTTTAGGGCATCTGGTTAAATGGATGAAGATGTATCATTCTTAAGTTGACACTCACACCCCTCACTTTGGACTTGAATCAATGTATGCTTACTAACTTCTACTTGTGTTTATAAACAAGTGCGCCGATGACTCGACGTCTTCCCCGCACGCCGTGCTGGTGGCATCTAAGGAACTTGCCGTCGTCGGCACTGACGAACATGCCGCTTGCCACGCATGGCGGGGCTACGTGTGTAGTGGTATCAAGGTCGGCCCTAATCATGCAATGCAAGAGCTGACAAAGACGGCTCCACGTATCAAAGCCCAGGAAATGCTAGAACTGCATCACACAGTAGACCACGTATGCTGTCTTCTTCAACAACGAAAGTGAAAACATCCAAGTGCAACGAAATTACTTGATTGAACAGGCTATCCAGGAAAATACTGAACGCTATGTACCTAGTGCTTGTACTCAGCAACGATCATCCCCGCCGCCCGTTCAGCAATTCCATACACCAGCGTCTGAATATGCGCACTGGGCAATAGAGGAATAACACTGGCATCTACAATCCTCAGACCCTTTGTGCCATAAACCCTAAGTTTCGCATCAACCACACCCCCATCTTTCTCCGGAAGCAGCGCAGCAGTACCAACAGGGTGATAAATACTCAGCGTATTTTCCCTCGCGAAACTCTCCCAATCAGCATCTGTCTGTACGGCACTGCCAGGTTCGTATTCCTGAGTCCACACTTCGCTCATTGGGGCCGAGGAAGCGATTTTGCGCATGAACTTTGCGAGGCTCGTAATGGCCTGGAGGTCGTAGGGGTGCGAGAGGTAGTTTGGGTTGATGAGTGGTTTATCACTGATGTTTCGCGAGGTGATATGGACATTGCCTTTACTCAGGGGATGCTGTACTGCGCCGATAAGGGAGAAAGTGCCGATGCCGAATTGTGACGAGTTAGCTGTGGGGTAGCCCTTGCGGCCAGTGTAGCCGTCCGAGAAGATGACTTCGAGTTGGGGGACTTTGTTGTTGAGAGATGGGGAGGAGTAGCTTTTCTTTAGCTTGTCGGTGGCTGAGGTTAGGGTTGTATCGTTGTCGACTAGGGCTCGTAGTTTCGAGGCCGTGGCGTTGGAAATTAGACTCCAGGGGAAGTAGGCGTATCCGCTGCCGGTGTAGTCGTAGAGTGAGCGTTCTCCGGTATTGTATAGGGCTAACTCGACAGCCGCACGCGTAGTGTTTCTCAGAACGTCGAATGAAGTGTATTCTGGTTTGAGTTGGAATGCCAACTGGATGCGGATGTGGTCCTGAAGGTTTTCACCAACAGAGGGTAGATGCTTGACCACTTGAATTCCAAGTTTCTCTAGGAGGGTCGAGTCCCCGATACCTGAGTGCTCGAGAAGACCAGGCGTTTGGAAGGATCCAGCTGACAAAATCACTTCTCGCCGTGCGCTGATGATAGTACCATCCTCCAGGGTAACGCCGGTGGCGGTTTTGCCTTTGAAGTTGACTTTTGCGACTCGAGCATCTAGCTTTAACTCAAGATTCCGTCCGGCGAGTTGCAGATACTCTGGTGCATATGAACGGGTGTAGTTTGGCCTGATGTTGCTTGGTTGGGTCGCGACACCAATGGGATGGCCATTGAGGGATTCTCGATTAGGATTCAGACCCAGATTGTTCATGGTCGGGATCCAGGTGTCTTGCTGGCGAGGAATGATTCTGTTGATAAGAGTTCGAATAGGGCCAGTCTTGCCAACGCCATCAGATCCATATTCAGGAGATGGCAAAAATGTCTCGACCTTTAGCATGGCCGCATACAAATTCTTCCAGTTCCACCCAACATTGCCGAGTTTCTCCCAAGCATCCAGCTCGTACTCCGAAGTGCGGTCCCATGTCATGAGGTTGAGCGCAGAACTTCCACCAAGCACTTTTCCACGATTCTGTGTAAAGACGCGGTTGTTGGCATTCGGCTGTGGTAGCGTGGTGAAGTTCCAGTCGTATTTCCCGCCGAGCGTCGAGCCTTTTCTTCCTGGAATGAAGATTCCTGGGTCTTGACGGCCATCGGGCCCTGCTTCTATGACCAATACCTTGATGTCTGGGAGGCTATTGCTTATGCGCGATGCAACAGCGAGGCCTGCAGTACCGCCACCTACGATGATCTAGCCTGCTTGTTAGAAAATAGATGTCCGCAAGCTCAGCTTGACAGCTCAACGAGAGACTTACAAAATCATAAGAGCTGGAATTTCCAGACGCACTCTCTGCACGCTTGACTGTGGCTGCATCAGTATGCTCTACCAGCCCATACACAGCCAATGCCAATCCTAGGAACTTCATCTTCCCGTGAGACGTGGAATGAAGGCACTCCAGAGCAGAGCACTCAGGGTGCGGGTGGGCGGAGCCAGGGTATTATAATAGTCTCCGTTAGGCGTCCAGTTGTCCTCCGCATGTATAGGTTGGACGATATGTCCGCATCAATGAGGCCGAAGACATGCATGTCCAGCGAGATCCAGCTTGTCAACCCGAAAACGATGTAATTGTACAGGGGCAAGCTAAGCCTAGATCCTCTTCGTCGCATTTATCCGACGCATAGACGACGCCACGTTGACAGGGGATTTGCCTACAAGATACCATCAGTTTTTTTTCTAGGGTGCTTGCGCTTAGTATTTGCACGGTCCCGCAATCCGGAAACATGCAAAAGTTGTGCAACACGGCATCTGAATCGCGTGGATGCCTGGCTGTACTAGTCTTCAGATGAACTCCTCTTGCTCGCTTGTGCAAAGGCGACTATCGTTGTTCTGGGCGAATGTGGGACTTCAGCTTGGCAGCTTAACAAATGTACTTGGTGTTGCCCCGAATCGTCAAGGATCCTTCGTCTTTTCGATGAATACCTGTAGGGTTAATTTCCCCGGTGGATCCGCAATACACGGAGCCGGTACTTAGAGATAGGGTACGGTTTTACACGCTAGCGAAGAAAGCTTAGTTTTATTGAGTAAATAACATTTCTATCTCTTCCTGCACTACCATTCCTTCATCTACTGTTATCCTGGATGGCAAGCCGTGGAGATCGTATACATCACGTGACCCCGGGCCCCGCAATGACCATTATGTTCTGACGTAGACGTCCCTAGGCCTCCAGCCTTTTCGTCTCTCGTCAAAGAAAAAATTATTTTTGTTACTTGTAAGACATGGGCCTCTGTACTGTCTGCCAAAGCTTCCCTTTCGTTAACATCCTCCAGGGACTAGAACCCGATCTCGGCCACATTAAGACATACTGGAGTAAGGACCAAAACAGCATCCCACACCATGCGACGCTGGAGACTCTGACTCTGGCCGCGAGCGAGGGCTGTCCGCTTTGCTCGCGTGTGCTTGAGGACCTTCGCTCCAAGCACAACCCTCATTTCCCACTAGTGGTCTACGCTATCGAAAGAAAGCAGAAAGATCTTGACGCGGACAGGAGCGCAGCGATTGGTACGCCAGGGATTGAGTTCGCGGAGACATATCGTTCGAAGAAGTACGAACCACACTGGACACTACCGTTCTACGTTGTTCCAGTCGTGGGATCCCCAGGTCCACTTATAACTCACAGCGTGCCGTGGCCAACGGTTGAAGATGCGGCTAAGGAGTGGTTGCGCTTTTGTGGTGCAAAGCATCTGCGGTGTTCACCGCTTGGAGACCGGCCGCTCCCGACACGTGTGATTGATATAGGTGACAAAGACTCCTCGCGGGTGCGTCTTGTTGTATCACACGGGCGCCTTGACCGCTACATCGCGCTGAGCCACTGCTGGGGCCACCGCGAGCCAATCACTACTACCAAAGATAGCCTTAGTAGACATATCAATGAGGGAATAGAGATTGGCGACTTGCCACAGACATTTCGCGATGCAGTCGAAGTGGTGCGGGCACTCGGTTTCAAGTATCTATGGATTGACTGCCTGTGCATTATTCAGCAGGATGGCGAGGACTGGCGAAGAGAAGCCGCGCAGATGCCGGAGATCTATGGGAACGCCGCGGTGACAATCGCGTCATGCGTAAAAGACGCCTTTGTCGGGTTCCTAGAAGAGTCGTCCTGGGCTCCGCACGCTGCTATCTGTCAATTCAATGTCCAGTGGAACAATGCAGATTCTCCCACGACGATTGCGATTTATGAGCAATTTAAGCAGAAACCCTGGCACGAACACTTCTATCCCAAAGACGGCTGGCCCTGGAATTCGAGGGCCTGGGCGCTCCAAGAACGCCTATTGTCTACGCGGATTCTGTATTTTACCAACGGTAAGCTCTTCTATGAGTGCAACACGGCGCAGTTCTCACGTTCCTGCACTTCTCCGTTAGCACTTGAATCTTTCCACGAGGACTCCACCGTCGTTACGAAGACCGCGTTGCAGGAGATTGACGCCCATGCGCTTATGGGCATGTGGTACCGCATTGTCGCCGATTACAGCAGCCGACACCTGACCAAGGGACAGGACCGTTTCACTGCGATATCAGGAGTTGCGCGCATCATTGCAGAGAGAGTGAGAAGCGAGTACTGTGCTGGGCTATGGGCATCGGAATTCGTCTACGGGCTCCTATGGAAGTCGTCGTATCCAATCACGAAAATACTCAAGTGGCGTACTGAACACGACTACAACTCTGTCAGTCAGTACGCAGCCGAATATCCTGGGCCGTCTTGGTCATGGGCAGCGTGCGATCATGGAGTGTCTTACCCCGACGACGTGCCGCGTGATACGTGTATAGCGTGGTCTCAATGGACCGGCAGCGTCGAGAAGATTAAACCTGATGTGCTAGCTGTGTGCTACGAGCTGCTGAGCACAGATATCAAGCCGCTAGATGATGCATTTGGTTCCATCGAAAAAGGCGCCTTAACCATGGTCAGCACCATACGAGAGGTCGAAATTCAGTGGCCCTGGGGTTCCGAACAGGTTTGCAAGCTCACTGATCCCGCGAGCTCAGAGAGTTTGGGGCAGTACACCACTGACGGTGGAGGTTCAACCATCAAGGCAGAATTATTTGGTGTGCCAGTTGCTGTTTGGCGTAGGCACCCGAGTGACAGAGATCACATAAAGAAAATGGAAGACAAAGGAGAGGTGGACAACGATAAGGAAGTAGACAATACGAACGATGTAGACGACAATCCTGTTGGATGTGGTATACACAACGAATTGGATTTCAACTTCTTCGTATGGGTCTTACGGCGAGACGATTTTAACAAAGATACGTATCGTAGGGTAGGATCAATTGAGGGGTGGAAGCTAGAGTGTCTTCAGTGGCTTCTAAGTGGAGTAAGAGAGCGTATAGTAATACTATAACCTTAATGGCCTCGCTCATACCTTACCTCTAGTAATAGTACATATAGATTAGGTGATTCTAAGATATATATATACGCTAAATAGGCATAATCCATTCAAGTTATGTTAAACTATAATACTAAGCTTTTGATTGCTTACCTTACCTGTGGTAAGTTGAACATTTACTAGTCCTCTAGTATGGCAGGTTCGGGCTCTCGCCAGACATTTTTGCGACCCCATCTTAGTCTAATTGTTTCGCCAAAAGGCAGACTGACTATGGATTTCCAATCAAAAGTATCTATCAAAGCTAGAGCCATGTACGTCAAAGAAGTGTCGCCGACGTTAATATATCTGCCGGCAGTCTGATCCTGAGGAATTGTCTCCAACACCGATCGGTAGGTTTCAGCGTCATCGGACTGTTGCAGTTCCTGGAGGATACGTACAAGCATGCAGACAGACATGATGTAATTGGGATGCCGTGGTCCAAATGCCTTCAAAAAACAATCGGATGCATCGAGAAATGCAGACCGTGCTTTGAGAAGGTCATTGCTCTGGGCTGTTGATGCATAACACATACCACAGTGGAAGTTTGCAGTTCCTACGTATGGATGCTCGACTCCAAGTGTTACTTTGTATAACTCAAGAACTTCAAGCATTGCAGTCTCTGCGTCAATATGGTTGCCTTGCGAAAATTTCGTACGAGCGATGTTCATGGCGATGGTGACAGTGCACCGATGTCTTGGTCCGAGCAATGAAGTGGAATCAGCTAAAGCTTCCAGGAAGAACGACCATGGATCTTTGGTGGGCAACAACCATGAAAGTCGTCCAAGATTGTTTAGCACCATCAGTATATGTGGATGTCGAGCTGGAAGAAGCTTCCTAAAGCCATCAAGGCATCGAACGTAGAGGTCCCATGATTCTTGATATTGTCCCGCGACATGTAGGTACTCAGCCCGATTGTTCGCTGCCACGAGAGTAAACGGGTCATCTCGTCCAAGTAACGCCTCGTTCTGTGAACATGCCAGTGCGCTGAAATAATCGGCTTGGAAAAGATTGCCGGCTTCACGATGGAGGATGCCAAGGGCATCCAAGACCCGGAAGGTCAACGGATGTTGCGCCGACTTTGCGTTCATCTTTTCCAACGCGAGTGCCAGAAGTCCTTGCGATTTATCCAAGGCTCCCTTCTCTAGTAAAATCTCTCCTAGGTCGTAGAGTGCTACGGCGGTGTGAAAATGATCGTCGCCGAAGATCGTGACGAATGCCCCAACAGCATCCCGCATGGAAGTTTCAGCATCTGCAAAGCGCCCCTGCTGACGGTACAGACACGCGATGTTGCTGCGTACTCTGAGAGTCAGCATATCATCAGCACCACAAAGCTTGGTGTATGCTGCTAGCGCACGTTGGTATAATGGCTCGGCTTCGTCAAGCCGTCCTGACTGATCAACAGCGACTGCAAGATTTCCGAGAGTCTTCAGTGTACCGAAGTCCTCAGGTCCAAAGGCATCCTCAGATCTTTGGAGAGTTTCACGATAAAGCACTTCGGCCTCAGCGACGCGGCCTTGATTTGCGAAGCATAAAGCGAGATTGTGAGCAGCGGCAAGGGTGATAGGATCCATTATGCCGAGCCTTTGTTTGAAGCCCTTATAAGTGCTGTCAAACATTGCCTCACCTTCCTTCAAACGACCCTGTCTCTCGATGCAGGCTGCGAGTTTGTTCATGGTGTCCAGAACCTCGACAGAGTCTTCCTCAAATAATTGGCGTCTCATATCACGCGCCGCAACGTAGGTCTTCTCAGCATCATCCAGGTCACTGGCTTCGTGGTACGTCAAAGCCATGTTGTGTAGAAGTGAAGCCACTCGACTGTGAATGTTACCAAAGTTGCGTTGGTATTCCGGCATAGCCATCTTGAACCAATCAATTGCTCTTGGGTAGTTGCCACGATTACGCATGCACTGCGCACAAATGACCATAAGTGGAACGTAATCCCATTGGACGATGCTTGTTTTGCGAGCTTGCTCAATCAGTTCGACAGACTGATTGAGATATGCATCCACAATCAAACGTTCTTTGAGCGTATTGTCTTTCTTGGGAAATGAGTGATAGAGCACCTGGATTGCCAAGCGCAGGAACTGAGTACGATCGCTGTCTGGAATACTTTGACCAATCGAGCGACGAGTGAGGTCGTGCATCCAAAGAACATTTTTTTCGCTTAGCCTTCTCACCAGACTAAAGTCGACAAGCTTTGCGATAGCCTTGTACAGCCGTTCGTTATCTTTAACAACATTTGCCGTTTCGCTCGTATCGCAGGATGTATCTTGCAGGGAAATTAGCCGATCTTTTGACTTCGAAGTCCGTGGCGATATGCAACAGGCAACCCGCGCAATGATATTGAGAAAGTTTGACTGATCCGTGGCATACGGAGCTGTCTGAGGCTTCTTAGCTGTGTCCTGCTCCCTGCACCAGTGATCAAAGACAGGAATGGCTTCAGGCTGCAGGACTGAGAACAAACGAAGCAGATTAGCCGCATCTACGTGATTCTCCCGCAGATGCTGGAGAATCATAACAAAGTGTTTGGAGATAGGTTCCCGTCGTTTTGAGTAGCTATCTTGCCATCCAAGTACCTGATAAGATCAGCTAGTGGATGTCAGTGTGTGCACATAACCTACCTTTTCTGGGGCTTTAGAGTATCGATCCAAGTACTCCTCTAGATCAATTCCATTTTCTTTTATGTAGGAAGCACACTGCTTCACAGCATGTGGAAGATAGCCAACATCTCTGACGATCACTTGCGCAAATTTTCGATTCGCTACTGTCGCCTTCATGCCACACCCTTCGAAAAATATGTCTACGCAATCTTCAACGGATGGCTCCGTAATCTCCAAGCACATTGTGTGACGCCCTGTAATGGATTCCATGGCTCCACGGCGCTGAGAGGTAAGGATCACATGCCCTTCGGAAGTTGAGGAGAGCAGATCGAGAATAGTGTCATACTCCAAGTCACCGACATTATCGATCAGGAGCAACCAATTCGTGTTCGCCCTCAGCCATTGTCGCAAAGCATTCAAGTTGACGGCTGGGTTAGAGCCCCCCCGTTCAGGAAGCTCCAAAAGTTCAACGAGTTGATTTACGCTTTCTATAAGCTTCTCTTGGCTGCCCGATGTGAGGAAGATGCTCGATGTATACTCTGAATGGAAGCGCTCCTCATACTTAAGCATCTAGTACAAATTTAGCAAATGATATTCCAGTCCCAGAATCAGGTTGTCCTTTTACCAGCTGCGTCTTGCCGATTCCTGTCATGCCATACAGACCGATCCTTCTGCGCTCGAAATGAATGGCGGATGTTAACGCATGGCGCATCCATTGCAGTTCTTGATCCCTCCCTTTGAACTCGGCAGTCAATAGTCCTGGGACATTGGACCAGAACTTCGAAATTTGACCAGGCGCATTAGTGCTTAGTTGACGCTTCATGTCAATCACTGTCTTTCGCGTTTCTACAAAAGCGGTAAGAAGTAGTTTCGAAATCAAGGGTGGGGCACCTACCTTCTACCCCAACAAAAATTAGACTTATTGCTGTCCGCTCCAGATGCTTTGCTTGAACGTCGATAACAGCGATGCACTGTTCAAGTTCATGCCGCCCACTGGCTGATATCGTGGTGCGAGCGACGAATTCTGCCTGACATCAGATCATCGTCAAATAGCCGGAATCCTTGCTTACGTACTGTACGATGGTTCTACAGCATATCGATGCGCAAGTATGCAGAAGTGGAGGTATCCTTCATATATCCTGACAAGATGGGGGCGTAAGGAATTGTTGGCTTTGTGTACGAGCGCGAAACGGAAATGTTCGTAGGTCGGCAAGCACTCAACCAGTTGTTCTAAAGTAATATTGATGAGTTCCGGAATTTCTTTTAAGTCTTGCACCACCTGGCGTGCGTCATTAGTGTATGCAACAATAGTCACAATGATACATCACAGACAAACGACTGACCGTGAGAATGATTTTGACAGAGCCCCAGATCAAACAGGCAGGTTCTGCAACTTGCACAAATGTGTCGAGCGCTGATTTGAATCGTTCCAATGGCTCAAATAAACGGTGAATAAGATGCACAAACTTCTTGAAGGTCGGGTGCTTATCCTTCTGCCCCGCACTTGCGACATTGAGTGCATCCATGGCCGTCATTTTCGAACATGGGGCATGAGCCATACAAAATCGAGAAAATTCATCTTGTGATATGGATGACCCTACTTTTTGTTGCAGTCGATCAATCGCCATGGCGTAAACATCCTGTGTCATCGTCCCGATCTGAATGGTCGCAGGAAACGTGGATGCGGCCGGATACTTCATTGCACACTTCTTGGTAAGAAAACAAAACACACCATATATCGAAGACAGCCCGTGGCGATTGAACCTGCCATGTCGACTGCTTTATCGTTTCCAACGGGGCGCAGTGAATGCGCCATGGTTGATTGAGATATGCATGTAAGACACGATTAGGGAGGATTCCCATGGAGGGGTGGGTGATATGCATCAGGCTGGAGAGCATGTCACGCCTGCACAGCTGGGCCGCGGACGGGACCACCTGCAACATCATTCAGTGAATATCCCATTACATTCCAGAGCCTTCACTGAACGCTGAACGACAGGCTTTGCTCGAGATAGATATTCAACATGACCTCTGGATTAGTAGCCCCAGATGTTCTGCCTGGTTACGAGGTTAGCATGACTTTCCTAGATTCCGACCCCCAACTAGGTGCAAGCGAGCATGCACCTCTGCGTGGCATACGTCGCCCTTGGATGGATTATTGGCCGCCCTCTCCTGGTGATGCCTTGCACGACTGGCTCAAGACCGAATGTCCTGCCGTTCTCAGCTGGCGATGGAACCCAGACCAACCTTTCGACCGTCCTTGGCAGAAGTGGTCACAGGAAGCCCGTAAATCGGGCAAATCACGACCTTCCATAGTGATGCCAGCACATACAACCACTGGAGCTCCGTCTGAGGCGAACGAACACAGCCTCATTGCAGATGAGATGGATGGCCAGAAAGTCGCAGAGAATGTCTCCACACTGGATCAGCGCATTCAGGAGTGGGCACTGGGCACCGTAAAGCCGAAGGCTTTCAATTACTTGGCTCTGAATCGTCTGTACCAGACTGAGAAGCCTTACCATAGCCGACTTCCCTTCCTGGAAGGTCTTCCGCGTACAAATGTCGTTGGTCAGTCATTTGACACTGTTCGAATCCATGACATCACAGGGGTCGAGGAGCATTTTGTTCTTGCAGTGTCTGGCTTTGAATTTTGTCAAATTCCACAGACGATACACACCTGGAATGCGCAGACAGTTCGTGACCAGTATCTGCCATCGATGGGGGAGTGGTTGAGGGAAAAGTTCAACAGCAAGAAGGTATATATATATACCTACAACGTCAGTCCCACAATCCTTCATAATACATTACCAACACTAAACAATCGAAGTTCCGAAGTCTCGATCCAGAAAAGAAGCCCTCTGAAGCTTGGATCCCACCTTTCACCCGTGCTCACTGTGGTATGTGTTGATGAGCCCTTCATGCATGAGAAGTACCAACTCACTTCTCATATTGCAGATGTCACACCCAAATCAGGCAAAAGCAGACTAAAACTTCATTTGCCCGGAGAAGCAGATGAGTTACTGAAGGGACGGTACCGTATGATTGGGTAAGTGATTGTATGCACACTCCTGCATCGCTCCCCAACCCTCTCTAATGGTGTATCCAAAAGTATGTGGCGCGCGCTGTCAGGTCCGTATCAGGACAATACTCTTGCAGTTTGCGACTCGCGTACTGTCGCGATTAACGATCTAGTTCCAGCCGACATACTGTTTCCGCATTACTGTGACGAGGGCTACGAGGTTACTCATAACGTCAATCACCGATGGTTCTACAAGAGGAATATGGGAATCGATGATGTCATAGTCTTCAAACATTACGATAGCATTGATACAGAGGCCTCTTGTAAGTGTACAGAGCTTATGTTGACGGAAGGCTGACGTAACACATAGTCTGTCCGCACGCTGCATTTGTCGACCACACCGCTCCGCCCAATACCCCTCCTCGTGCCAGTATTGAGCTGAGAGCTATTCTCATTGACTAGGGATTGAACTGTCCCATATAAATATCGCTGTTTCAGTAGAGATGCTCTGTCTTTAATTTCTTTCTGCTCTTTGATCATAGGTAGATCAGAATAGCACATTTAGATCAGAGAATATTCAAGGTGGTATTGACGAATAGCGATCGCAAAGCCCTGCAATAGATTACAAATTTGTAGTCATGAGATCACTTGAATGGATATCATGAGTAGATATACTATGAACCCAGGAAACGCGTATCGAACAGACTAGCCCATCGTGAGGCTACAAGCCAAATGAATGCTCTATAACATCAAAGTCTATCCGGCTCCATGGGCCATTCTGAATCCTCTGGAGTATCAGAAAGCCCAGCCCGAAAGATGTTGCCCCACTGGAGCTGCAGAGCGGGATGAGGCGGCGATCCTGCCATGGATTCGTCTTTGAGCCAAAGTCTCAACATGTGTCGAGTTTTACCCTTGCCATCGTGAAACTCATCACGGCCGTGTATGATCTTTCGGTTGTTGAAGAACAACATATCTCCTGTCTCGTAGTCGATGCGGTGCAGGCTCTGGTGAGCTGCATAGTGTACGGCGTCTAGTGCGTCGTTTTGAAGCATCGTGATATTCGGGATTTCTAAGGACCTTGTCCCACGTGGAGAACGTATGAGTGCGCCTCGGCTAAAGGCCATCTCTGGTGCACCCTTGTGCATGAACATAACGGGTCGACGGTAGTAGAGGCCGTTTCCATCCAGTCCTTTCTTGTCCGGTGGACTATAACAAGTTATCAGCAGACTACAAAACCACTCAATCGGAGATAAAGACATTACGTGCCGGTCCATGGGCCAGCCATTCTTGAATAGAACGGCCAGCAGTTCAGGGTCATCACGAGCTAGCTGATTATATATAGATCCCACAGAGGCAAAGGTACCGTAGCCTCCGGTAGCTGTCGTTTCGAGAGTGTACATTGCCACCACGTCGCCGCTGTCAGTATGAAGTGGCTATGCACGTCAGCAAAATAGCACGTAATAGGCGATGCTTCGAACTCACAAGCGCGACGTTGCAATACGGTGCTGCACATCCGTTCAGACCGTTCCGCTTATCAATGGAAGCTAAGTCTTTGATGTGGGCTATCATTGTTAATAGGTCCATTCCATGCAAAACGTCTGTAACAATGCTCACTAAGAACCTTGCCACCAGATTGCCTGCCAAATTCTTCACACAGGTGCGATGCGAGTCCAGCAAACACACAGATATTTTCTCTACGGCTGAAGCTGGCCGGATCAAGGCCCCGAAGTAGCAACATACCAACTCCAGCGTGTAGCGTCGGTCGCCTCTCCGCTAAGGCCTCTGCCAACAATGGTATGCTGAAGGTCTTGGGCGAAATTTCGCGTAGCTTTTGACCGGATTCTCGATATCATTAGTGCAAAATCATATCAACATTCCAAGAGCTGGCAACAAACCCATGAACTCGGCACATGCATGTTTGATCTCTTGAAGGTGCGTCTCATCGAGTTGGAAAACATAATCGGTTGGTTTGAGCGCGGAGCCGTCCCAACTGAGGACCGAATCAACCCTTGCAGGCAGGTCTCCTAGAAATGAACCGGTAAGATTCTTGTAGGAGTATTCGTTTCGTCGCAGGACACGTCTCTCCCAGAATTGCGCAGTATCGTCAGGGTAGTAGTGAGGCTGAAACCGGTGGGCTTCAGCGTATTCAGACATGCCACTGTTTCGCACACACGCGCACACATATCAGCGACCGACCGTCCTGGACTTTATTGTCCGAGCCATCATCAGCCGGAGAAACGATTTGTCAGACCCGTGACAACACAGCTTCACACCGTTTTCGTGTAACGTGGGAACACATCAATCTAGTTGTGGGGGTGTCGAAGTGAACCGTTCCAGGGAACTCACTATGAGTGCTAAGCGCCGCTAAATACGGGCGGCACGGGATCGAGAGATGGCCCGGCCCCACCTCTGACGTGCACCTTCAAAGCCTGGCTGCATGTAATGCATATGCATGCATGAAAGTGGACACCTTGGGTACCCAAATCTTTAGTGTACGAGAGCTATCCTGTTTTTGCTCGGCCAGGCTTCAGAGTCCGGAAATAATCTCTATTGTAGCTTAAAGAGGCTATATATTACTAGACCTTAAGCTTTGATTATCTGGAAGATTAATCACGCTCTATTTATCGGGTGAGGATTATTACCCCCTTTTAGCACCGCCACAGATGAAAAACCTTGGTCCTCAACGTGTGACAGTGCGAGAACTAGAACATTGTCATTGGCTATGTGTCAACAAGGAATGCCAGATGACTTTAGTGGCTCGGAGGTGTCCATGCTTGGCCATACCGCTTTTCTTCTTCATGGGAGAGATTCCGGGGTGTTGCTGATTGCCTCTTTTCTTATCCGCAGCTACACGAGGGCGCTCTCTCATCCCTCCATGAAGGCCAGCTATTGAAACAACACGATGCAGCGCAACAGTTCATCTCTAGATCTTTTAAGTGATGAAGAACGAGAGAGTTTTCCATTAACTGGGCGACGACAGGCTCGGCAAAATGGCTTACGGTATCGCGTCGCGGTAATGATCGCGACTGCATCTTTACTGTTGCTGTTGACCGCTTCCACGCTTACTCGAACCCAATCGCCAGCCCGAGATGTCCAGCATCGTCTAGCGTGTTCCACACACAAGGAAGATTGCGAAACAACAGCACCTTTCATATTTGATACAGTACATTCATTGCTTAAGCAGTGGCCAAATACATATGGACCCAACGGACACTCAATCGTAGCAGCAACGGTACCACTCAACACTCAACTTTACCACGCAAGGCCAGATGGAAAGCCTCCGAAAGTACCCACGTTTTTTGCATTCGATGCGTACGTATGCGGAATCGCAACGTGCAAACACGCTACTTTGCCTGTGACTGTGACTGACGTACTGTAGAGAGATGTCCCTCGGTATATACGCCAGTTCCGGAACACCGACCATATACACCATGACGACGACAAAACCATTGAAAGTACTCTACTTTGATGGACAGGCAGCCTCGTTGACACACTGGGGAACACTTGATTCGCAGATGGCGCTGCTGAAAAACAAAGTTCCGGATAACCCTAGTGAGAGATTGGTTTTCGACGAGGACCAGAGGGCAAGGGAGCTTTGCACCCTCCTTAAAAGCCTCAGTATCGATGGCACTGTTCGCATGAATGCTGGATTTGAGGTCTTGATCTGCGACTATGTTGCCGCTGGTGTTCGTCAAGTACATGTTAGCAATATCACAGTCCCGGGGAACATGGAAAGAGAGCACGATCCCAGCCTTCCGCGAGATCCGAATAGAGTGCCCCCGCTAGGATATGGCAATGAGTTTGCGCCACAGAATAGCTGGGAGTGGATCAGAAGTGGCACCTGGCATTACGGCACAGGAGAAGCTGTCCCTGGTGGCAATAAAGAGACGCGTGTCTCACTTGATCTTTGTGGATTTATTACGTATTATGACCCATTCCTTCGCAGTCTTAGTGGCCATCATCACAGCCAGCAAGACGTCTTGTACCAGAATGGCTGGGGATTACGCAGAGGCCATCGATTGTTAGGCATATCGGCGGACGATATCGGAACTGTGAAGTCCTGGTTGAAGCAGATTACTGCACTCGGCAAACAGGACTGCTCTGGCATCGACTGGCAGGCTCTCACCGAGACCATCGTCAAGCAACATGGAACTCGCGCAAGAGAGATGTTGGCAACGGTGAGGCATGCCGTTAAGGACAATAACACTATGCAGGAGGCTCTGACCAAAGTCCATGAGTTGACACATGCAGTACTCTACACCTACCTAGAATATCCCACTGCGGTAGGCATCTCGCCTGCAGCTGCCAAAAAGGAGACGATATCAAGGTGCTCCAGGATTTACACTGATCATGTCGACAGTAATCGTCTCAATGACTTTGAGGTAATTATCAGAGATTCAATTCAAGTCTTGATGCATAAGTTGTGTTCATGGGAGTTTGATCTCTTTGCGCTGAGCGACAGGTACACCTCAGACTTGTTTGACCCCAAACACGAACTTGTAGCTTCTTCCGAACTTGTGTCTAAAACGAGCGTGAGAGCTGCTTTCGATTACATTCGAACAAGCACGGAAGAACTGATGGAGTGGATTGGCTGGGATAGCTGGCACGGATGTGAACATAGATGCGCATTCAACGTGAGTTATTGTGGCTTGTTGCGGGTGTATCAAAGCTGACCATTACGGCAGGAACTGTGTTACATCCCCATGTGGCCTGTCATTTATGCACCAGGAAAACATCAAGGCGGCATCTTCGCTGATGACTCCTATACGGAAGCTGAAATGTCTGAATTCTGGCGGCCAAAATGTATCAACAGAACGTTATTTGATCAAGGAGGGGGACGCGCACGCGAACCATCTCATCAACTCCCTGATGTACCGTCACACCTCCCAACATCCAAATTAATGATTGTCACTTAAATCGCATCGTGGGGGGATTCGCGTTTAGGATTGTACACACTGAGGATGCACTAGCTAGCGAGATAGAATGATGGATGGCATCTCACCCAACATGTCTTCAGACTGTTGACACTCTACAACATCGCTCGATGGCTAGATGTCGGTAGAGAAACGAGGTGCAAGATCTATAATTATATCAGCGAATTGATGAACTCTCAGTGGGCTTGGATCGAACCTCGACACCGGCCGAAGCTAATCTATAACTCATCTTCTCGTCACAAGCTGCGTACATGACGATATCTTGGGCGCGTGTTGCACCCAATGCTGGGAACTCCCGGACATTGAAAGAGGCCAATGAGTCCATAGTGTGCTGATATGACTATAAGTGGAACGTGGCCATCTGATGGAGGCATCAAGCTCACCTGTGGTATCCTGCTTCCTATCAAAGGCCAGTCTGATCGATTGGAATATGGGGGCGGCACACGGTCTGGCTCCGCTGATTTTGACATGTTTGAATCACACCACTGTTGCACAGGTATTAGTTGTGTACAACCTTCTCAGCTAGTGCTTGCTTACTTCCACAAGCTGCTGTTCTTCATCATAGTTGGAGGGGGTGGGAACCATGTAGCAATGGGACTCGTCAGTTAGGATGTTTTGCTCCACTCTCGAAACATAGATCAGACACTCGAATGGCGTTGTCTCAGGCGATAGCTTGGGTTCCCACTGGCCAGTTTCACTGAAAACGCACCAGGCAAACGCAAAGTCTAAAGATGCCGTCCAATAAACGGCGGGCGTGCGAGAGAAATAGCTCTGAGGCCGGGAGAAGTAGATAGAGGGCCCATATCTCGAGAAAGATTCTAATAAATCTAGGCTTATTTCGTTCGCACAGCCATGAAAGAGGTAGCGCTCTGTTGTGCTCAAAGTACCATCAAGACTGCTCACAGCCTTGCGCGCGTCGAAGTAAGGCGCCAGGGTTGTACTGGTTCGGTTTTGGAACGACCAAAGATTAACTTTTCGGACCGGGATCTCTAGATGATGTTGGATGCAGGGAAGATTTTCTGGGGGCCTCAATTCCTTGATTCTTCGACGCGGGGGAGGACCTGGCAGCCAACAACGCGCGCCTGCATTGGTTTGAGGCGCCGCACAGTGCTGAACGGTATCTGTACTAATTGTTGGCAAGTGCGCATTGTCGCCCTTAGACACAACGTTGAGGGATGTAAGAGTCATCTCTGTAGTTGTGTGCATGAATAGTGCAGTTGCCGCGCTGTCTTTTCTCATAGCCTTACTTATACTATCCATCAGGCTGATGTGGCTTATGGTTGCAGGAGGTACCCCACGTCAAAGAAGGCAAACACGGCAACCAAGCAGGCAAAAATGTTGCACTACGTCAATCATGCATTCGATGATCACATGCAAGCTCGTGTACATCTAGAGGCGTTTGCGTGCCGTCGTAGGAGCCACTGCCCTTGCGAGGACCTAACCGTTCGAAGGTTCGCTACCTCCTGACCAGACACTTATGCGTCTACTTTACCCGACGCTAATATCTGTACCGACAGCTCTCGTCTTATCAGTCCTATTTGTGCATATATGCAATTTTTGGACATTTCCACATATTATCAGCCTGCTCGAAACCACAGAAATGGCGGCCGAAGAGTTTGTAGTCCTGGAAGGCACCCATTTCGAAGGGGGCGGCGGACTCATTCGGGATGTCCTATCCTTTTCTAGCCTACTCAATCGAAGTGTGCAGGTCAATTCTATACGCGCAAATAGACCAGGTATCGGCGGGCTACGTGTTGAACACACTGTCGCCATTGAAACTATGGCATACCTCACTGGAGCAGTCGTAGAAGGTAACGCGATTGCAAGCCGACAGCTTGTTTTTAAGCCGCACCAGGATCCTAAAGCAGGGGTCATCGAAGATGGGAAGCATCTGGACATAACTGTTGAGGGCTCAGCCGCGATTTTCATGATTGCCATGATACCATACATCCTTTTCTCACACCTGGGGGCTGCCGCCTACATCCAACCGATCATCCCTAAGGCTGGGATTGAGTTAACCATCAGAGCAGGGACGCTTTGTGTCAAAGCTCCATCTTACCACAATGTTGTGGAAGTCCTGCTACCTACTCTGAAGGCGATTGGGATTAGTGAGGATTTCATCAAGCTTGACACAAGTTACGAACAAGGATGGCATACCGACTATGTCAAGATTCCTGGACGTATAAAGCTCTGGGTCAAGCCACTTCAAATCCCATTGAAGGCTTTCATCCTGGAGAAGCGAGGGGAGATATCAATTATTCGTCTCATCGCTCACGCGCCAGAGGACGAATACCAGGAGTTTGGGGCTACAGTGAAGAAGGAAATTGAAGAAGCTTTCCACCAACGCAGTAGCAGTCCAAATCCCAAGCTCGACATACAGGTTCAAACATTTCAATCCTCGGTTCCCGATCAATACCACCTTCTTTTGGTTGCAGAGACAGTAGATCCTAACGCGAGAATTGGATACGAAGAAGTGTTTCCGCAGAAGTCGGGTTTTCCTGAGGGGCTGGCTCTTGATAAGGATAGGCTGTTCAAACACCTCGCACGAGTCTGCATTCGCGGTCTAATCAACGAGCTCAGGTCGGGTAATGCTGTGGATGAGAATATCGAGGATATGCTTGTGATCTACCAAAGCCTTGCGAACGGATTTTCTTCTGTGACTGCGCCCGGAAATGCAAGACTAGTTACCGAAGATCCCAGACTAAGGGTGCCTCTAGGTTTGTCCGGTTAGAAAATGTGCAACGACCATTGACTGACTAGAGTATAGAGATGCCGAGCGATGACTATGATTTTGACACAAAGACTCTGCACCGAGAGACGGCTTATTGGGTTGCCAATACAATGGCTGGCGTAACCTTCACAGAGAAAGACGGAAGAAAAGGCTGCCATGGGGTTGCACTGGGGAGTATGCACTAAAGGTAAAGTCCTCTCCACATATCAGTACCTAGGCTCTACTAGACTAAGTGCTTAAAAACTCGCTTCTACTCACTTTATCCCAAGTTTTTATCCCAAGTTTTATTTTACTAGCTGAAGTATAATTTCGCCTTCGATATGTAACAAAATGACATTGGCTTTACTTTCAGCGAGTTCTGCGCTGTTATACAATACCTGACGCATGCCCTGCTTGACCCCAAGGTTGTCATGAAGCATACATTCTGCATTAGCATCAAGAAATTCCCCCTAATATCAATGACTAGAACGACTCTCAGCAAGATCTCGATAGAAACATATCTGTTAGACTTCAATGCCCAATGCCGTTATCATAACAAGTATACACGCCGTCACGGCTCGGCCTCGGCATCAAAATAGCCCACCCAGCTAAACCCTAAACCAACGCCTCCCTGTGCATCCCGCGCAGCGCCCTAATCCTACATGTAACTAACCCACCGCCTACACTCATTTATCCCCCATCGCACAAACTGTAATTCTTCTTACCTCGAACCCTTGTCTGCCGCCCGAGAACAGCCCTCTTGCTCTCGCTACCCGCCGGCCCGCCATGGCGACGCGTAAAACCCGCGTGAAGCCCACGCCGTACCCCTTCCTCTGGTTCCGCCTTCCGCGAAGCGCACAACTAGTCTCGTCGCTCGTGGTAGCGGGCATTATGTCGCATTTCTTGCGCGAGCTATCGCGGGATGGGTACACATTGCCCTGGACGTTTATCTTGGTACGGTTCTCCCAGAATATTTGCTCGATTGAAACCTTTTGGGCATCATTGCCCGGTGCAACGGAGGAATATACAAGAGAGATCAATGGCTAATTCGAGAATAGCTGATGGTGGTATCAATCTTGACTATTGTCGCTCTTGCATCAACTATTGTGCTGCATTTATATCACGGCCTTAATCCTGGTTTAAATATCGCAGTCAACGGTTCACTCGGGGTGCTGTGGATTGTGTCGTTTGGGTTGCTGGCGAGGTGGACTTCCGGGACGGTAGCGGGTGTCTGTGACACTTCACATTGGGACTCTGATACAGGAGTGAGCATATGTAGGCAGTACAAAGCGCTGTTTAGCTTTGCGCTGCTGGGCTTGCTCGCAACGCTGCTGGCGCTGGCTGTAGATGTCAAGGTGCTGAAGGGAGCGAGGACGAGAGGCGCCTTCCAGCCGGTAGATGGAATGGCGGGTGAGGGGAAAGGAGCTCCGGATAACTCGCAGGACCCGGAAGCCAATCCTAATCCGATTGCTGCGCGGACAAGGCAGGTTAGAGGTGGCGAGGGGTATGCATTACCAGAAGAGCAGTTTGAGTATGATGATTTGGCGTATCATGGAGCAGCAGGGGAGATTCGGCGGAGGAGCTTGGAACGTAGAACATGAGGTTTGGCAATTCAATTCATTAACGTTGTTACATACAAAACGCCGTATTCTCAAGTACTGATACACTGATCTTTTGCAAACGCCGCCCAATGTTGGCATTATGCCGGGTATCATAGTAGAAGAAGATTAGAAGATGTCGTCCATGTTCGCCTCCTTCCCACTCATGGCAGCCGCTGCTGCATGTTCGGTGCCGATATCTGCATCCATGGACATGGACGGAGCATCCCTTGCTGCGATCTCATCCTCGATGAAGACCCCGAAGCCTCCAAAGGCCTCACGCAACGCGCGATCGCAGTATTCTTGCAGGCTGTGTCCTCCAACAAGATGTGTCGAGTCTTTCTTCATACGCGCATACCAGTCGACATCGTAATTGTCTTGCAGTACGTAGTACTGAGGTGCAATGTTGTATCCTCCCCATGGATCGAAGGGCGGCTCCTTTGGTGGCGGGACGTATTTCTTGAGTCCACGGAACATGAGATCAGCGCCATCATCCTTCTGGCCAGCACCTTTGGCATCACCTGTCTTCCCAGCGTCGCGCTTTGTGCTAGCGGCATTTGAGTCTGCTTTTTGAAGTGCTTCAAACCGATGGAGCTTGTTCCATGTCGCGTCCACATCAATGTTGAGAATAAGGTTCCAAGTCATCTCTTCCACCTGCTCCAGGTAATCGTTGTAGTCTCTCAACGTCTCGAAATCGTCTTCTGTTTTGTTCATACTGGTCTGCTGTTAGCCCAAAACCAAGCTGTGCACGGCGGACTTCACTTGCATCTTCATAACCTTCTTTCGCAGATCCACCTCCCGTTCCACCTTCAGGTCTTCAAAGGTCGCCCTTCGAAAGTTCCTGTATGCCAACGTCTTTGCACATCCCGCCACAGGACATATATTGTTTCCTTTGTTACCTCCAAACAGACGTTCGACACAGGTATCGCACATGGAATGATAGCACGTAGGGTTGATTTTGAATTGCATGTTCGGGTCAAGGTAACCCGATGCCTTGCAGACGGGGCATACGCCTGAAAGAGCATCAGCGAAAGGTTCGCGCGGGGCATGCAGCAAAGATAGGTTATATAGAGATTTAGAAAGGGCAAACGCACCGCTATCCTGCTTCGACGCGCCTGTTGCGCGTCCGGATCTCGACATGGCGGAGGTGAGGCGAAGATAATGTGAAGCTCCGCAGGCAAGTGACTTGATTTGGGCTGATTACTCAGCGGTAGGATTTCGCTTATTGCTCTATTAGACCGACAGCATGGTTTGCTGCCCCGATACGAGTGGACAAAATAATGCGATGGCGACTTTTGTGAATGATTACATACGAAGATTGTTGTAACATTGTGAGACGCCAATGCTCTAGATGCGCGTGCATGGTCCCCCTGCGGGGCGAGCTCATCGCCAAGCTCGGCCATTTTCTGCAGACAAATTCCGCCAACTTTTTTCTTTCCCTTCTCCTTCCTCTACCTCGCCTACTCCAGGACAGACCCGACATAATGGCAGCCTCGACACAAAGTGCTCTAGAGGATATTGAACGCCGCCGAGTGCAGCTTCAACAGACCGTTGATCAACTCCGCAAGTCCTTGACTCATTGGACGACTTGGGAGGCCGAGTATGAGGCACTCAAAGAAGAAATCGAGGCTGCCGGTGACCCCTCGCCCTCACAAATACGTGAGATGGCACGCGAACTGGAGCTCGAGCTGCTCAATGAAAAGGAGCTCGACGAGTTGCTCCACAAGAAATCATCAACCGAAAGCACTGGTAACGAAGTTGTTAACAAGATCTCTAGACGCATTGACTATGTGCGAACCAATAGTGCTACAATCGAGAAGAACCTTGATGCCGCCGAGAAGAAGCTTGCTGGTGTCGATGTCCTGTTAGAGCCCGGGATGGACAATGAAGAAGGCGAACCAATGATGGACATTGAAGAAGAGCTAGACGAAGAAGGTAACGAGATATCGAGCTCAGTCAACCAGACGGGAAAGGCTGCCGCTGAGCTTGTGGAGGTGTTGCGCAAGGCTGGGATTCAGAAGGCTGAGCTGGAGAAGAAGAATGCGGCGCAAGCAAAGGAACAAACACCGGAATCTTCGTCCACTTCTCCGCCAGTTTCAGATTCTACCAGGGCATTCACACCTACTGTTTCGTCAGAACCGGCACCTGTCGAAAACCGTACTGCAACGGACCAGTCTCCTCCAAAGAAAGCTGTGTCCTTTGCTGAGAAGCTTGACGTCGAGCCACCGGTGAAGCCGGTATCGAAACCTCAAGTTAGTCAGGACCTTGCATCAGTGCAATTTCCAGAGGGTGTCAGAGCAGTCGAGCTCGAGGACGATGAAGACCTTTCGTCGGCCGTTATACCCGAAGATGAGTCTCCAGAAGATGCCGAGCTTAGAAGGCAGATGCTGCAGTATGGCATGTCAGAAGTCGGGCAAGTCGTTGCAGAGCTCAACCTCGATAAGCCTACTGCATCATTCTCTGATAATGAGTCGGACGACTATGGTGACTACGACTACGACACTGAAGAGGAAGAAGAGGAAGATGAATACGGCCGTAGCACAAGGCCTGTCATCACTGAGGAATATCGAAAGCAGATGATGGAGCTGGAGAAGAAACTGGGTGCTCGCATGCTCGAAAACATTGGGCCGCAACCGGACGATCGCCCATTAGACGAGCACATTGGTGACATTCGCACCATGCGTGTACAGAAAGACGAGCAGTTTGATGAGGCATTGGATACACCAAAGTCTGCTGCGCAATCAACAGACGAAGCTGGCGACGAACAGTCAAAGAAGAAGGGCGTGCGGTTCGCGAATGAAGTTGATATATCCGAAGCTCCCAAGCCAGTGCCCGAAGCAAAGCGAACAACACAACCAGCGGCCAAACCAGCGTCAACAATTGCAGACACCATCGTGGAGAGATCTGCGCCTGCTCCACCGTCTGAAGTAGAACCCCCCAAGCCAGGCAAGATGTCTAGGTTCAAGAGTGCCCGTGCTGGAGCAAACACTCCACAAGTACTGCCTACGCCTCCTGTCCCAGAAGCACCGCCTGTACCGACTGGGCCTGCTGGTCAGACACTAGTCTCAACAATCACTGAGCACGTCCCCTTACCGTCGGAGCCTCAAGCGCCTGATGAATTTGATCAGGTCCTCTTGAATCGCGAGATCCAAGCTCAGTATCACAAGACGCGAAATCGATTCATCCAGCGACAGGGCGGGTTCAAGGCAACAGAAGAGGACGATGAGAACCCAATCATGGAAGAGCGAAATGGAAAGCCGAAGAAGGTAAGTAGATTCATGGCGGCAAGACTGAAAGCCGAGGGTATGTAAGTCTATTCATCGCCAGCACGGGCTTGTCGTCCAATCTTTCTTTTATATGCGTGACGCAACAAACGGAACAATTCATGTCCGTGAGAGATGCCATTACCATGCGTCAAGACTCACATTACATTGTTTCCAAGATCAAGTCGGAGCCACTAGACGCGTTTGGCAACTTGTGCCTGTGCGCGGTTCATTTTTCTCCATACATATATATTGTTGTTAACAGCCTCTGTTGGCACAAATGAATGCAATAAAAAAATTTGGAAATCTTATGGCAAGCCCTCGTTGATTGGTGATGTGGTGTTGTCTTTTTTGCATAGTATACCAGCCCAGTCGACAAACGACGTCAGGCGGGGCAGGCATGGTGGGGGTCCTCTGTGCCTGACATCGTAATTTTTCTACGCCTCCCAAGTAATAGTATGACTTCGGACTCCAGCTTCTCCACGCCCTCCGATTCGCTGCTTCCTGCCCTTGATCTGCCCTCGCCTTTTCCAGACGCCTCCAAAAATCCTGCCCACCTTGCCTTTGCCCCGATAGCGCTGGCGCAGTACCACAACATTGCCCAAGAGCTGGCCTCCAACAACCTCTACCGCATCCTACGCGCTCCAGGCCCTATCCGTGTATGGGTGTACCGCTGCCTGCTCGCCCAACACCAGCTGTGGCATGACTGGAACCAACACGCAACATCGTCAGCAATCACCGTGAAGAATTCGGCAGGCAACATGGCTGACGGCAGCGTCAACGGCACCGAGAGCGTGGGCGACTCTGAGCGCCCGGAGAGCTCAAATGGCAGACCAGCGAGGCCATATCTTACCCGTCTTCGCCTCGCACTCGCCCCGTATACCGTTCACTTTCACAACCCAGGCTACATCAGAGACGACACGCTGCGCATGTTGGAGCGCGATATCGTGAAGAAGACGTTGGAAGAGTCGCGCAAGAGCTTGGAGCTGCGTGAAGAACTCGGCCTCTCGTGGGAGTTTTGGGACGAGCTTGCAGGCGTACTCAAGGCTGCTGTCCCCTCACTCGAACGTCGCTGCTTTGCTGCGCCAGATCCTGCGGCTCCAGAATATGAGGGGCTGTCGGGCCCCCTAATAGCTAGTTACTCGCCGAGCCTGCTTAGAGATCTGGAACGGCTAAACCAGCTTGTGTGCATTGCGCGCAATGTGTTAGTCCATGGAGAGCGGGTGCAGAATCTCAGTGCAGATAGGCTGTTCGATAAAGACATATTTGCTCTCATAAACGTCTGTGTGCGTGTCACGGCGAGGGGCTACGACGGCGAAGCGGGAACTCAAGACGAGGACAAATGGCAGGGCGTCATCAATGCATACAAGAAGCTACTGATTACTTGTCTACAATTCCTGAACAATCTCATCGCCAAGAATGAGCAGCGCAAACTCATGCTCTGGATTGAACTCTTTGACAGCCACCTGGACAACGAGCTCCCTAATTTCGCCGACATGAAATATAAAATGGATGAGTTCCCGCAACAAGATCAAGAACCACTGCCAGAAGAACAGCCTTTGCCAAGCCACGCAGCGCGGAGCTTGGATACCTTTAAGATACCCCAACAACCCGCTTCGTCCCCTTTCCTGCTCTACATTGGTGAGACTGGAAATGATGTCAAGAAGGCTCTCACACAGCACGGCGTCAAGGCCGGTGCAAATGAGATTGCCGCTGAGTGCAGAAGACGGTGGCAAACCATGAGCGAAGAAGAAAAGAATGTAAGTAGAGACTAGTCTCTCTTTGCGAAGTTCCTCCTGACCTCTCTAGAAATGGAACATGCTGTATGCAGACGTTGTTGCCAGATACCGGGACCAAATCACTCAGTCCAGCACATACCGCAAGGTTGTCGACCAGCATGCTAAGAATGAGGAGAGCGTGCAAGCGCTAGCCAAGAGCATCAACCAGCTCCAGGTTGAAGTTGACCGAATGCGCTCATCCATTACTGTGTTACCAGGGGACGAATCCGGCCAAGACCAACCATCGTCAGCCCAGGATGGGGAGAAGCAGTCCCCGAAACCAGCAGCGGATGACTCGTTACTAGATCCCAGCATCAAACGGTCTCCCCCGGCAGGTGAGATCGATTTCCGTGTGACATACCCGCCATCCTTTGGAGCCGAGATTCTTCAGAATGGCAAAGAAGACTTGCTCAAGCGTCTGGAGCCAGACCCCGACCGACCATCAGGGCTAATCAGTGACGTAGCCTCTCCGACTTCCCCTCCACCAGAGGATGACGATGATAATGACGACGACTACGACGACATTCCTGGGGATGAAGGCCGAGGTCTGCTCACAGATGTTCCCCTAATTCTGGGGCCCACTGAAATCGAAGTTCTACCCATGATCATCATGGCCGGCATCGTTGAGCCACAAGAGGGACAGCCTGGATATCACTCTGATCCGACTGTCTTCAGTAGCGTTAGGAGCATGCATGGTGTGCGGTGCCATCTCCTCCTCGCACAAGACAATGGAAGAAATCTACTACGCGAGCTGTTAATCTTTGTTGCTGCCTGGGACCTTAGGGAGGAAGAGCTCTACTTCAAGTTCATGGTGAAAATCATGGAAGCCATCCTCGCGAACCAGCTTCTACCGTTTGCCTATCACGCTTTCAGAGAATCTGAGTAAGTCCACTAGACGAGATGGTAGAATTGAGCTAACAATGTACCAGATCCAAGGATATCATATCGCCAGCCCAGGCCGTCATAATGAAACTTCTCACCAACATCTTCCGCGCTAGACAAGCTCGCACCCAGCCCGCCAAAGGCCATCTCAAAGCGAACCACCCACAAGTTGATCAAGGCGACGTTCATATGGTCAATTTCCTGCTTACTGAGTTCCGGCGGCATATCATTCCACAAACTTGCGCACTCATATTTCTGCAGGGTCAAATTCGGGCTGGACATGCACAACCCGAGGACTTCCCCCTCAATCTCTGGGATATGGAGCGGATGTATGAGGGTGTCTACCAATACTTAGAGTTCTTCGCCATCCTCACCGAACACGAAACATGGAAGAGGATGTTAAGTAATTGGGAGATTTCTCACGAGCTAGTTACGTTACTCAAAGAGCTCGATGCAGCGATTCCTAAAGGTCAGCTGTCACCACCACCTCTGAGGAATGTTCAACATGCCCCACCCACAACTGCGCCAGCAGAGGCAGATACTTCACAGCAGCAACAACAGACATCACAACCCCAACCAGTTGCTGTCGAGCGACCATATGACACTACAGCAGGAGCTGCAGAGGCCTATGCTCCTCCACCAACATCACCATCGCCTAGGCCGTACATGGACGAAGCTGCTGATGAGCCTTCAGACTTTGAATGGCGCAACCTGAAGAAGCTTGCTGTGCTTGTGCTGAGCTCCCTGGTGTGGAAGAACAAACAAGTACAAGACCAGATACGTCCTCTAGGTGGTATTGAGGCAGTCTTGAATTGCTGTTCCTATGACGAGCACAACCCATATATCCGCGAGCATGCCATCATGTGCCTGCGGTTTCTTATGGAAGGCAACAAAGAAAACCAGGACTGCATCCATGCGTTAGAGAGATATAGCCAAGATGCAATCAACAAAGCTAAGACTTCGACGAACTCATCATCCTCTTCAAGCACTCCTGCAGCGGCAAGCGAGAGCAGCAACAGATCACCCGTCAATGTCCGCGTGCCTGACGAAGTGCTCGATCAACAAGGGTACGAAACCTACATGGACAAACAAGGGCAGGTCATGTTGCGAAAACGACAGCCCCAGCCTCAGCCCCAGCAGCCACTGACATCTCGCTCAGATACAGGAAGCAAGGGTAAAGGAAAAGTCGATGCTGCTACACTAGGCAGCATGAGGGATCCAAAAGCACTGGAGGACCTGGTGCAGCAAGTCATGCGTGATCTGCCCCGTGTGCAAGGCCTCAGGGGCGGGGAGGAGAGAGCGGTGGAGGTTGAAGAAGCATTGAAGAAGCTAGACAAAGGGTTTGACGGTGGGAGCTCGCAAGGTTGATTGTCAAACTCTTCATATACTGGGTTGAGCAAGCACCAAAAACAGCTATCGGGTTGGTTGCGGTGACGTCAGAGGTTGCCTTTGTGTAAGACTCGAGGCATAAAGGTCCATCCTTGAAGATGACGTTCTTCGTAACGAGCCCTTGCGACAGGGCGTATTTCTGAGAGCAATGTTCGAATATTTTCGAGTCGGAGATTGGCTGCAAGAGTCAGCGGTGAGGTCTAGGCCTCGGAGTTGGGTATGGTTCGCATACGAGGGATCGGCAGCAGTAAGCCCGGTTTCGGAGACATTATTACCCGAAGCAGCGCTGACCCTCGCGATACCTTCCATGGCTTGCTCCACATTTTCCAACGTCCGTCATGTCGGCTCGTAGAAAAAGTACCGGCCCTGTCTACCGTTGACGATAACGAATCGCTAGTCACACAATTTCACACCCCACAATTTTTATCGAAAGCACCGTATCGAGCAGGTCCCAAGGCCTGTGCCACTATATCTCTTGGCAACCGGAGCAAGACAGGTGGAGAAGAGGGTAATACTGGGTATACCAAGCGGATACTAGCAAGGCCCGACTTCGGAGTCTGTATGTAGAACATGCCTTGTTTTTAACTTGAATAGAACATGATATATTTCCAATTGCAACGTCTTCTTGTTGTCGACGAAGCTGCTCGTTCTGAGCTGCTTTCACAACTTTACGTCAGCGTCGTGGCTCGTGTTACCATGGCCCAAAAGACTTTTACCACACTCGTATGGCTGAGTAGTGTCGCCTCGACACAGGCCGCGCCCCAAGTCAAGCTTCCCGGGTATGGGAGCTTTGTCGGTACGACTATCTTCCAGACGCTGACCAAGAAGCCGCTGCCAAAGCCCGTGGATGCCTGGCTCGGGATCGATTATGTCTCGCAGCCTGTCGGCGACGCCCGATTTGCGCCTGTTGGCCCTCCTGAGCCGTTTGAGGGTATGAAGAATGCGACTCAATATGGATTTTCGTGCCATCAGGATCCACAGGATATCACGTACGAAGTTAACGAGGCATGTCTGAGCATGAATGTGTTTCGTCCGCAGAACGTGTCGACGCATGAGAAACTACCTGTACTTGTCTGGATTCATGGTGTGAGTTTGCGGTCTACCATGTTAATAAAATATATTTTCTGACCAAATCAGGGTGGGTTTGTAGCTGGTAGCTCGAGGAGTTTCGACGGACCATCATTCGTATCTAATTCTCGAGAGCCATTAATTGTCGTCAACTTCAACTACAGAGTAAGATAATACCACATCCAAATCCAGATATAACCTCCAATATACTAAAATCCGCGAACCAGGTAAACTCCTTCGGCTTCCTCCCCTCACCCGTCTTCGAACGCCTAGGCCTACTGAACCTAGGTCTTCGAGACCAGCAATCCCTCCTGGAATTTGTGCAAAAATATGTTTCGCAATTCGGCGGCGACGCATCCCGCGTTACACTGGGTGGCCGCTCCGCAGGCGCCCACTCGACGGCCATCCACCTCTTCCACAACTACAACTCCACAGAGGGCACCTCCCCACTCTTCTCCCAGGCCATCCTGCAATCCGGTAGCGTAACTGCGCGGTCCTTCCCAAATGCCTCGTATCCGCTCTACCAAGAGCAGTTTAGCCGGTATCTCTCCCTCGCGGGCTGTGCCTCGACCGCAAATAGCTCCGACACCGCCATCCTCGCCTGCCTGCGCGCCGCCCCCGTTTCCGCCTTGGAAAACGCAAGTGCCCAGCTCTGGCGCGCATCCGAATACAGCATCACGTGGCCCTTCCAACCCACGCGCGGCGGGTTTTTACTCGAGCAAGCGGGTTCGCAAGCCGGTCGCGATGGCCTTTTCTACCGTATCCCGACTATCACTACAAACGTGCTTGACGAAGCGAAATATTATTCTCCCGGTAACATTTCTTCAAACGCAGAATTCCTGGCCTACCTCCACACCCTCATCCCCGGTCTCACCCCTTCCGACCTCGACGATCTCCAGCACCTGTATCCGGATCCAGCCGAGGATGCGGTGAATGGGCAATACGCATTTAGTCCGAATTCCACGCAGTACAACCGTCTTTCGGCTGCGCTAACGGATTACATGTATGTCTGCCCTGGCCAGGAAACTGCGGTCCGCATGGCGGAAAAGGGAGCACCGGTTTTCAAAGCGGTGTGGGCGGTTAATAATACGTTTCCGGCGTGGAAGGGCGTGCCGCATACGGCTGACACCAAGTACACTTGGGCAGAACCCGCGGGGGCGGGTGGGGTACAGTATCCAGAGGTGGGGAAGGAGGTGCTACATGCATTTTTCTCTGATTTCGTTGCGTTAGGGGGGAGTCCAAGTGCTGGGAGGAGGGAGGGTGTGCCGGTTTGGCCAAGGTATGAGGAGAAGGAGGGTGTGCCGGGGTTGCAGTTGAGGATTGAGGCGTTTGGGAATAGTCGGGTTGAGGGGGATGGGGTGAGGAGGGTGCAGTGTGAGTGGTGGAGGGATGAGGGGAGGGCGGCGAGATTGGAGAAGTGAGTTGAGTTGGACTTACAGACTGGAAGTGTCTTTAGTCTGGTGAGCGAACGAAAAAAAACGACGTCACGATACCAAAGTCAGAACGACAAATGGATGATGGGAAGTAAGAACACATGATAAAAGTTCGCATCAAGTAATGGTATATTTTCACTCTCTTTCTCTCTCTCGTCCTACTTTCCAAATCCTTCGAGATCTCTTCCAATGTCCAAACAGCAAATCAGCTCAATCAAACACAAAAAGGGTGGGGGTATATATCTCCAAACTCCGACTCCTCCGCGAAAATAGTTTCACCTCCCCCCTTTTTATTTTCATCTTCAGTAAATATGTAGAGCGGGAAGACCACGCAAGCGTGACTCCACCCGCAACATTTACGTACAGAAGAAAATAAAAGAAAAAAAGGGGGAGAGAGAAAAGGGGGGGTATAAGGCCGTGCCAAAAGCAAGCTAACAAAAAATGAGCGGGGGGGTATCACCACCTGACATTCATAAGGTAAGAAAAAAGAACATAGGTATAAAAAACAAGTGGTGAACCAACGGGGGTGGTTAAAAAGGAACGTAAGTTATGGGAACTTGCAAAAGAGTCCCAAATCAAAACACATTACAACAAAAAAAGAGGACACACCTGCCGAAAAGCTTTGTAAACCTCGACACACACTTGTTTCCATCATCAAATCGTTTCAGACAATGAGAAAAAAGGGGTAAGCGTTGATTACAAGAACAAAAAAGGTGGGTTTGGGGGGAGGAAATAACGATTAGAAATAAACATCCAAAAAGGGTTTGGAATGTAAATGTCAAATCAAAGAGGGGTGGGGGGTGCGCAAGTGTGCATGAAAAAGATGTCAGGTTTTGACAGGTGGGTAAAACAAAACAAAACAAAACGTCAAAATGTTTGAGCAAAACCTGAGTTTGCTAAACCAAACAAGAGAATGTAAGAAAGAGGGGAAAAAAAGAGGTCGCGACATGGGCGAACAAAGAATGCAGAGACAAAAGCGTAACAAGGGACATGGTCGTGAAAAAAGGGCATGAAAAACAAAGATTTGAGCGAGCCTGGGCCAGAGGAAGCTTCCGGGTATATGGGGTTGGTTGAATCAAAGACGAGCACCAGTCGATGATGCAAGAAGCAGCGAGGCGTTTGGGTTGGGTGGAATTTGATTTTGCTCGTAGCAAGAGTCTCTCAGAGGACGAGGTAACCAAGACCAGCAGCGACAACGGCAAGGTAGGCGTTGGCAGTGAGAGAAGAGGCGGCGCCAGGGAAGGCGGCAGGGGCGGAAGCGCTGGGGAGAGCAGCAGTAGGCGCCGAGGGAGCAGCAGTGGGCGCGACGCTGGTAGCGTTGCCAGCATTGAAAGAGCTGAAAGAGGGCGCAACGGTGGGGTGGCTAGCGATGATGGTCGAGGTCTGATTCACTGGGGCGCCGGTGGGAGCAGAGCTGGCAGTGACGGTGTTGACGCGGGTGATGGTCGAGGTGATGTAGACGGTGGCATCGTAACTGACGGTGTCTTCGGAGGTAGTAGCAACAGCGGTTGCGACAAGGGCGCAGAGCGCGAGAGGGATTTGCTGGAAGGAGCGCATGATGGTAGTGGTGCTGATTGCGTATGTTTGGCTTGTTGTGACGACAAGTGAATGGGCGCAAGAGAGTAGTGTTGAATGCGACTATAGCGGGAGCGCAAATGAGTGTTGATAGAGAGAGTGGTGAGTGAGTGAGTGTATACAAAACTGTACAGTGCGTAAGCAACAGTGAGAGCTAGCTAAAGAATGTAGTCAGCCGATGGGGCAGAAGCAAATTTAAAAGAGCGAGCGCAAAGAGAGAGAGAGAGTGTATGTGAGTAAGTAGGTAGGGTCCAGGCGGAGTGGGACGTTTGAGGGGAGAAAGACGATGTGATGCGGGTGGGTCGCCGGGGAGGTTGCTCCTGCCTTGGGTGGCCGTAATTTCCCTGTTCCTGGGGCAATTTCGGCTCTTGCAAGGCGCTAACGCAGGTCGGGGTTGCCATTTGCTCCCACCAAACGGCAGGCTCGGGTGTACCTGACCAGCGCATTGGCGTGCATCCTACCATGACTACATCAAATCCTTCACCATCTCCGCCTCTTCCATCGTCGCCGCAACGGCCCCCCATCCACATCCTCGCCCTGGATGCACGCACAAACACACAACCCCAGACGGCCTCGTCGCCAGGCATGCCCTGACCCCCTCATCCCCATGTTGTCTCAACACCCAAGGCGCGTGGTTTCATGGCCGTTTGGCCAGGGAAACCTAGTCTAACCCCAATCGTTCCATCGTCACCCAGCCTGACAAGAAAAGCGCGCCGCACAGACACGGTAGGTGTGCTCAGCGAATCGTCGCGCAAATGGCCGTCAGCCGTGACTTGTCGACGCGGAGCCGGTAGGTACACCGCATCCAGCACACTACCTTTGTTCGCCCATCACCCTCGTGGCACGCTATCAGCCCTTACCGGAGCGGACCCCATTTATTGTGGCGATGCCAACTCTTGCTGTGCTGTCATCTGGAGTCAGCCTGAGAGTCTTGTCGAGCGATGTGAGAGGGTAAAGAATTTTCTGCAAAGACTCTGATCGCCCGCCTGTCTCAACACCATCGACGACTGTCCAGTGACAGCCGTCGCCTAAATGACTCTTCTGCCCAACAGCTGCAGGAGCCGCAGTAGCACGCAGCGGCCGGCCTCCAGCACGGTTGCTCCTCCATGTGCGCATGATCGTGAGAACTTGGCACACACACTGCCAGAAGCCAACAAGTCGAAAAAAATAAAATTACCATTACACCTCACCCAAGCCACGCCGCTCGGATTGGCTGCTTACCCCCCCACCCCCTGCCATTAGTACCTTTGCTCTTATTTCGTCTCTTCAGCCTCGCTCATGAACCATCGGCTGTCCATTGCAAATCCAGTTTGTGCCCCTTTGCCGCTAGCAGTAGAGCAAATGGGCCAAGCCTTTGCTTTCTCTCTCTCGCGACAAATATCCCTATCTGCCCCGTCGCCATTGCCTCTTGAACACGCGCGCAAAATGAACGCAAATCCTCGCGTAATATCATCTTGCAACACACAAACTCCCCCTCCCCACCCACCCACCCACCCCCACCCTCAGGGTTCAAACTCTGATTTGTATAGGGCGCCTCTTCATTCGTAGTCTGTCACCGCCCAGTAGTTAGCCTTGGGACTTTGGAAACTTGACCTCTGAATCAATCAAGTTTTAGGGCGGCCGTCATTCCCCGCCCCTAGTCAAAACAATATCACACACCATCCTGCTTTCAGTCGCCAAACAAACACCCAAGCAGAAGCCCTCCCTCATTTATTAAGCCCCCCTCAAAACACAACGGCTCAGCTCAGGGAAATGTGGGCGCACGCACCTGTCCAAACAATACTCTTCCCTGCAACCTTCTCACGATAGTTGCAAACACTTTCCCTTGCCCGACTCGGCAATGCATGCGTGATCGGCGGCGCAAGCCCATCCTTCAGTCCGCTTCAACCACTTCGGCGCTTTCCCACAGTCGCCGACACATTTCCTCGGCTTCGTTTCGACTGCGCGCTTGCTCGCTCTCGAAGCTCTGCCGCCCTTCAAACTCGCCCTCTGTTCGACTGCTCCTCACCTTCTCGAAGCTGACTCGCGATCTCCGTGATCCCGCTCCATCCGTTTCAGTGATCCCATCATTGAAACTCGTGCTCAGACTGTTTGCTCCCGTTCCGTTTCCATTCGCCTTTTGCTGCTGCTTGCACGCCCGCATCTTGACTGCCATGCCTGGCATTTGCGAGATGCGCGCAACCGCATCTGCAATCGGGTTGCGGTATCTTCGCACTACGCTGTACTCGACCGCAACGTGGTTAAACTGCTGCAGCAGCCGTGGGTCCAGTCGTCCCTCACCATTTGCATTGTACTGTATGCTCGACTGAAGGTACGTCGGCCCGCCCGTTCGTGGAAGAGTCACAGGAACCAGCTTCTGCGGCTCCACGTTGGATGATGCTCGCTGCAACATGAGCTTCTGTTGAGTCCGTGACGGTGGCAGGTTGGTAGGTGTCGTCGTGCCTGACCGCTGCGGCGTCTTCGACGGCGTGTCTGTACCGCCACTAAAGTTTGGCATTGACTTGTTTCTTTTCATCTTGTCCAATCCGCCTCCCTCGTCCTCGTCCTTGGCACCGCGACCGGCCATGTACTCGCCCTCGTGTGGTGTTCCTGCTGAACCATCACCGTCCATGAACCGTGATACTAGGTCGCGCCCGGATGTGTCCACCAGCGTCGATCCCACAGATCCAGCCGTATGGCTAAGGAGATTGTGCCGGTCCGACGACGACACTACCGTGGCCGCGACCGATGTTGTTTTGGGAGGAACATGATGCGAGGCACTGCGCTGGAGTAGACGTGAAGTAATCATGTCAGCATCCGGAGGCCTCGAGTGCTGGTACGAGCTCCCTCCGTTGATTTGTGTGATGCTGCTTGTCCGGTCGACAACTACCTGAGCCGCTTGGGTTGGCTGTTCCCGGATTGCGCTTATTTGCTTCGATGGCTCCCCCCTATTTCTCTCCATGTTGATCTCAGCCGCCCGGTGTTGTGCGTCGAGTATGACCGAGTTGGAGCGCGTGTTGGATCGAGTTGTTGTTGGTGACTGAGATGCACTCTCTTCCGTCCATCCGGCCTCGTCGCCATCCTCGTCCTCGTTGGCGAGGTCGAAATGCACTCCTGCACCTGGCTCGGGCGATGATTGGCGAGATCGGTTGGGTGTCGCGAGTGCGCGCCTCGACACAGCATGATCGCCCTTGGACTTGAGCCCGTGTTTGCTGTGCCCTTGTCGCGGCGGCAAATTACCGCTCGAGTGATTTCTACGTAGGTTGGCCTGCACCTGTGCTTGGTTTGCTCTCACGATAGCACCAGATGATGCATGGCGCTTGAAGCCCGGCCGCGAGTGAGGGCTACTGGGCGCAGAGATAGAGTTACCAGACTGCGAACGACGGTGGTGTCGGCCACCGTGTTCAGCCCCTTGCTGCGCCTGCTGTGCCTGCTTCTCGGCCTTGCTGAGCTTGTTGAGATTCTTGCCAAACGATGTATTCCTCTGTACGCGCTGGCCAACAACATGGTGCCGCTGGGCTTTGTGGTGCGTAGGCCGCTGGTGGCCCCCCTCGGACGGCGACTGCGAAATGTGCGACTGCGACGACGACTGTCTGGTCATTGGCGTTGGCCTCTTGGACCGCGAATGAGATTCGTCGTCGGAAGCCATGCTCACGTCTGACTGTACGGCTGCGTCCTGTCTTTCAAGTGGAGTCGCAGCTGCGGTTGGGCCGTCGGTGGTGCATATACTGCTGTAATGGTGTGTCGCTGTCTCTGCGCGTGGCAGCAACAAAGTGGAGCAGCCAGCGGAGAGGTTCGTCGTGCTGGCGGCCGAGATGGTCTAGCGGGCGGCCATGGACATTCAATTACGTGCGTGGGAGCGTTGGGACGTCGTGCAGCGTGCCACGTCGGATCCAATAACAATGAATGGAAATGGTGGAGTGCATTGCTGTCCCGTCAAATAAGCAGGCGGTCAATCAGCCCCAGCCGCTTCGGTTCACCGCGGCCCGATCCCACACGTCATATGACCGTGACCTCCGTCTACCACCTGCCGACCTTCATCGATGGTGCAAACATATATAGTGTCCCAAATCAACATCACAAATCACTCATCACACCAAATTGTTTGTTTCTTTTTCATCTGTCCATAGCCTGCCACTTTTCATAATCACAATATATGTATGCTTGCATGCCTAACTATGCCTTCCTCTAGATCATACAGTCGTAGTGTCTCATGCCTGCAATACATCTTCTAGCATCGTTTCGTCGCTCATCCATGTCCGGTGATAACCATGTCCTTACAATACACATAGGATTAATTGTCCGCTCACTTTTGCTTTGTGATGTACCGCTATTCCATCATCCTGTGCTCTCTAGCCTTTTCCTTGTCAGGCTTTGGTCTCTTCGAATCGCCCACCTTCACTGGTCAAATCGCAAAGTTTTGGGCGAGCCTCTTCAGCTTGCATCTCATTCCCCGTTGTAATGCTACCCGCTGCTGGCTAACTTGACGCTGCGCCGGGTTCATTCCGTCAATACAACCGAAAGACGATGTAGTAAGCATCGACTCACAACGCGACCGGTACGACGGGGGCGGTGGGCCGGAGGAGTATGTCGGGGCATCGGACAAATCTCCCACGGAGTCTTCGCAAACAAGGTCTGCTAATGCTGTAGGCGGCCTTGCGCTGTCTGTGCCTCGCCCTGTGCGTATAAAAGTCTGATGGACATGTCGCTCAGGGTCATTGTCCATGTCACCGAATCTTGCACTGTTGGGTGTGCCATGTCGAGGAGGAATACATTCTCGTGAATCGCTGACAGACATCAACACTCCATAACGAGCCGATGTTTGCCGCCTCAGTGGCAGGATCAAAGGTTTGAGGAAGGATGTCGATCGTGTTATGAGCACAGGAGTGGTGTCTTCCTGGACGTTCGGATAGGAAATAGATAGAGGAGTTATGCACACTGATTGTCTTCTCCTACGCTCCTTACCCGGCAGATGCGTAGATTTGGTACGTAGTATCGAAGGCATTTGAACTTGCAATTTTCTAGCTAAACGTCGGAAACATGGTGTTCGTTGTCTTGTCGCTGTTGTCGACCTGGCTACGCCGAAGGCTACGGATAGTGGCACAGCGTATTGAGCGACTGCCGAGCCTTTGACATTGGGGACTGTTGTCTCTTTCCAGTATGAGATCCCAGACATGAGTGGCGGTGATGGCGTGTTTGCACTAGCTTCCAGCCATGCATTGACATCCCGAAAAACGCTCGAGTCTGGTCGTGTCGGGCGGATTGGAGGCAGAATCGGTGGCCGAGATGAGACATGTCTGCTATCAACCGATGTTGTTGGTGCAAAGAAAATCACGTCTATCTTCGATACATCCACACATGCTGGTTTTGTGCACAGCCGCTCGGGGGCTGTCTTTTGGTGTATGTATACGATTTCTTCTGCACCCTTCAACCTCTGTCGCGATATCGCTTCTCGCACGCGCTTCTGCAGCCATTCTCTCACGGTTCTGTACTTTTTGTTCGATGAAAAAAAATTGTTATCTTTATTGGTCAAGGTCATGTTGAGTGCTGGTGGAGCGTTTGTTTGCGAGAATGTCGTACTGTGATTGATGCACGGCAGTAATATGGAAGAGGTTGGGGCGAGCATGCGGTGACGATGTCGTTCAAGTTGATGAGGTGGTTATTGTGGAAAAGGAAATTCAGGCGGTTACTGTATAATACAAACGTCATCAGTGTGATGAGACAGGAGCAGAGTTACAGTCACCTCACCCACTTTGGGCAGGCACGCCCCGGGTTTGTCGCTTAACTAAAAGAGGTCATTCACAGAGTGAATTGAAATGCCAAAATGACAATTCATTTGCCCAAACAAACTTGAATCATTAGTTCACAAATATCTCCTGAGACACTAAGTCGCCTTTTGTAAAAGGGAACCCATGATTTTATACTCCCCAACTTGTTAAATGATCTGGAAAGATGCGACAAACAGGTCAGGTTCAGCAGCACGAAATTCCTTGGATCTTTGTATCCGAAACACCTACTTAAAGTTACAACCTGCCTTCGACAAGAATGAGTCATGTATAAAAAGAGGCTTGGACACTCTGTACTCACACCCTGGTAGATTTGCGCCACACAGATCAAAGCCACATGATGCCCCCAGTCTCACGCCGTTAAGTAACATGCCGATGACCGAAGCCTTGTATTGGTTTCCGAGTTTTGTATTGATTATGTATGTAGCCTGTCCAGTTCTTTCCCCGGGCACCGCCAATTTATCTAATATCTAAGGAGATGGAATTTTATAAAAGGGTATATACAAATGATGAGCAAGATGGCCTCCCAAGTGTTGTGCCAACGAAGGCGTGTAGAATCTACAAAGGAAAACGACATTCTCAGTGTGAAATGTACAAGTATTAGGTAAAGGGTATACAGGTGATCAAAGATGGGTATCAAATGACAAGGCCGGGTATATGAATATGCGCACGGTGGGGCCAAGCTGAAGAAACAGAGAAAAGAAAATCGAAGTGTGAACAAAGGAAATTGACAACAAAGGAAAAAAAGGCCAACATTGGTGAATAGACATGACCATCAATCATGCTACCCCTTTGCGAAAACATGTCCTTTTGATATAGACAGTCTTGGCGGGAGGGACGTCTTATGAACCCATGGACACACCGCCATCGTTGGAGCCGACGAAGCCTGTTTGCATACCCATGTCGAGGCGCAAAAACTGGTCTTGGTGGTTGTCGAGACCATCCATACCAGTTGGCATGCCCATGGAACCGCTCATACCGCCCATGTTGCTTTGATTTAGGTTGTGCGGATCCATCATGGCCAGTGACTCGCGTCGGCTACTGTCGGCTGAGCTGACATGTTGCAGATGGGGCGAGAGTTGGTGTTGCTGATGTGAGTGAAAGTCTTGATTCCGTGACTGGTTCATGTGCTGGCGAGCTGCTGCCCATGCTTGGGCTTGGGCCTGAGCTTGGGCGATTTGGGCTTGCGTAATGTGCTGGGTCGCCTGCATATGGGACTGGAACTGTTGCTGATGGTGTGGCGGTGTAGGTTGGAGGGGCGTTGCGTGATGGTGCTGAGGCTGGGACTGGTGAACTGATTGTCGATGTGTCTGGTGATGGAGGTGGTGCATGGTGTCTTCCTCATCGTTCGTGTGCGGGGTGAGATCGATTCCATCGTCATCGTCGCCTTCTGCGTCAACTTGATCGCTACCAACATCGCCATTGACGGTCGCTGGCGCGCTAAAAGGCATACTGGTCTCCGCCTTGACCGGACTACCCTGTCTGGGCTGATTAACAGTAGCGTACACCTGTGCCGTCTGGCTGGCCATGGAGCTACGCGAACTGGCGTCGCAGGGCAATGGTTTCTGAGCAGCTAGGCCCGAAACAGACACCCTGTTTTCACGTATGGCAGTTCGCCATTTGTCAATCAGGCGGTCATAGTCCCAGTTGCGGTAGTCCATGCCATGCTTTGCAAGTTCCTTGGTCGTGTCGACGCCGAGATTGATACTGATGGGTGACATGTCGGGGCCACCGGAGGACCAGCGGCTAGCTTTGAGATATTCATTCTCTCTGCGGGCGTTCTCTAGCTGGACTTCAGCCTCTCGTCGTCTGTCATCAGCACGGGCATAGCAGCGTAGAATTTCAATCTGCCAATAATCCTGTCTCGTCTGGTCGGAATGCTGGCTCCAGTGGTGGTAGGCATCCGCAATGTGGCCAAAGAGTCGTTGGGGGTCATGGTCGAAAAGTGGTGGAGTAGGAAGGGGCGAGGAAGTAGCTGAGGAAGGAGCATTGGGGTTGGAGGTGCCAGAGGGAAACACTTGGTTGAGGTGTCGCTGGCGCTGGTAGGCAAGCAGGCGCTCACGCACCTGCTTATTCAGCGCTTCAAACTGCTTCTGCCCAGGCGGGGCGATGGACCATGACTCGGCAGTCGGAAAGGGCGTGGGGGAGAAGAGAGTTGAGGGTGCGGGGAGGATGTGGAGGCATAGCGAAGGAAAATTTTGGGCGTAGGGATCGAAATCGAAGAGGCCGATACCTGATGCTTTTGCACTGCATCTGTTAGTATGGAGCAAAGGTGGTGGGTTGGGTTGGGTGGGGTGATGGGCTTACTTTGCTTCACGTACGCTCTTCAACAGCTCCCGCAGCGCCATCTCGGTGGCAGCTGCAATTTCGATTTCTTCGCTCGTCTTCTGCCTCTGGTCAAGATCTGCCTTTCGCAGCTGACGTGATGCATCTCGGCGGGGGTCTGGTGTCTTGGTCAGGAGGCGCGAGGGGCGATTGCCAGCCCCCCAAGTCACGTCCTTGAAGGCACCTCTGGATTTGCCAACTTCGAGCGAGTCGTCGTCGTCATCGGGGCTCTGCATGAGCATGGACGAGTCTTCGCTGGCTATGCGTTTCTTGGTGGCGGGGGTACTGGCGCCGCTCTCATCGCGCCTTGGGGTGGAGACGCTGCCCTTTGCCTGGCGCCTGGTGATGCCGCCGCGCAGCTTACGGATTTCATCTACGACATGGATGCCGTCTGGCGCCTTTGGGTTCTTGGCTCTGATGTAGAGGTCGAGGTGGCGTCCGAGGCTGGAGGAGGTGAATGCCTGGCCGCAAAAGGGGCAGTTCTTGTCTTTTGCAGCCTTGAGCTGCGGTTCAGTGGCAGAGCGAGGCGGCGAGGATGGTTCGGGTTCGCCCATGGTGTTGGTCGCAGACTCCGACCGGTCTTCAGGGTTCCCAGGCTCGAGCTTAGTTCAAAACGAAATGTCCTTCATGCACGGCGGTCGGAGGATTAAGGGCCACGGGCTAGCTATGCCATTATTATTATTACGACGGGTAGAGGGGTAGAGGGGGCAGAGTAAGGAAAATGGGCATAGTGCACGCCAATGGCAAATGAGTGAAGACCAATTGGACGCTGCAGTCGAAGAGAGCGACGCGTGGGAGCAATATTACTTTGGCTGCTTGGCGTGAAAAGCTGCCCCTAAACCTCCTCGCGCGCACCGTGATGCGCGCGCAGATGCCGCCAAGCCGCCTGTGCGTACAGCGGGAAGCAAGCCCGCCCGAAGCTGCTGGCCCTGGCGTCTGTCAGACGACGTCGAGGCGAGTCGAAATGCCACGACGGGGTCGGCACTTTTATGTCGTTGCGCCGTGAGCATCGTGGTTGGCTGCGTGGTGGTGATACACGCGTGTCTCTCCTCATCGTCATCATCAAGAAGGGAGCAGCTCTACTACCACCACCTCCGCCATCATCATCATCATCATCATCATCATCATAATCACCATCATCCTCGCCCGCCATTGCCCTGGCCAACCACCACCCTTCACGCCAACGCCGCCCTGCCTAGCCGGCCTGCCGTTCGTGCCGCAATCTCCTCATACTCATCCATACCGCCTGCTAGCCTCTGGACTTGCCCTTTGCACAGCCGAAAAACGGTTCCCGGAGCGACCCCTGTCTCTGCCTCGTCGTCTGAGTCGCTCTCGTCGCCGCCAGCCTCACCCTCGGGCCTGCGAACCCCTGGCGCTAGCTTGTACAGCCACTCTCCCTCCACGGCGGTTCTGTGGGGCGGTCAATAGTTGAACCTTGTTATGACTATTTCCAGCTTCGTCGAGACATCCAGCTCGGGCTATCACGTACCTCATGAAGAATCGATCATGGCTCACCACCAATAACGCCCCATTATACTCCCTCAACGCTAGCACCAGGCCCATGATTGTATCTCCGTCCAGGTGCGTCGTCACCTCGTCTAGAATCAGCAGATGCGGCGGCGGCCACAGCAACTTGGCCAGCGCAACCCGAACCTTTTGCCCTCCCGACAGCAACACTAGTGGCACGTCTGATACTGTATGGCCGTGCAGACCCAGACCCCCTAGAACCCCTCGCACATCCTTTTCCTGCACATCATCACCGGCCGAATTCATTACATGCCCGAGGGCGGTTAGTTGAGGATCCGCGGACGCTATTGCAGTAATCTCTTCCACCGACTGCTGCGAGAAGCGACCAACTCTCGCCCTTGCATGCCGCGTAATGCTTCCTGACGTTGGCACAAGACCATCTCCATTGCTGCCCGTAATCAATGACACCAACGTCGTTTTTCCAGACCCGTTGAGACCAGCCAGTCCAATACGTGCTCCTGCATGTATCGTCAAGCTAACATCCCTCAAGATTGGCGCCTTCCTGTTCGTGGGGTATGCGAACGACACTTTGTCCAAGTTTACCAGTGCGCCTGGGAAGGGCAGGTCGGGTGGCTGACGCGGAAATGACAGCTCTATTGGGGCATCAAAATCTGGTATCTCAATCTCCCCACGGCACGACGTATGATAACCTGCAAGGTCACGGTTGAGCTTGAACCGACCACCTTTGGCACTGACCTGCATTCCCATTCGGTCGTCCAGTTTCTTCCTCCTGGATGCGGCCTGTTTGAGCTTTTTATCGTCTCCCTTGTCCTTAGCTGCTCTGATATTGCCTGCGATGGTCTTTTCCATGTGCTTTCTTTGCTTGTCCTGCGCCTCCTTCATCTTGGTCAAGTACCGAAATTTCTTCCATCTCTCCCGCTCATATAAGCTTAAATTGCCACGGAAAGTCTCGAGTTGCTGATTGCGCAGGACAAGGAGCTCTTCAGCTACTGCATCCCCGAAGTCACGATCGTGTGTTGTGATCAGGACTGTCGTATTTTTAAGATTGTTAATATACCCCTGTAGCCATATGATCGATGGCAGGTCGAGAAAGTTGGTAGGCTCATCTAACAATAGTACATCAGCGTACTGTGTTAGTGCGCAGGCGAGCTCACAGCGTGTCCTCCAACCTCCGGATAGCTCTGACGTCGGACCATCAATACGATTATCCTTGAATCCAAGGCCGAGTAGGACCATCCGGGCCTTGGACTCTGCAGCGTTTGCGTCCATGAGATCCAATGAAGCCTGCACTTCAGAGAGCATGCTCATGGCAGCCTGAGTCTCTTCGCTCAGCGTCTTAGGATCAATATCTCCTTCACTCTCTGCCAAACGCTTCTCGGACTCTTGAAATAGCTCTTCAAGCTTGACAAGTTCCTTTCTTGCCTGCTTCCCTCGGGCGCCACTCCTTCTCTCCGCAATAAGTTGCCCTTCTCTTAATTGCAAGCCCAGCCTAGCATGGCCAATGCGTCTGTACGCCCGGACTGGTGCAATGGGGTCAATAGAGTTCTCAACCGCATCGCTAAGTGTCATGGCTTCCTGCACATAGCGTTCCCGGACCCGGTCGCTTCGGACCACATGTTGTAATACAGTCTCGCTCTCTAGCCTCAGCCCGTCCGTCATCCGCCCGAGCCCTGGACCACTCGTCTGCCCCAAGAGCAGGATGTGCGTACTGGAAGGAATACCCGGGACCAGTCCGTCGGCAATGGCTGTAAGCAATGTCGACTTGCCCGTTCCGTTCCGTCCGACTAGCACGTAGTGGCGCGCTTCTACCAGGTGCAGGGTTGTCCGTGAGACTAGTTCTCGGTTCCCAACTGCAATACTAAGGTCCTTGATGAGAATCTACACACGACCTATATGAGCTGATGGTCCTTGTTCCTTGTACTGACGTATGAGAAGTTGCTATGTTTACGTACCTCTTTCGAAGCAGGCGCATCAAGCGCATCCAGTGCATACCGTGATTGCTGCGCTGTGACTGTGATATGACTTCCACACGGATGTCCTTCCGCTCCCGCTGCCGCCACCACTTCTTTAGCTTTTCTCACCATGTTTTTCTTTGATCACCAGCCAGCTGTCTGTCTGCCAAGTAAACTTTGCTTTGTGCCCTGCGCTGATTGAATCGATTACTGGGGATGTTAATGTCGTCGATGACTCTTATCTTTGCAAGGGCATTCCTTCAACTCATTTATACCATTTTGGGATATATCTCCTTGGTGTATTTTGTCTTAGCAAAACTGGTATGATAAAAACGCGCGGAGATTGAGACAGAATGAGTCGATTCCGACTCTTCTGATTGGCTGGTCTGTGTACGTAGAACGGGTGACTAAGATTGGAGTGGGGAGGAAGACGAGAACCATTTACATCGTGACTTCCTGTTTTGGCAATTAATTCCACTGGCCTGTGTCTGTGGTGTTCTGGCTTATAATTAATTATGGGTTTTGCAAAGGAAATGCTCAAAGTTCTGGGCATCGCACGAGGCCGACGTACGGGATTAGCGTTGCTGGATACCATCCTAATTTCGAGCGTTCAGATACTTGCCTGTATATTTTTGCTTTTTCTCTCACAATATAGTAGTACGCGCAAGCTGAACTCGTCCGCAATCAAGAAAAAGATCTACCATTTTGCTGTATGTTGGTCAGACTTGGCATCACAAACCATGATTGCCGTTTGAAGTAAATCACGTAGATCATAGATCAGCACACACCCATCCCTGAATCCGAGCACTTCCATGTCTATCTTCAAAGCCAAAGTACATACTCTAGAACCTATCTAATTTCCACACAAACTTACACACACACACGTCCAGCCCAGGTCCACACCCTTTTTTTTTTTGCCCCGCAAAGGTATTTTACTAGTGGCTGCCCTATGGCTGCCCATCACATGTCTTTCCGATGAATCACACGCTTTAAATAATGTGGAGAAAAAACACGTTTCTTCTATTTTCCGATTGGCTCGTCAGGTAATATACCTCCTTTTTTGATCCCATTTCGCCTACTTACTGCGGATGTATACAGGCGATATCGAAGTGGAAAAATAAGCTTTGGGCTATGCTTGTGATTGGTGGTTTCGGGGAAATAGTATGTGGAGCTGAGGTATGACGGTGGTGGTATGAGGGATAATAGTGATGTTAGGTATGGTTTTATAGGATTAGTTTTTTTGCAGTAGTATTTCCGAATCGTTAGACTTTTGAGAAAGCAACTGCTCTAATCATTTTCCTTAGAATGCAGGTGCAGTGGTGTATGTGTCCTTCTGCTTCATCCTGTCTTCTAGGCATATTCGCTCGTGCCGATATCGCACCGCAGTTGGAGGGCTCGAGACGAGATGGAAATTAGGTCGTAGTGACTAGACCCCAGTTGACACAGTTGGAGATTCAGCTCTCCGGGCGCTGGTACTAGTGGCATGCCATGTGTGCCCAAAAGTCGCCTCTTCATGTCTGTTTTCTGTCTGGAGACTTAGGCATCCGACCATATACCGCTCAAGAGCCACCGTCTTGCACGTGTCGATCGAGAACCAAAGGGCGGTGAAGCCGTGCGTTGCGGTCACGAGGAGAAACATGCTATAGCGAGCATTTTGTGTGCCTCGAAACGGTAGCTTATTGCGAGGATCTAATATTCTATCATTCGTTTTCTGTCGCCTCTGTTTTCTAAGGTGATGGGTAGGAATGCGACGTGTCTGTGTCAGCTTACCGGAATTTCAAAAGACATGACCTGCTTCTTTATTTCCGAAAGCCCCATGTCTATCGATATGCTTGGGTACTCAAATAGCCTTGGTTCTATGTTCTTGCATGCTTTGTCGTGAATCATGTATCAAGTTCAAAACATTCTGAATCTTATGCTTCGCGTTGTTCTTTGATAGGAGGTATACCGCTTCATCCGATACCTGATTTGACATAGCTTTCTATCAGCCTCGTAACGCTCACTGTAGATATACCAGTCAGTGATACTCACCCGGCGTCAACGGCGTATCGACAAATCAACAATCAGTGTTGTGGTTGCTTTGGTCCAGAACAACTACGCTGCCTTCTTCTTCGGGCTTCCTGAACTGGTCATCCGAATGGATGTATAGCGAGGGCGGCTGTAATTATTTCAACGTCCCTTCTAAAACCCTCCTATAACAGGTTACCCGAGCCCTGTCGTATCGGACTGTTTTTTATGTAGATCTATGATAATGCAATTTGGCCGCGCTAGGCCACGCCGTAACAGGGATATGGGGACGAGCTCCTATTGGCGAGTGACACCTTAAGGCCCACAGGACGTATTTGTCCGTTGCCAAGATCGGGCATAAACTGAGAAGACAAGAAGCTTGGAGCATGACTTACACGGCCTACCTGCACTTCCGAGACGTAGAATTTTCATAGTCGACAGGGATGGTATTCATAAGCTCGATATATTCTCGAGAAAATCATTATTTTCAAGAGAGAAGATTGGAGTGAATAAGGAAGATGACTTGGAAAACAAGTGCATTGGCCCAGAACTTGACAGGTTATTGTCATGGGTATGAGACTAGCGGGTTTGAAGCCTGTGTATACGGCCCGAATGCATTATCATGTTGATTGGAGAGTTCGCCTGCTTGCAAGCTGGCTGATCGTCAAAGGTTCTTTTTTCTCACTCTCCTCGTATCATGGTGGGGAGAAGGGGCGTGGTCACAAATGTGCGAGTCCTATCACATAACTTACTTATAACTTTGCTCTCCGAGGCGTGATCGCGTTCGACATGGCTCTTCTGCAGGAGACTCTGCGCTCCCTACACGCGCGGGATTTGCAGCATGGCTCTAAACAGGCGTCTTTTTTCGCAGTCGGCATTTCCTTCATTATTGTTACGCTTTTTGTTGTATCTCTTCGAATATATGTGCGAACACGTTTACTGGGGCTACGAATGGCGATAGATGATTGTGAGTTCGGCAACCTGCATGATTTTTATCGACTCTAGCAGTGCTGAGCGTGATAGACTTAATGGTGGCGGGTGCCTTTTGCACAATGATGCTTTCGGTTACCAATATGATTGGTATGTCCGCGATTCACACCAAACTCCAAAGTCTATATTGAACTCATGTTGACGAGAAACAGGCGGGTGGTATGGCACGGGCGAGCGCAGTAAATCGGTCCATACACCTATTACATCCTGATGGGCACCAAGCTGACACTGACTAGCACGCGACATTCGCCCCCAAGACTATACGCCTATGCTCAAAGCGAACCTCGCGACGCGTCTTCTCTATGTCTTTGCCAGCTGCCTTGTCAAGTTCAGCATTTTGGTGTTCTATCAAAGACTTGATCCACGGCGAAGAACGAGGTTGATTGTGTACTTCCTCATGGCCTGGGTTCTTGCATTATCCATCATGACATTCTTCTCCTTTGTATTGACATGCATACCGACGTATATCTTCTGGGATCTGGCGGCACAAGCAAAAAATCCAGAGAAGTGCATGTCGCTAACTACACGGCAAATCTTCTATAATATCAACAACGTCATGAAGTATGTCTAGTTGCAATATCATTGCTAAGAAAAAGAAAGACGCTGACACCACGGCTTTTCAGCATCATGCAAGATCTTGCTATATACCTGGTTCCGGTATTGATCGTGTCCAACTTGCAAATGCCACGAGCACAAAAATTTGCGCTAGCCGCTCTTCTTGGTGTCGGGCTCGTTGCAGTGGCAGGTATGTGCAATCCGAGTCACCATATATTGATAGCCAGAATGCTCACATGGAACAGCCGGTTGTGTGCGCTTCTACTACGTGCTCTTTCTCGTTAACAAAGTCGACGATGTTTACTACTACATGGCCGACTCTCTCAACTGGTACAGTATCGAGATATACATCGGTAAGAATACTCAGGATTCATTCCCCTATCCCTTCGGTAGCATAAGCAGAGCTAACCAAAGGCCTCTGTATAGGAATCATATGCAGCTGCGCATCGACCTTCAAGATCCTCATCTCAAGATTCATCCCTAAGATATCGCATTACGTAGGAAGAAGCAATGGGCAGTCGACCAGGAAAACGCCACGTAATCAGCGTGAAGTATCCCATGGCGATCAGGTCTTCATGAAGCGTCTTTCGTCAAACAGGCTGACTGGCAACCGTAAGTATGGAGTCGAAGGGATAACGGAGATTGGCAACGAGAGTCAAGAGGCGATGGTGAAAAGCCAATAGTGTGGGACTTGATGAGGAAAAAGAGCCGACGATCGTGTGCTTCATAATGTCATTGGGCGGAGTCTGTCAGTCAATATTCGCGAAATGTTCCAGAGTGACTGATGTGCAGCATTGAGTGCTCATCACCAGGACTCTTAAAATAGCTGGGCAATGAAAGCCCAGACACAAAAAGTTCAAGTTAGATCATAATGAAGTAATAATACACAGCACGATGCAATCTGTATACATAACTTTGGTGTTGTGAGTTGCCACGACACATATACCAACCCCTGATGACATCACACAAGGAGCGAGTTGGCCAGGCGCGTGATACCACGGCCTTACTATGTTAGCGCCAAACTCGGAAACAGGGTTGTCAATTACACGCGTTACCGGCACTTCGCTTCGACGAGGTTAAAGTCACGAGTCAGGGTACTGTAGAGACCTGTTCCGCCAACTGACGTGGATATTATCCGATGTGGGGATAGAAACCGCTCTTGCACATGTGAAACTCCATGACTGAGAGTTGTGCGATGACTAAAGAACATCAACAGCGATGTTCGTACGAAACCATTTCCACCACTAAACCTACCGAGTGCAAGATTGTTTTGATTGCGGCGACGACGAAGTTTCCTCTAATCGCTCTTGCTCCGAAGCTACTGATACCGGAGCCCAACCAGCGGGGAAACAATTCCAGGAAAACGAATCCCATGACAAATCAATCGAAATGAAAGAAGAACAGGACGACGGGAAGGATGGGAAACCACAAGGATGCGAAAGAAATGAGGGCTCGCAAACCTCGTCGTCCGGGGGGAGGGGGGTTATTCTATTCGACAAATGTCTTGAAGAAGAAAGAGGAGCAACGCAGATACCACACCAAAAATGACATGTGTAAACGGACCACATAGCGAAAAGGCCTGACGCCCAAACAAGAACCAATTTGCGACAAACATCACCTTCAAGCACCCCCCGTACTGCAATCTACAGCATCCCTGCCCCGTCATTGGTAAGCTTCGCCACGATGACCTTAACAAACCACCGTTATACCCTCCAAGCGCCTACTTACTACACGTGCTTCCAGAACCCCCCAAAAACCCCACCCTCATATCCGCATCCTACTACAACCGTTCCATGCAACCCGCCACTGAAAATCCCGCGTGATTAATATCAGCCTCGCAAAACGGTCTTGTCCGAAGTGGGGGGTTGCTCGTACTTACTACCCTTTCCTGTGGCTGTGCAAAAAAGAGAACATGCACCACAAACGTCGCGTGCGGAACAACAACCCTGGACAATAGCAAGCAAGGGATATGGTGGGATGTCGGAGACACGGTCGGGCTTACTTTACCTTGCCTTGCATTACCCGCCCGTTTTTTTTGGGGGGGGGAGGGGGGAACAAGGGGGAAGGCCTGGAACACTTGACATCATGATCTGAGGCACTAATGCGGGAAGTAGCGATGCTTGTTTTGGCTGTCTGCGTCTATACTTGCGGACTTCACTTCGCGTGAGCGAGAAGCATGCTGCGAGATGCTGCAAGATGGATGGGTGAGGCGGGGTTGTTGAGGCGGGCACGATGTTGGGGTTGGGGGGAAAACTGTTGGGGTTTCTACTACTTACGCAGTAGAACCCTGGTAGTGGTATACATGTAGCTGCGATCTTGTCAGCTTCTAAGGTCTAGACCTTTGTTAGGTAAGAAGACAGTCGACATTATTTTTAGATAGTAGTGGTAGTAGTAGTAAGTAAGAAGTAAATAATTCTCTATGTAGGAGGGTGATTCAACGGCTTTGTTCCGCTACTGTCCAAGCAGAAAAGAGCCAAAGTGGGATACGACGACAACGGGCAATTTAGTGTGATGCCCTCAAGATTCCTCTTTCGCTCTTTCTATCCCCTTGTATACTAGGTCCCTGGCATTTCAAGTAAGCGACTGAGATATGGTTGATGATCTATACCATGCGTAGATTAAACAGCACAGTAAGCGTTGCTGGGTTCTTGTAAATCTCGTATGCGAACTAGATCAACAACATGTAACGGCCGTAAGGCTACTACTACCTTGGCACGAAAATACTCGTACGATCAAAATCATTGAGCAAAATGATAGGCCATTGTCAACAAAATAACACGTCTATTTTGTGGAATTTAGCCTCCAAAACTAAGCAAAGTATAAAGTGAGGTTGGGGGGACTATATACTTTCGTATTCACACATACACCCTTGCAAACACCGTAAGCGCAATATTACTTTCAGGATGACTACATTGCCGCACAACGTTGCCCCAGTAAAACGACTTTTGAAAACTTTAACATTGCAAGTTTAGCTCTGAACAATCTTGTCTCCCGCTTTGCTGCAAGATCCAATCTCGCTTACGGGTGAAAAGACTGGAAGAATACGATTGGCATACTTCGCTTGGAGAGTAACAGGAAAATACCCAACCGAGAGAGACCAAATTCCATATTCAAACTTCATCTTCCCAAGCTTCCTGAGCTAGGAGAACACGGGCTTACCACCCTTGGGAAACGACTCCCAAAAAAAAAGAAATCCAACGTTGTGCTAAATCAACCGATCGGGCCTCACGCCTCGCGCATACACATACATAAAGAATCAAGAACTTCATCCTTCCGCATGTTTCTTTTTGGATGTGCCCGCATCAACAAGCCTCTTCCGACCTTTGGTAGCAACCTCAACGGGGAAGACACATGTCAGCCCTCGCCGATCAATGACGGTAAGTTCGAGTTCTAGTGGTTCTTGGCGGGGAAAAGAGGGTGGTTGGTACAATGTGTGGGCGGCCTGATGCGAATCCTTAGATTGTGAGCGAGGTGGTTACAGCGCATGTGTAACATGTTCCATTGGAAACTCGTCTTTTATCGTTGGATCGGTCGATTGGTGACAGCTGCGAGCAACAAAGGAATCAGGCTGAGAGGGGAAGGTGACTAGGGGGGCCGGATGCGACGGCACTGTCAGATGATCGAGGACCCTGAACACGCGTAAGACCAAACAGATGATGAGCTGGCTTGCCACAAGGAATATGTGTAGCGAAGAAGAAACCTGATGATAAAGGCGCAACGATGCTGATTGTAGAAAAAAGAGTGGTAAGTTGATTATAGTTGTTTAGTGGTTTTCAAAACTTGTACTTGCTGGGTATCATCGCATCCGAAGACCCGGGGTGGAAAAGCGCAAAAAAAAACGTCGAGACACTGGTTGGCACTACGAAGCCACTCCAAACCCTTCTCCCCCGGCCCAAATCCAAAAAAGTAAATCCCAGAGCTCCAAATGAACGCCTCGTTGATGCAACGCTATGCTATGCAATAAACCCTTCTATGTCATTAAACATTGCTTCTCCTGTCGTCTTCGTTCTGTCTTCAGAGGCTGAATGATGTTATGACAATATTACGTTCTCTTTCTGCTCTTGTATGACACCGCCGACGTTTTCCGCAAAGACTTTTTGTATCGGAAGAGTAATGGCGTTCATGATGTTCTCGCGGAAATCAATCTTGACGTTGCTCTTGTCGAACCAGTAATGGCGGATGAACTTGCCCTGGCAGTTGCTGATTTCTACGCCGGGGAAACCGTTTGCTTCGGCGCATTCCAGTTCTTTGATGTTGTCCTCGTAGTCGTAGCGGATGTACTCGCCAAAAGCAGATTGTTCGTGGAAGCGCGGCTGCTTCCATTGCGAGCAGTTTGCGTAGCGCGTGTCGTCAGGGCACTCGTGCCATGCCTTGAGGATAGGCATGGTGTCTGCATTGTTTTGCACAATCATGAAGCCAGTATTAGTGTAGGTGCGGTTGAAGCGATCAGAGTTGTACTGTGGTTCCTTGGCAGTCCAAGGGTCCTTTGCCATTACAAAAGAGTGTTGCGGCTGGATGTCCCAGTAGTTGAGCATCCACTCGATTGGGACGTGCAAGAAGCGGAATGCGGCATCGGCGTCGAGGAAAACAATGAACTTGTAGTCCTTGATGTGGTTTGCGAGCGCAGATGGCTTGATCCAAGTAGCGTGGCGGTCTTCAAATTCGCTTGCATGAATGAACTTGTAGTCGTAGCCATGGACCAATGCATATGTGTAGTGGTTGAAAACACCGCCAGAAACGTGGTTGATGTTTCTCCAGTCGTATTCGCCCTTGCGGTATGCATCGGTAGAGGGTAGTGGTCTTGTTTCCAAGTCCAGGACTAGGACATCACTGCCTAGGTTCTTCGTATAGCGCGGGTTGGGTGGCAAAGTGATGCGGGTGCCGTTTGGTTCGCGAATAAAGGGCGCAGTGGGCGCAGTCTTGATGTCCTTGTAAAGTAAACGTATGACTTCACTGATGGATACATCCGAATGGGCGTTTGCAGCAGCACTGTGAAGATGGTGGTTAGCTTCGTCTAAAAAAAGAGGGGAGTAGCTTTCAGGGTGCTTTCGTCCCGTGTGCCACGCGATGGTAAACAACGTACATAGCCGTATTGCCCGCACCGTGGGTAAACACCATGCGAGGTGGGCTCTGCCATGCCACGAAAGCAAAGATAAAAACTATCACACAGCCAGCGCTCACGGAGAGCATAAAGAGCGGGCTCCGACCGCCCATTGCAGGCAGCATCATGACGGGCAGAGTAGACCTAGGACCAGAAGCGGGAGGAAGATGCGCAGGAGCGACACAGGGCGGGAAAAAGAGTCTTGATGGCGAAAGGGGGGTTTGTGGCGTCCTGTGGCAGGACGTGGGGATCAGCGCAGCTTAAAAGAAGAAGGGCGCTGCAGGCCGTCAGCCGAAGCCAAGGCGCGCAGGAGGTGGCATGGATCACCAGAGAGATTGCGCTTGGCGTACCTTGGACTTTTTACGGGCAGGACGCAGCTAGACGGACCCTAAGCCTTTCCGATCTGCACCGATTCCAGGCGCCTTCTAGTCCATATCCATACATAACGTGCCAGCAAGAGTAGTGTAGTCGTTAGTGGCGAATCATCAGTCCGCCCGACGCTAGCCACTGGTTCGTCATGAGCGTCTGGGAATGCAACTCGATGGGGGCGGATGGGTAGCCATGGTCGGACAAGCCGATGCAAGCAGTCGGGTAGGCGCCATTCTACATACACTTCATGCCGCCACGGCACGGGGATGAGAGAATCCAGATTAATCAACTCCAGCGTGGGCCGGGGACGTGGACAACGTTGGTGACCCCAAGGGTCCAATTTGCGGCGACGCTTGGGCTGATGGAGTAATCTCCCCCCTCCCCAACTCAACAACTGCCCCACAAATCCTTCCCACCCTTGGCCCCTGATAAGCCATGTCTCTTCGTCCGAGATTGATCAGTATATTAATCCTGCGCTGAGTTTTCCCACAATGCCATTATCTTGTCCAGTTTGGTCTTTTCTTGTTTGCGCTATTCTTTGTTGTCCACGCTTTTGCTGAGTAGTCCGCATCTTTGGCTAGTAGTGGCTCGCTTGACAAAAGCAGCTCGTCCGACGCTACAATAGTAACTTGTGGTGACTAGCTCCACGGGTACTCATATTCTAAAATAGACCTCATCGGACTATAGTGGCGAACAAGCACGGAACAGCAAACTGCGAAGCGATTTCGACATTGCCGTTCATTGTGTTCATTTCGTGTCCATATGATTCACTGTTCCGGCAATATTGTTGTTGTTGTACTATCTTTGTGTGGCTGACGTAGATTATAGCTACTGGAAATGGCGATAATGGGGAATCCGAGTCATATTTTTGATCAATCAATCGTATATTCTCTAAACACCGGTGTCGACCGTTCCTATCTATTCCACGCAATTAGTCCTGAAAGTAAAACGAAGCGCCTTTTGGCCTTGTATACTACAGGCAACCAGTCCCTGTCTCGAGAAAACCTCCGTACTACAAATTTTCAATTGCAACTCACTATACATTGCCTCATCAATCAGGCTTTCATTCCAGATTTACCAACAGGTGGAAACCCCATTCCACATTCATCCGACAGGAACCCCACAGCAAACCTAGAATACTTATCGCAAAAAAAACCCTCATCCAGTCGAGCCGGCACCATGCGTTCACGACATGGGTTCCCACTTACTTACATACATGTACCTTCACCCATGCAGGCTAAGCCGGGAAGCCAGCAGCCAGAACTCCCGCCAAGGGCAAGTCGGAGTCCCTTTTGCCGCAGAACACGTCGCTTAGGCCTTGGCAACGGCCCTGAGCAACCAATCGACGATCCGTGCCTCTTCTCATCCTGAGACTTGTCCAGATGGATAGTCGTCTGTTGCTGAGACAAGCCAGGAAGGGATGCTAAGCTTAATGCCTTTTGCTTGCTGCATATTTTTCTTTTAGTCTGGAACTTGGAGCGATTCAACTTGGTGGGTAAGCAGATCAAGGGTCCAGAAATGCAATGGGGTAGGTATTTATAGGATGGATGATGGTGGCCTTAGTGGCCTTCGTATTGTACGTACTGCTGCTAAAATAGAATGTCAAAATAAGCAATTGATTCCTGCAAATGTCATGTGATTATCACAGTGCAATGTTGACACATCCGGCGAACGCTACATGCAAACTCGTGCTATTCCCAATACAATACTTTTTTGGTAGTTTCGTTTGGTGATGCATATATCACCAAATGCCCGACGAAAAAATGCACATACTTCAGTCGGATCAAAAGTAGCAGGAAAAAGGACTCATTGGCCAAAACACCAGTATTTGACTGGTATCCTCCATATATTTTAAACTATGTAATAATCTGTGTCATGTATCGTAATGCTACCAACAATAGCTGTAAAAATGAAAACAACCCGCAGTGATGATAATGTTCGCCTATCCAAGGGCAATCTACAAGAACAACATATGCCAGACTCTATTTTTGACCCGCAAATCCTTTTACCGCCCGCCATGAACGCTGCGTTGCGTTTACCAGTGCGCCCAAGAAAGGAAAGAAACCGAAGATGTTGGGGTATCCAATGTGGGATAGTCGCCAGACGCCGAATATGCCCAAGAATGCTGTGAACACCAGATAGAGTCTGTAGTAAAAAGAACCGTAGTAAGAAAGTAAACAATGATGGCCGTGATACATACACGAAGCCGTCATATATAGTTCCCCTTGGGCAAATGCGATACGACTTCAAGTCATACCGACACTTACATCAAGTGATCAAGATTGTGTCCAACCTGGAGCAGCTCCGGTGCAAAATTGACCAGGTATGTGATATCCGCCTCGTTCGCTATGTGATGCGCCATATCGTCCATGTTACCCATGATGGTATCAAACCCATCGTCGGACATGTCGTCAAGCTCTTCGTCAAGCTCGTCGTCGTCGACATCAACGTCCTCAGGTTGTGACGGCTCCTCTTGCACACCATTTTCACCGGAGGTTGCCCACTCTTCTAGGTCGGCTTCGGAAAAGAAAGAGTCGCCACCTGCAGAGTCACCCGTTGAGTCATCATTCTTAGCATCTTCGGGGCTGGTCTCGTATCTTGTGACCGAGAACGTATCCAGATCTGCCAACGCTGAGCCGAATGATGATGGAACGGAGGAAGGAGTTGGTTGGTCGAATTCGTCTTCGTCGTCAGAATAGGCGTGTTCCATGGCTTCTTTGTCAAGGCCTAGTGTAGCCATGTGCCTGGTTACATGGACACCGGTCTTTGACTTCTCTATACATGCCGCATCACAGGGTGATCCATCTCGGCCAATGAAGAGAATACGATCTCCATATTGGCTCTTGAGATGCTGAGCGACACTGGGCGTTAACCAAGCGCCAGGGAGAGAAAGACGCACAACCTCAGCGACCCCAGAACCGAGTAACTTCTGCAAGGCAACGATGATTGGATGATCGGCGTCCAGGATCGAGTCATCGACCATTTTATTAACTAGCCGAGAGAGCGAGGAGTTGATGAAGATGTGAACATCTTCGAACTTTGCACCGATATTCGCTAGGGATGCGATAGTGCCGGCTACTTTGGTGTGCGTGGTTGACTCTGCAGTGGCGATCGTGGCCAGCACTCTGACGCGGCCGAGAAACCGAAGATACCTATCGGCGATGGGAGGGAGAATAGTAGCAGTCTCAGTTGTCTGCGACGGCGTGTAGATTTTGATGTTGTTGTTTTGATAAAAGTAGGATGTTGTTTCGTCGTGGATTTGCTTGGAAACAGTGAACAGGGAGAATGCGTTATTGCTGCGGAGCCGCTCAACAGTGTTTTGGGAATGCGACTGGGAAAGTAGTGGCTCGTAAATCATGTTGCGTATCTCTGCCGGCATATCATTAAACTCCGCCATGGCTGTCGAAGGTGATGGCCAGAGGGGGGGGGGTATGTTTGTATGATGGGTGGTGGTGCCAAAGGTGATGGTAGGCTTTCGAGTGGGGTGAGGCGGGGTCCAGGCGGGTAGTATGCAACCAGGGTGAAGGCGCGAGCTAATGCCAGGAACGCTACGGGAGTTGTAACAGAAGGCAGCAGAGCGAGAGCAAGTTGAAAACCACTTCACGTGAGACGTCGACAGGAAACTGCTTAACAGTATGTACAAGCAGCATGTACAGGTGTGTGGGTGGATGATGGAACAAGTGTCGAGAGGAGATGCAAGAGAGATGGAGGTATACGAGGACCTGTGTGGCAGAAGGCCGAAGGCCCGGAGTTTGATCCACGTTAGCGTGCCCACATGAACATTAATTTCGCGCAACAATTCAAGGGGGGTAGAGCTTTTGCCAAGCCGCCTGAACCACGGGACGGACCTTGATATATTCACCTGGGCACACACGTTGTGTGATTTCGCGCAGGTACAACCTTGGTTCTGTTCTGTCACAGTCTTCAATACAATGATGGCCATCCTCTTAGCACAATGTGGCGCCCCGGCGGAAAAGGCCAAAACGCCGCAGGTACGCAAATAAGCACGGCACAGCCATCCATCTGACTGCAGCTTGGCCAGACCTCGCAGGTATTAGCCTCGTTCCTACAGGCCGCCTACATGGGCGAATCCAGCATGATGCGTTTACGGCGACAAGTTGCCGCAAGCAGCATTGTGTATGTATAAACATTGCAAGTGGCGTACATGGCGGGAACCATGGTACTATGCTGACGTTCAGAGAAACGAAGCCTCGTTGTGGTTGAGCAAGCCCCTGTACAGGCCACAGTCCGAAGTCGCTCCGCGCATGCTTTTGGCGACGGGAATATAGTAGCTGCCCAGATGGTTTTCCCAAATGACGTCTAACATATTCGGTGGATGGACCACGAGCGAATAGATGGCGGACGCCCCCTTCGAGGCGACATGCTGAGACGTGACCACTCTGGCCATGAACGTGACGAAACGCGTCACACGATCAGTATTCACGTGACCGGGACATGTTTGTAGGGTGTGTACAGGCAGCGTTCAGGTGTTGCTGGGGCCAACAGACGCATTTGCTTTTAAAGAGCCGCGATTGGGGACAAGAGGAGAGGAGAGAACCATGGCCCGGGTTGCGAGGTGACGTTTGCCGGATGCCAAGTCTTTCTGGCGCTAAGCAATCGATAAGACACCCTGCATGTCTCGAATATCGCTGCAATCTACTTGCTGTATCTGCCCACCTCGCAATTCGGCAGAAATGTCGGCTTGCCTTCCGCCTCTCGTAATTTCTCTCATGGCATATGGGATATGTGGTCTCTTGTTACAACGTCGCCACCTCGTGTGTGTATGCCTTGAGGTGGTGGGTCCTCACACACCATATTACCAGCTTCGTGACTCACTAGCCCATGGCTGCTTTACAGTCACCTGATTCGTTACAAGCAGGTCAGGTACTCTTCTTGCACTCCGGTTTCACACACACATATCCATATTTATTTCCAGTGATCAACAGACATGACTCTTCATTTAACGTCAGTGGCATGGCAAGTGGGGCTTCCATCCACAAGTGTACCCTTCAACTAGGAGTAGAGCTATATGAAAAACAAGGCTTGATAAGAGTCCGCCAACATTGGAGCCTTGCGGCTCTGCTGATATCTTCCTCTACAACTTATTCATAACGCTGAAATTTGAACTTGACTCACACACTTACTCCCAATCGAGCGAGCATGACCACCCAACTTCTTTGCAGCCTGCCCAACATCAATGCACAAGCCTAATCAAAAGATTCGCCAGCCGCTCAGGCTGCTCAATCGCCAACGAATGCCCACACTCAAAAATCTCAGCAATCTCGCCCTTTTCCGCAACAGACTTCATCTGCTGTTCCACACGCGGCCCAAAAAATCTGCCTCCAATATTAGCACTTTTGGCACCCACAACCCTTCAGACCCCACCCTCCCCCATTCTCAAAAACTTACTCTAACGCCCCAACAGTCATAACCTTACACTTCAACTTCCCCTTACTCAAAATCTCCTCCTCAATCTCCAAATTCACCCAATGGCTCCGATAACTCTCTAGTATCCCCCTCGTTCCCCCAGGCGTCTTCGCACACCTCACCCACTCATCCACGGCCCCCTGATCCAACGCACAAGGATTACAACACTCGCTCCTCATAAAATGCGTCCAAAACTCTTCTTCTTTCCCCTGAATCAGCATCTCGGGCACGTGCGGCAGCCAGAAGAAGGGGATATGCCAGTTCCACACGCCTGTCTGATTATACTGCGCAGCAATGTTATCGCGCGTGAAGAAAGATGCTTGTGTTAGTGCCGACGATAAGAGCATCTCGCAGAACGACAAGTGCGTCACGCGCGTAGGATACAGGCCTGCGAGACAGAAGGCGTAGGTAGCGCCACGGTCCTCGCCGTGGACGGCAAACGTCTTGAATTCCAGCGCGTCCATGATGCCGATCATGTCTTTGGCGTTTGTGCGCCCATCGTAGCCTTCGCTGGCGGGGGGCTTGTCTGTCGCGCCGAAGCCACGGAGGTCCGGCGCGACGATCGTAAAGTGCGGCGTTAGCAGAGGGAGGATGCGATACCAGTAGTAGTGTGTCTTGGGTGTGCCGTGGAGCAGGAGTAACGGCGGCCCGGATCCAGATGTGATGTAGTGTATCCGGATGCCGTTTACCCGTGCCATGTGGTGCTTTACGGGCTTGCCATCGTGGTCGTATAGTTCGGGCATTGCGCAAGGGGTCCTCGGATCATTGGCAATGCGGGCTTTCCGGATGTTTACTCGGGTTGTTTTTTGGTTGCGCGTCTTTGTTACATACCGCTCAAGTCGGGGTAGTGCGACCCCGCAGTAGTGAGCGTCATTGGCGGCATCTAGCTAGCTAGCTAGTAACAACGCAAATAGGCCCGGAGACTTCCCCGCACTGTGAGTCGTATTCCAACAATTGCGGCAATGCGATAAACATCCATGAAATTCCACTCATGTGAAATAATCTAGAGAACAAAGAAATGGTCCTGTTTTTTTTGAATCATCTGCAACTATTCTACCTGTCGGGAAAGCTTCTACATTAGAAAGTGTGACAACGAAAGCCGCAAAAGGAAATCCTCCAGCTAACCAGACCTAAAATTAGCACTCAATATATCACTTCAACAAGACCCCAATTGCATAATGGCCAAACGTCTTGAAATAATCTAATATCTCCCACTGCATAGCGAGAACCACCCCGAAACGAGAAAAATCATAGGTACTTAGACTTCAAAGCAATAAAACCCTTCCCCACGTTTAGATAATCGTACTGTACCACTTGGACTACATGCAAAGGCTCATCCTCTACCATATAACTGCTTACTACTAGAAAATTACCAGGCCGTTGTCGCCATTGTGTCTTATTTGTAGAGCGCCTCAGTTTGCGACGTAGCAGGACTCCCCCACCACAGACCGACTACTAAGCCCGTACAACTCAATACAGCCATAAAATGGTAGTATCTAGTCTTCCAGCCATTCTAACACACCGATAGGCCAACCTCAGCCCTGTGGCGGCAATGCGAAGATGATTCATGCAATGTAGCCACCCTGGTCAGTACTTTCTAGCGAAGCGATCTGAGCGGGGCATTCTCGAACACGTTAGCACATCTTGCGTGATAGATAACCTGTAGTTAATCTAAGCCACACTGGGCACTAACCTAGGGTGTGGCTGAAAGCTTTATAAGCATAGACAGATGATGGTTAGTTAGTTAGTTATGCAAGTGACATTGTCGTCCGAAGTTTCCCCGCATAAGCCTTACATCCTAACATCATCACCCTCGACAGCAGCCGCTTTCGCAAGACGGTCGGCGTGTTTAATATGCTTCTTTGGGCTATGCTAGAGCCTAGTCTAGGTAATCGGAAAGCTGCTCTCTTAAAATTCTCGAACCTTCGATATAGTAAAATAAGACCTAACGTCCCTTACTATACGACGAGAAACTTTGTGGGCCGAGAACGACCAGTCAGACCGCAAGGGTAATGGATTTTCCGACACCGCGCTGTGTCTCATTGGTCGTTCTCGGCTCACAGGGTTTCTCGTCGTACAGCGAGGGACGTTATGTATTGTGTACATGCATCCTCGTCCTTCATAGAATAGAGATATTAAAAGAACCTACATAACTTAGAATAATAGCATAAATCATCATTAATGTTGCTACAAACACTTCTGTTCATGGTCAAGGTCAATACTGCAACTCCATACTCTTCCAGACCCGACGCCTATGCCAACGGTGTTCCCGCACACCACTGAGCATGACGGTCGATATTCTGATGGCACCCACAGCATGTTCTTACCGGCATGCTCAATCCATGTATTATCTGAGCTCACACATATGCCTAGATACAGGGGGCGTTTGAGTTCTAGGACGTCGCTTACGCCAACTTGCGAGGTCCGAACAACGATAGTACCTACTTCAGTGTAAAGATAGGAACCAGTAGAATCGAAGGATATGTCGAAAAGAGTCCTGGCGACGTTGAGGGTTTGCAGGCACGCGCCGCTGCTCGTATCCCAGATCTTGACGGTTTTGTCGTCTGACGCCAACGCCAGCTGGGCCGAGTCGTGCGAGAAGGCCACCGAGCTGACATAACCAGACTCTAGAGGTGTGACGTGATCTGCACAGTATTGTATTGATCGGAGTCAACTCGAACCATCTCTTCGGCTTCCTTTATACTTTTTAGCCTACCATCCCAGTCGTCAAGCTTGATCATATCCCGGAGGAAGACGACTCCCCTATCTCGGTAGTAGGAGCAGATGCTCCTCATCTGGTATGCAAGAAGCATTTTGTAAAGGTCGAGGACGTGTTTCTCGAGTTCGTCTCGTAGGCCGGCGGCCGCTTTCTCCATTCTATGCTTGTCGAGAAGGAGGTCCGACAAGTTCCAGTACCAGCCCATTCTTGAGATGGCATAGGCAAGTCCACTACGATTGGCAACAGCCTCGCTGATTGGGTTTGCGAGAATCTACTAATAGATTAATAGAAACAAGCAGTTGTAATTCCAAGAAAGAGACTCACCTCCAACACGAAACAGACACCAACCCATGCGAGAGCAGCTTCTGGGGCAGCCTTTACGGCCCCGTCTATCATGCCTCTCACGGCGTGCACCGCTTGCATTCCGTCATCAATACCTTGCTTTACCGCAGCCTCCTTCTCCGTCTTGTCTAAGCCAGCTCGAGTAAGCAGCGTCATTTAAGACCGCCTCTTCTCGGGGTTTTCCTGTTCAATCTCATTCTCTGGAGGCTCGGAATCTGCTGAAGTTAATTCGCCATTGCTAAGATTACAAGACAGAATTCTCTCATATGCGTCGACTAGATCAGGCTCCTTCGCTTTAAGCTCATCATAGGCTCGATTCTATAACGGTCCGCGCAGGCTTGACGGTACAATGTATGTTGAGCTAGACGAAGCTGACTGACTAACGGAGACTGCTGGTGCGGGTGAATCAGCTTATAGCGAGGATATGGGTAGAACGGTTGCGGGCGGTAGTTGACCAGCAGCAACTCGGTCATCGGCCCCAGGGTGGCCATTCGTAACATGTGCATGTTGGTCCAATTTTGACTTCTCCCTTTTCACATCAGACGATCCTGCGATTGTTTCTAATGGTTTCCCAGCTTATCCGTTGTATTTCTTGCTTCGCTTAAATCTCTCTTTCATCAACGTTACAAAAAGCGGCGCCATAATTTGCAGAAGAATGATGCAACTGTGAGAATAGGCTGTTAGTTAAAATGTATGCTTTAGTTTTGATCATTGTTGTGAATAACATAGCGATGTGGACGCAGCACCGCCTGAAACACTCAATCTACTAAGTAATCGTTCATGCATGATTGTACCCTATTATCACACGCCACATCACGGTTGCTGCAAGAGCAGTTCTTCGATGTACATGGGCAATCGCAGCTGGAACCAGATTGGGATGTCGAAGTGGAGCGGCGACCCCGAACCGAACACTAGAACGTGATCGCTCCACAGCGGCAACGATGCTGCCGTGCTTGTGTAACTTCTAGGCGCTTCCGACATGTTTTTCCCTACTTCGACCATCGTTACAAAACTTGCAAGGTAATTATGCTTTATAGTCTCATCCACCTTTCCTGTGAAGCGAAATAGGAAGAAGTCGGAGCGAGAGGGAACAAGCAAGCTGAGGACCAGGCGTCAAGGACCCGGTTAGGGTGGAGGAAGGCAGCTGCGCGTGTGTAGCTTAGACTGGGGTTGGGAGCTGATGGAGGTGGAGTGGCCAGTCGCAGGCGTTGGGACTGCACAGGGTCTGGCGGGCCGGTGCGTAGTTTCCGTCTATAACATTCGTGCCATGATGCTTCCAACTAAAGCTAATGGAGGCGGCAGGATGTAAGGCACCTAATATCCCACCAAAAAGTTAGAGCCCTTAACAGTATCGCAGGCTAAGCCTAGTATCGTTTGCTATGTCTTCGGCTCGGTAACAATACAAGGGCACAGCTAAAGCAGAGGTAAACGCGGCTAAGAACATACGTCAGATTGCGATAGCACGGGATAAAGGATACCACGAGCGATATAGCAATAATATACCAGTCAGCGGAGGCGTTAAAGGCTAATCAGTTAAACTCAGGGGCAGCGTAACGCGCTAGTGCTGTGCTACATCTACTTACGAAGTCGACATAGCTATATACTTTACTACATTACGATATTAGTCGTAAATTCGTTATCACTCTCGCGCAGAGAGCCCAGGTCTTCAGCGCTTAGGCTAACTCAGCAACAACCCCGCGAATCCAAGAAGCCAGTAACGTGCAACTATAGCTAACGCAATAAGCCATTCTACAGCAGCGTAAAGGACCAACGCGCGTTCACTAATTAGTCTATAATACCACCATACCTCTCCTATACAAAGCCACCACCAAGGCTACAAAGCCACCAATAGATACTCTATTCCAAACTTCCTCCGCCCGATTAGCAACCAACCAGTCACAGGTGACAGCCCCATATTACGACCACTTCCTTACACGCGGCTGTTAGGCTATCCAATCTAAACGCCAGTCAAAGCTCGAACCATCCAACAAAAAGATAAAGCCAAACTCAAATACTAAAGAGCACAATCACGGAAAGATAAGGCCAGAAATCGTAGAGCGGAAGAAGCTAAAGCTAAAGCCCAATACCAACACGATAGCCGCAGGCACGGCGATGGCTAAAGCCATACATAAGAAATAAAGAAATGCTAAGGAAAGAGCACAAAAATATATATAAGAGAGCGAAAGTACGATAAAGGTTTAACCAATTACCATTCTCTTTCGCTAGTACATCTTTGCCTCGGGGGCTCTATATGGCTGTGGGATAATCTTAATTTCCTTAACCCGTGTTTCGCTCGTTCGTGGGACTTTTGCCCTTTGCGCTGGGTTACCAGCTTCCTGCTCTGACGCAGTGCTCTTCCATTTCCGACCACGTTTCTTCATGCCCGCAGTAGCACCTCCTGTCTCTGGTGCCGCACTTGCGACATTTCTGGCTTCTTTAGCAGCCTTTTTGGCCTTTTTCTCTGCCTCCTTGGCGTCCGTCACAGCGCGTTCCGCTCGCTTCTTCGCGAGGTCCTTATAGGTCGCCACTCTTGCTATACCTATTACCTTTTGATCGGCTGCTCAGCGAGCTTTTCCTTCGTTGTTAATCGCAGCTAAGAACTGATTTTGATAATTAAGGAGTGCAATTTTGGCAAGGTACATCTGAGCGGTATTTGCTACTTTCTGTTGGAGCTTCGCCTTATGCTGGCTGCTCGCTTTATCCCTAGGAACCTGTTTGATCCTATCAAGTAGCGATATTAAAGCCTCCCCAGATACTGGCGTTGTAGGCGTAGGCAGTGCTTCGTAGTCCGGACAAGGACCCACTCGCGGCTTATTAGTGGTTAAAATAGTTGGCTTTACTGGGGGCTTGGGGATTTCCGCAAGAACACTTTCAGGATTAAATAGAAACAAACCGCTTTCTCTCTAGGCTTTAAGGATGTTTCTTTTTGTAAACGCCTTTTCTCTTGCTAGGCTATACAGATAAATGAAGTGCTGCTTGCCGACTGTGTTTACTCTATCTAGCTCTATCCTTTCTACTTATTCGCGGTAGGCTGTCTTTAAGGGTCCGAAGACCCTGACATTATATAGCTAGGTCTTATGTGAGTAATGTGAGGGCATACGGTATAAGGTGATGTTGTTTTTAAAACAAAACCCTAAGATCTCTAGGGTTTTATGTGATCTGAAACTATCCTAAATGAGTACGCGTAGTCGATTATTTATACGTTATTTAGTTTAGGGATTGAATATAAGCTTAAGCTACTGTAAGCTAATACAAGAGTTAGTGAATCTAGTATTAGAGAGTGTATAGACCCAACTAGGGGTAGGATACGTAGTCTAGTTAGCTTAATAGGTTTTAGTGGGCTAGATTATTATAGGATTTAGACACCTTCCTTCTACAGAAATACATTCAACAGTAGTTACTATAGTACGCTTTACGCGTACACCCCTATAAGTGTGTGTATCGTCCTTACCGACTAAGACTTTCACGTAATTTAGCATACTTAGCATAATACTAGTCTCGTCTATATTACAAATATTCTCTAACAGTATATCTAAGTTTCGTAATTCCTTTCAGATCACTTCAAACTAATACTTAACCTTATCATAGATATTAAGCTAGTTCTAATCCTACGGCCTATTCTTCTTCGCTGCGATCTCTAGACAGTATTTCTCAAATGCCTTAGCCCAGTTCAGGCCGGGCGGCTTAAGTGGTCTATTCGCTAGGGGCGGATTGCGAGTGGCGCCAAATGCTATCGCAGCTATATGCTTCATCCGCATAGGTGTTCTAAAAGCCTTCTATTATAGTAAGAACTTAACGACTGCGTTCGCTTCGTACGGGGTAAGGTACCGCTGTTTTTAGGCTTTGATCTACATCGATTCTCGCTTGAGTTTGCGATGCCTAAGGGTAGAGAGAGGTATATTAAAATGTGCTGCTCGAGCCGCGAGGGTGTTAGGTATGCTATTAGGAAGTGATTCGGCTGATACTCACGTAGCTAGATCTATGGTGATTAGTTTACTATAGTTCTAGTTGTAGGGAGGGAAAGAGGAACATAGCTTAGCGTGTGCTTGTAGCGGAGGTGAGCACCAATGCCCACTAAGTCAATACTACGTGACAACCACTCGGCCGCAGCCAACCCACCAGCAAAAGGTAAGCACGAGAATAATCTGAACTGATTATTCTAGTGTAGTATAATATATATAGGCATGTAACTCCGTTACAGTGCTAGTGCGAGGCTGTGTAATGCGTTGTAGATAAAGTGACTTGACACGTTGCTATTTACAGATTGGACAAATAGACTAAACTAGACAAACTGAATAAATAAATTTTAATGCGCTATAGGGGCACGTGTGAGTGCTATAATTCGATATAATAAGTTACACGGCTACTAATATATATTAAAAAGCGCTATAGGGACACGCTAAATTGAAAATTCATAAACCACTCTTTCTGATCGGCGAAACTCCCAGAAGACACAATCTTGAGCGCTAATTAACTCCAAATTATAATTTTTAATTCTCCTATATTAGCACTGGCATAATATGGCTCCAAAATCTAGAGTTCTGTTGATAGTCGCTGTTGGACAGGGGTAACACGGTTAGAGCAGATCCCGATGTCATGACGAAACGATCGATAGCGCCATCAACGAGACGGTATTTTTATGTTCACACACCGGCATCAGATGCAGAAATAGCTTGATATACTTAGTACACTAGCTGTATCTTTATCCACCTGCGCAGGAAAGACTCAAGATGATTAATATGCGTAGTCATCTCGTTACGAAGTGGTTCTCGCTACGTAGTGGGAGATATTAACATTATTGTTTATTTTGAAATCTCATACCCGAGATTTCGCATACCTCCCCCACACCTTCTACACGCCGTTCATGAATCAGGAATCGCTGCAATAGCCTCAACCTCAATCAAAAAGTTTCCAGGCAACTTGCCCACCTCCACCGCCGTACGCGCTGGCTTCGGGCTAGGGAGCATAGCAGCATACACCTCGTTCATGGCAGTGTAGTCGGACATATTGGCCAGAAAAACAGTAGTCTTCATGACGTAATCCCACGATGTACCGGCTTCTTCGAGAACAGCTGCAATGTTCTTAATGACTTGGGCCTAAGTGGGGAGATAAGCGTGAGTTAAAGATGTGAAGAAGGGAGGTTGGGAAGGGTTGAGCTTACGGTTTGGGCTTTGATGCCGCCGGGGACGATTGTTCCGTTGAGAGAGGGCACGGTGCCGGATGTGTATACTATTCCCTTGGAAGTCCATGCGCCGCTTGCTGTAGGTGAATTAGCATGTAAAGACATCTTTAGGGAAATGAGGGTTACATACACAAGATTGGTCCTTGGGTGCCGAGGTAGGTGACTACGGGCTGCTGAGCAAGTTTGGGTGAGGGTGTAGCAATGGCAGCACCGGCTACCACCAAGAATGTAGTAAAGATAGAGCGAAAGGATACCATGATTGCGTTTGTATATCGAAATTTGAATAAATGCTCGTGGATGTAGAGTAGCCGAGGAATATTGCTGCGCGGTACTTGAGATATGTACTACTGCCCCATAGTTATATAAATATTGACAATCACTTTCTCATTGTTGCTTCCAAATCACCATTCAGAGCTAAAGTCCGTATTCGACCGAATGCCATGGCTTCCAAGAGCTGCAAGTCTTCGTATGCTTGATAACCCTTGTTACCGTCGTCGGCAAGGAATACAATCAGAATCCATACTTGGCTGCCTGGTTGGTATCACGCCCTCACAAAACATACTGTCTATTCCATTCGTAATTGTTTTCAGCCCGCCGTCGGCTCAAGGCCCGAGAGACCCCATCAGGACGACATGGCTTGGTGGCGGTCGAATGAGCAGGGCTATTTTGAACCTCGGGTCACTACGCGTGGGGCAATAAAAAGCTAGAGATATGTATACAGATATCTCCTAGAACGGAAGGAGACTGCGATTCGTTCTTTTGTGGAGTAGGGTGTGACAGGCTATGACAAGAATGATTGTAGAAGATGCACTCCAACTGGGCGCCAAGAAGTCTCGCGATGTACCGCGCGTGTATCACGCCTAATGGAAAACAATTCATGACTCTAACGTAATCCAAGATAAAGGGCGCTGAATCTTAGATAAGAACCACTTCTCTAGACCACACGAGATGTTATCGATATCTCCGGGATCCACTTGTGGATCAGCATGGCTTGCTGTTCGGTTCGTGATTCGCTGCCGTACGATCCAACTCCATTCCTGAGGGCCGAAGCTTCGCCCAGCGATCCTTTGACAATATTTCCGTACAGACGTCACTTCCGTCGTTTGGCGGTTCCCGGGTCATCCGGGTCATCCAAATCGCGGGCTACGGGCTCGACGGTGCTCCCGCAACCATACCAAACGCTCGGAGGAAGACTAAGCCTGTTGGTACAGCATGGCATTCGCGGAATCCGAACAGCATTCTTACTGTCAGATACTGTAAGCATGGCGTTTACCCAATTCACTATCTGATTATGTAATGTCGCAATCTTTCTGCTGCATTCTGTGTTTGTTTGACGGCCGCTACCGTCGCAATGAATCGATGTCGTATCTTGAGGTTGTACGAGCAATCTTTCGAGAAAAAAAAAGACGCCTATCCAAAGGCCTACAAGGATCCCATATCTCCGTCGGAATGGATCCGATGTTGGTATTTGTTATCTCTCGGAGTGTAAAGAGCTTTCCCGCCCCAAGTGCCGACCCTATCCACGAGATGCGTCTCCACACTAATACCTGCCATACGTTACACTACTGCATCTCGCTTCGAGTCCATGTTGCGAGTAACCTGTAACGGGAATCTTGACGTGTGGGAAACCCCATCCTGCAAGCCCACTTGTCAAATCTTACGGCTGGCGACGCCATGGTGCCCTTATCGCAGCTGCGCCGGTTGACATTCTTTGCAGCAATATATAGTGAACCGCCAGGTCTAATCTTCGGATGAGTGTTGGCGCGCCCTATACGGTGCGCCCTATACGGTGCGCCCTACAATGATAAGATATTGGTGACCAACGTGAATGTTCAACATGGGTAATTCCATACGGATGAGCCTGCCGTAGCATCAGCAGGCAAAGGTATTTGAAGGTCGGACATTTCCTTTACTGTGAAGTACCTTTCTTCCCTATCGATACTTTCTCAAAGCCAAAATGAAGGGTCTCATCACAGCCTCTTCGGCAGCCCTGTCCTTAGCAGGTGGTGCCATTGCCAGCCCAGTGGCCCCTCGTTCAGACATCCTTTTCTTCAAACCCCTCGAGGTTAAGTCAGACTCTGTACACAACGTCCATGTTGACTTCAGTGACGACGATTTCGAGGGTGAAGTTCGCCTGGTCTACGGCGAATGCGGAATGAAGAGCCACGGACAGAGACATCATGATGTTGCCTCGCATTATATCAAGCGATCGACCCGCCCAGAACGCTTCGTGTGGATTGTACCAGAGGATGCTGTCCATGGCGGTTGCCTTCATGCGTACTCGGGATCCACACTCATTGGACGCTCAGATCCGATCTCCGTCAAGCATCAGCCAAGGAAGAGGGAGGATATTTCCGAGGTGGCTGACACCATGGGACCTTGGTTCGATGGTGTAGCCTACATGAAGAGCAAGCAGAACAATGCTTCCTATGTTGCAATGGAGAAGAGCAAGCGAATTGCCATTGTTGGTGGAGGCATGTCGGGGTTGATGACAAGTCATCTACTCGAGTCGGTCGGCATCCATGATTGGCACATTATCGAGTCTTCGGAGCGTATTGGAGGTCGTATTCGAACAAAGTATTTAGCCAGTAGTAAACCTGAGGAATACCAGTATCAAGAGATGGGTCCCATGCGCTTCCCAGTATCGACTCGCTATCCAGAAACAAACGAGACGCTGGATATTCAGGATCACAAGATGGTTTTCCAGCTTGGAGATGTTCTGACCCAAATGAACGGAGGCCCTACCAGCGACCTTGCTGTCAACTTCATTCCATGGATCCAGTCGAGCCCGAATGTGCCGGGCAACTCGAATGGTTACCGTCTTCCCAATGGACGCATCCCCAGCGCTGCGATGCTCAGGAGTAATGCCACTGCATACAGTCTTCCAAAACCCGAGGGTCCAGAGGAGGAGGCTGTTGAGCACGCTACTGAAGAGTTGGAGAAATTTGTGGCTACCACACCGGATGTCGTGCGTGAGATGCACACAAATGTTTACAAGGCCCATAAGCATGCCGTTGAGAAGGGCTTATTTCATTGGTCAGAGGCCGCGTATGTCAGATATGCGCTTAACCAGAGTGCTGATGTAGTTGACTACATCACCGGCGGTTCAAGCGGTCCCATCTGGGAATATGATACCGCATATTTTGGTGCAACAACGTGGCGGACCATCGATAAGGGTCTAGAGTCGCTTCCTCGCGCTTTTTACCCGCACGTCAAGGACCGTTTGACCCTTGGCCGCAAAGTCACCGGACTGAAGTACGATGAAGAGACGGACAAGATTTCTGTTGAGTGGCGCAAGGACCCTTTTACAATGAAGCCAGAGAGCGAAGATTATGATTACGCCGTCGTTGCTGTTCCTTTCTCAAAGGTCAGGATCTGGGATCTTCCCCAATACTCATCTCTCTTGTCTCGTGCTATCAACGAGATGAACTACCAGCAGTCGTGCAAGGTTTCTCTGCACTACAAGACACGTTTCTGGGAGAAGCTTTCGCCCCCAATCATTGGAGGATGTGGTTCGGTTGATATTTCAGGCATTGGCAGTGTCTGCTACCCTTCTTATCAGATTAATTCGACCGGTCCTGGTGTCATCTTGGGCTCATATGTCTCTGGTACTCTGGCCCGCTCCGTAGGCGCACTTAGCGAAGAAGATCACGTTGCTCTGGTCCAACGCGCCATGATCGAGATCCACGGTGAGGTAGCTGACGAACAATGGACTGGCGCGTACGACCGCCAGTGCTGGGAAACCGACGAACACCAGGCCGGTGCTTGGGCTTCGCCTACTATTGGCCAACAAGATCTTTTTCTGCCTGCCTACTACAAGACCGAATTGAAGTCCATTTTCGTTGGTAAGTGGAACTGAAATGCTTTTAGGATATAGACTGACTGTGGCCCTCTAGGTGAGCACACAAGCTATACGCACGCTTGGATATTTTCGGCTCTCGACTCGGCTGTGCGTGGAACAGCCCAGCTGCTGTTAGATATGGGTCTTGTAGACGAGGCGAAGCAAATCGTCGACACCTGGATGGGTCGGTGGATCTCCATCTAAGCTGTGTTCACCTTTGAGATAAAATAACAAATATCATACTAGATCATGAAAGAAATTAATCAACAATGAAACTGGACCGTTGTTTTTCGGTGGATGCGGCGATGATGCTGTGTACGGTGCTAGCAGATAGATTAGTTGCGGGGGTGACAAAGCGTGATATACGATAGTTAGAGGAATGATGAGGTGCTGTTGCCCCAGGATGACGCCACACCCTAGCGTCTAGTAGCTGCTTGGTAGGATTGCAGTCCCCTGTCTACCGGAATACCGCTCGGACTTTTGGGCTTTGCCTCGATGCTTGCCTTGTAAAGCTAATAAGATTTAGACAAATACTAGGTTGTTAGTACATACATGGAACAAGAGCGAGTTAGAGTCAAGTAGATGTGGTTCGTTCATTATCTGATCTCTGCATGCTCTCGTATCGAGTAGCAGCCGAAGAAGGCAGGACGTAGCGATGGCGCATGCGACGTTCAGTCATAGCTCGCAGCTCTTGTGGCACATTCAGTAGCGATGATTGAACAGGTGTCGTGTGCTAGCACTTGGTGATGCGCTCACCAACGAGTAATGTTACGACGATGAATGTCTAGGGAGATGAGAGCTTCATGGCAATGGCATGGCATGGCAGGTGCGAACGTAATGAATGTCTTAGCGTCGGCGCCTGACCACGTGAACACGCGTGCACGCCACAACGAGGGCGTACTACGTAGTTGTCAGCGAAGTTCAAGAAAAAATAACTTGCTATCATAATGCCTCTTGGTAGTATACGCACTCCTCCACACCAATTGCTATTGAGTTTCCAGCTTAGCAACCGAACGGCAGACATATACTGCGAGCCGACACAGGTATGTAGTTTTTGGGAGCTTGCAGCCCCTCCTTCTCGAGATGGAAAGTACACCCAGAGGAGACGATCTCCTAACTGCACTCGGCGCTCGGACACATTGCAGAGTCACGGCTGAAAGCGGGACGAATAACCATTGGATATTTTCTGGGGTCAAACGTGTAACGAGGTGGTGACATGGCGTCTAGGGCGTGAATCCACGACTACCTATCGCCGAAGTATAAATATCGGCAGGTTGAGCAGAGTATGACTCAACATCTCTCGGAGTATTAGGAGGGGGAGGTTGCCTATCTTCACCTGTGGCTGCAAGTTCGGCCTCACATATCGACAATATGGACAAGAAAATATTCCAATGGGAACGTGCAATTGGAACGCGAACCTACCTCATTTCCTCGGACCAGTCGCTTCTTCCTCATAGCTTTGTCCAAGAGGCATATGCAACAGATGCCGTATTTTGGGCAAAGCCTCTCACGCCTGCAAAGCTGACAACTTTGCTTGATAACAGCCTCACGCTCGGCGTCTTCGTGGTCTCGGATGGAACCAAAACGGCTGTCGGCATGGCACGCATGATAACTGACTACACGACGCTCGCCTACCTAACCGATGTATACCTCATTCCCGAACACCAAGGCCAAGGAGTGGGCAAGTGGCTTATCAGGTGCTGTCGCGAGATTTGCATGGATATGGAAGACCTCCGGTTCATGGTGCTCCTGACGGGCAGCGAGCAGGCACAGGCATTGTACAGAAAGGAATTGGGCATGGCCAAGTTGGATGGCGGGGAGGTGGGATTAACGTGTATGGGCGCCCGGCGAACGGCACTCTTTGAGGCGGCATCCGCGGGGTCCCCAAAGTAAAGCAGGACCGGGCGCAGGGCAGGGCGGATGCTCGTGGCGCATGTAGCTACCCACAAGCACCCATGGATGATTGTGGCCAACGATCGAGGGCGGTAGTGCAAGAAACGTGCGACGACGGTTGGGCTCGAATCATGGCAGGGAGTGTAGCTAGATGAGGCCTAGAGCCGGGCCCTTTGCACATGCAAGTCAGTGGGTTAGCGCCAATGTCGCAATGCATTTTTCACCATCACCACACCTAGATCGCAACCGGAGTCTGGCTGATGCTTGTAAGACGGGCAAACACTATGCTTATCCAGCCGAATAGCAGTGTTTCCGTGCGGCGTCATGCAGGGATGTGAGCTGGATTGCAAATCAGTCGGCGCATGGCAGGCCATGGCATCGCGTCGCGTCGCTTCTTTGGACGGGTGCATTACGCCTACTAAATGCGACGCTATCCCCGACGCTGCCCGAGCCAGACTAAAAGACAGATCGTATATGTGTAGACCTGTTGCAAAGATCGCCAGCCTGTGTTGATATACAGCGACCCTGCGTCTGCCAGCGGCTCTACCCATATCCCACATTCCTCACGACATCATGGCAGAGCCCCTCGCTGATACCCCACCACTCTCCTCCTCCGACTCTGCCTCTCCCTCTCCCGCTTCCTCTCCTTCCCCCTCTCCCGTATCCCTAAAGCGCAAACGTGCCCCCTCCGACACACAACCTCTGACCCCGCCACTCTCGGCCGACGACCCCAAAGGAACCCATCTTCTGTCGCGTGCCGTCCACGTTCTTTCAACCGCCGCCACTGCGCTGTCACAAGTTACTTTCTTGTACCAGTCGGACCATGTAGCCCGCCATGGCCTGCTTCAGGCCGTCGAAGTCATTACCAAAAACAGCGAGGCAGGAGGCAAACTCATAGTTTGTGGCGTTGGGAAAAGCGGCCTTGTAGGGCGCAAAATTGTCGCAACCATGAAAAGCCTAGGAATTGCGAGTTCCTTCATGCATGCTGCTGAGGCACTGCATGGAGACCTCGGCGACATCAGGAAGGTAAGTTGCGGTCCCTCCTACAAAGCGTCCGCCTATAATTGACTTGTGACAAGAATGATGCCGTCATGTTCATCTCCTACTCTGGCAAGACTGCAGAGCTTGTCGCTCTCCTGGATCACATACCCTCCCACACACCCATCCTCGCCATTACATCACATACCAAGCCCTCGGAATGTCCGCTCTTTCGAAGCAGACCGCGCTCGATACTATTACCTGCGCCCATCCACGAGCTAGAAGAGGTGTCCTTTGGCGTTTGTGCGCCAACCACCAGCACAACCGTGACAATTGCGGTCGGCGACATGCTTGCACTGACAATTGCCGAGGCAATGCACCAAGAGGATACCAAGGTTGTTTTCAGACGGAATCACCCTGGTGGTGCAATTGGCGCAAAGACGAGGCGGATAGAGGAGGAAACTGATACCCAAACCAACAAGTGCACTGGACTAGTGACACCGCCATCGTCATGACTTTGCTCCCAACGACTTTACAATACGAACATTGCATCATGAGCTGAGTACTTTGCATGCATTGTGGGTAGATCCAGCCAAGGGCGTGATGCGTTGATTCGACCTTGTTCGTCAAGCAAACATCTCACTGTTGTCTGTCTTTCCTACGCAAGGAGCGACTTCGATGCCCTCTGACCAAGGGCATTGTGTATGCATGCTCCACATATAGCCATATGTGCTTTGAACTGCATATGTCTCAGTACAAGCTGTATGGGTAAAAGTAACACAATTACAGTCTCATGAGAGTCTTGCAGATCCTAGAGTGGGACAGTTGATTAGTGCAACTTTTTCTCTTTCTGTTGTTCAGAGACGACCAGTTTGGTCACTTTGATCAAATGAGGAATGAGAGAAAAACTACGAAGCAATAGCAAGCGAGATGCGCAATTTCATTCAGGAAGCATTCATTGATGAAGCGTTGCGTCCCAGCTACTCAAAGCCGAGGGGCACCACACCACTTTCATACGACTAGCAAAGATGGCTAGCAATATCAACAACACTCTGTTGTTCTTCCTAATTCTCTGTTGGCATTCGATGTATATATGGTACAATATATACCTAGATTCATTCTCTTCATGTTAATAGATTTAGGAATGATAATTGCTGTGCCCCGCTTACCCTATTCGATTAGATCGAACTACCTCGGACTTTATTAACTCCAACGACATTGGGATAGTGCTTCTCGAGTACGTATTCAACAAAGAAGGCAAAAACTCCATCTCCACCTTGCAGGCCTATAATTTTGCCCGGGTTTCCATGTCTCTTAAAATTGGATCGACGCATTCCTTCCAACCCTGTTGAACACCCCCGTTTTCCCACGCGTTGTGGTTGATTGGCAGTTGCTTTACCCAGCGCATAACGTTCTCGTATACGTTACCATCATACATCCCAATCGCACTGCACAGACTAGCGTCGGAAAAGTCCCAGGCGTCTGTCAGTGCAATGGCTTCGGGTAGAAGCTGATCAAGCAGGTCGTTGACAAGTGAGCGGATGATATCGAGTTGAGAAGGCGAGAGATACGGCGGCCGATCATCGCAAGTTACAATGAAAGACAGTGCGTCCACAGAGCGCGGGTTGATGATTGTAGAGAGCGCAAAGAGCGAACACACGCGCTCTAAGACCTTGCGAAGGTTTGCAGACGTGCTATCAGGCAACTGTGAGATAGCATTGACAAAGGAACGCAGAGTAAAGTACTCAATGTGCGCCCGCGATGCCGAAATAAGCAGCATCATATATTCGTCCCAAGCCTCTGCTGGTGTCTTACTCGAGGCTCGAATCTCCGCGTGTGCCTTGGTGGCCAGACGCTGTGCACGATGACGAAACACAGCAAGCTGAGCCCCGTGCATGAGGAATTGTTCACCCTGCGCTGCACAAGCTACATTGGGATCGTCCGAATCAGCCAAGTACTGCGTCTGCGGCTCCATTGTGTCGCCGTCTCGCAGGCGATCTAGCTGTTTGAGCAGATGCCGACCAACCTGCTGCCACAGCACGTAGTTCTCGCCCTCGAATGTGGCGCCCCCAGCAATAGGGCCAACGATATCTGGAAGACCCGAGATAGCCATGTACCCATGCCCACCACACATCTTGCGGGCATCTTCGGCGCCATCAGCAGCTTCCGAAGTGACATATGCTTTCAGACCCGCAGTCAGTGCGTGTACAGATGGAAGGAGAGAGTGATCGTTCTTCTCCTGCATCTCTCGCAGCTTGTCATACTGAGTCTCACAGGCACGCGATGCAAAGAACATTGCATAGGCCTTTGCAATGAGGCTGAGCAAGCGAAAATTTTGGTGTCTGTATTGCATGATAGTGGCTTCATCGTCCAGTGCATCTGCTGGACCGAGCCCCTGTTGCCGCACAACAGAATACCGTGTTGCGATTGTCAATGCTTGTGCAAGTTGTACGGCAAAGGCGCCAGGCATCTTGCCACGGACAAGCAGCATGACCGAGTATGATAATTTTGCGCGCAGCGGATCCTTGGTAAACGTACCATCGCGCGCAAGTTGGCTATGAGCCATGAGCATATGCGACCGGGGGATCCGAACGTGGTTGAACGACGCGAACCCGTTGTCCGCTTCATTGTACCTATATCCAAGTGATCTCATTAGCACCATTCCCCACTACCCCAGAACACTCTACTACAAAAGAAATCCAACTACTACTTACCCCATCTTCAACCCCACATCCCCCATCTCCACCCCAGGCATCGGCCTCCCGTCCTCCACACGCCTCAACTGCACCAGAAAAATATGCGGTCCATGATACATCTCCCCAACAATCAGCCGCGCCATGACCGCTCCGTGCGTAGTCGAGAATCCCAACCCCGCCGGCCAGAACTTGGTCGAAGAAATAGTAGGACAGTTGACAATAAACTCATCTGTCTCTTGATCAAACGTTGCCGTCGTCTCTACACCCCGCACAAATGATCCGTGTCCCAACTCCGTCTGCGCATACGTCCCAAGAATCTTGCCCTCCCGCGCGAGCGGTAGCCATCGTGATTGTTGCTCCGCGGTGCCGTTGTGTTGCATGGCTGGTTCGAACAGTATGGCTTTGTGACCGAAAGGACTGCTCTCTATCAGCACCATCCTCCAATATTTCCTTTCCATTTTCTCCTTTCCAGCTTCTTCTTCTCCCCCTCTTTTTTGATATGAGGGATAAGGGTGAGACAAAGAACATACCTAGCATTAACAAGCCGATATTTCGGCGTAACCCACACAAAATGCTCATGTCCATACTCCTTCATATCCTGCAAACACGCCTTCCCCATTTCCAGGCCTTGGGCGAAGAGCGCTTCGCGCGAGGTGTGGGCGTAGCATTGGGGGAGGAGGGCGGTGTTGTGGGCTCCGAGGGCTTTTTCGATGCGGGTGAAGGCTAGGCGGCGGGAGAGGACGGTGGATCGGCTGGTGCGGGTTTGGTTGGCAAGTTGAGGTTTTGGGATGGGGAAGGGAAGAGAAGTGGGAGACTTACCTGCCCCAGAGGATACATGTGAGGTCGAAGGGGTTGAAGGAGGATGAAGTTCTTGCTTTACGCATTAGGGTGGTTTGAGCGTTCTCCGCCATTGTAGTGTTCTTTCCTTTTTGCTTGAGAAGTGGCATAGTTTAATTATGAAGACTAGGTTTATGGTTTAGGTTGTAGTCCGATTAGAAGGGTAGGACCAAAGAAGCGGTAAGGAAATTATAAATACTATGAGGTTGCATTGCGTACGGTGTGTTCATCTTACACCGTTCACTCTGCTCTTCTTTCACTTGCAAACGAACGCCCTTGGAATGAAGAAATCAGAGGTCATATCCCATGCATGTGATTCACAAGACCGGTTAGAAGCGGCAGGCTGTCTGTATAGTCCACCTATGGGAGTAGTGGAGGTGAGCGAGATCCTCAACAGTTCTTGATATAGACGCTGTGATTGGGGTTTAACTAAATCATAGGGATTTCCTAGTTTTGACTGCCTCTCATGTCTAATCTGTGCTACCTTTCACATTTGTTTATTCATGTTACCTTGAATACACGATCTATTTATATGCTCATTGGCGAAACATGTACGTGTGACTATCCCAGTATCCAATCTTGATTCATCTCCTTCATATGCTACTATGATTTGTTGTATGCCTGGATATTGTGGCTGTGACAACTTGATATTGGGGATTCGTGAGCCAGTAAAACTGCAGACGTGCTCGTGACAATATATGCAGAATCACTAAACTGGACGCATTGCGGGACGAGGGACCTATGCGCGGTCCGGTTCCGAAAGGGATGCCCTTGGTGAAACTGCCGAGCATACCTCATTACAGATGCCACCTGAACAAGCAGTACACGAGCAGTAATTGAGAGAGATATTTTGAGGTTTGTCTTGTGTTTGTCTGATAGAATAGCTCGCAAGATCGCAGTGGCCTACGGCTTCTTGTAGATGCTGATAGGTTTTCGATGAAAAGCAAAAGGAAGACGTGCGGCATCTTTCATTGAGTCTGCTCTTCAGTAAGTGTGCCATCTGATCAGATGGACGTATTGCATCGTATTGCAACGGTTTGGCACCCTATCGGAGCTTCAGAGGGACGCGCTAACGTGCGTGGCTGTGTGGCATGGTCGCTCTGCTTTGTCTCTGTAATGTCAAGAGACTTGTCTCGATACCAGGCCTGATAAACATTCGGAATTCTGCGGGAGCATGTTATTTGTAGATGCCATCACGAAAAGACACATTCCTTCTTGCAGTAAAATGAGTTGAAAGAACAGGAGGGTGGTATGCAAGTAACAACCCTCGAAACATTAAGAGAAGCTAGCATTGAGCAAGGACAAAAGCGATGAGCAAACACTATATTGTGAAGTTTAGTGTTTTGTATATTTGGAGTTTTTGTTCGAATTGGATTCGACAGCAAGCGCCGTAGTGTTCAACCTTCGGCCGGGCCATGTTCACAAGAAGTCATAGCGGCACTAGCGTCATGCATGTCGCCGAGAAACATGTGCGGGAGCCATTGCCGTGCCAATTCTTCCACTGCTATTCCATATGCGCCGTAACTTCAACGGCCATCGTTATGTTTCTTGTTATATCTCCTTTTCTCCTCTAGACCTATTTCGTTGTTCCCTCCGCTTTGATGCTACGGACCTCCCTGCTAGAGTATTTGCACATCGTCGAGCAACTACGTCATACATGTCATTAGTTACCCATGAAGTCACCCCCCGCTTAACGCGTACAAGACTTCGCGCCAAGCTTCATCAATTCTTATTCAGCAATGGCATGCCTATTGGATGCTCCTTAGATATCTTCCGCTGTTGATTCAGTTGACAGAGATTAGCACCATTGGTTGACATGGCTCAACCCCTGCACAACAGCTATCCTAGTACCCATCATCGTGACGCAGTCGTATATCAAAAGTCTGCTTCGTATGTCGCATTACAAATTTCATTGAACTTCTGATTCGCCCGCGCAAAGGTTCCATCTGCTAGTCGAGCGCCATACATGGATTACCTGCAGCAAGCACTGTGACAAAGTGGCATACCCCACGCTTAATGAGCAATTAACCTGTTATTGTGACATGTGGTACTCGATCTGGCGGGGCTATCAGTATCGCGGTACTTAGTGGGTGTTTCCCCAGGCTAACACTGGGTACTTCTGAACGTTACCACCTTCACACCTTGTACATTGACAATGGCGCCGGCTGAACCGCATGCAGAGCCTTTTGTGCTTTTAACATCTGAGGAACCCGACTTTCCCGAAGAGCGAGAAGGATGGAAGGGTTACATTGAATGGGAGAGATACCCTGAAAAGAAGAAGAAGGCGGCAGAGATCCTAGCGAAATATGATTTCCCTGTACCGCCAGAGTTCCAACTGCTCCCACTCCCCAAGACCAATCCTTTGCTCGAGGGTGTGCGCTGGAAGTACTACCACTACGCTTTGGGAAAGACTACAAGGGACCTGCCAGCCATCTCATGGAATTATGTCAAGAAGGAAAAAAGCGAGGATATGTTGCACGTCTTGGAGTTTCCTTACAATGGCGAGCCACCCCGAAAGCGATTAGTCGAGACCGAGATCACCGACAACAAAGACCACTACATCCGAAATCATGGTGGTGTCCCTGAGATTGATCCTGAAAAGTACTTCTTCGAAGTTGAAGGTCTGGTCGACACGCCGAAGAAAATAACCTTGAAGGAGCTTCAGGATGAAAGCATATTTCCACGCATGAATACCGTGGTCACCCTACAATGCAGTGGGACGCGTCGTATCGAGCAAATTCGCGACTATCCCGGAGACGGTGACGAACTCATCAACGCACCCTGGGCCGAAGGCGCTATTGGCACCGCTCGCTACGTTGGTGTTAGTCTGAAGAAGGTTCTTAGATACTGTGGTATAAAGCCAGAGGGAAAGCATGTGGAGTTCTTTGGTGCCGACACATACTTCAAGAAGGGACAGGTGTACAACTACGCTGTGTCGGTACCAACCCGCAAGGTCAACATCAATGAGGTCATTCTTGCATGGGAGATGAATGGGGAGCCACTGCCTGCCATTCACGGAGCACCCCTCCGTGCAGTTGTGATGGGGTACATTGGAGCAAGGAGCTGCAAATGGCTAACACGCATCAACGTCATTGAGAACCCGTCACTGGCCCCGGTACAGATGAAGGAATATCTGTACTACACTCCTCAAAAGGGAAAGCAGAACGTAACGTACAGCAATGGCTTCAGCATTCAGACCATGCCAGTATCCAGCGCTATCATGACACCGGTCGACAAAGATGTCATTGTCCATGACGGGAAGATTCGCATGACTGGCTGGGCATACAGTGGTAGCGGCTGGCCGGAGCGAGTCGAAGTCAGCAACGATGGAGGTGGTGTTTGGTATGAAGTACCATATGAGAATTTGAGCAAAAAGTACTTCCACGCCTGGCGCACCTGGTGGATGGATGTCCCTGTCGATGCAGAGGGTTGGCTGTAAGTTCTCCGATCATCATGTTTTTGGTAACTGAGACTAACGATCCCTCAGCGAGTTTTGTGTGCGTTGCTGGGATGATGCTTTGAACGTAAGTGATTCGGAAAATATGCCTCTAACCATCTCGGATAGCATTTTGTTCTGCTGCTGCGGACCGACCATTTGCTGACATGAACTCTAGACCCAGCCGACATTTGTACGAAGCGCATGGTAAGCATTACTACCTCTGCCGTTATGGAATCGCACTAACTTTAGATAGGAACTGGGATCTTCATGTGACATCCTCCTGCCAGTAAGCCTTCCCTCTAAGAATCTCGTCGCTAGTTTTCAAGATTATCACACTAACACGTTCGATAGCCGCGTCAAGCTCTACAGCGTCAACACTACCAAGCCAGAAACTGCTCGGCGTCTTAAACAATTTGAAGAACATAAGACTTCAATCAACCCTATTACCAGACCTGTACCGTTCGATCTTGAGACCGAGGAGGAGTACCTAGAGGAAATGAGGAAGCGTGGTGGACGTGACCCTGAAGAGTAATGCAAATATTTGACGAGATTGGATAGGCTGAAAATAGTAGACCTGCTCGTATAACGATTTGGGTTTTTCGCTCAATCAGTACCGTCGCTCGTTTGCTGAGGCCTGCATTGAACATGAATTTTGGTTGCGAAGAAACTATGCACGAATACTGTGTTGCTGAGAGAGTCATAAAGGCTTTGTGCTGGTGGGGGGAGCTGATTGCAATGCGCTAATGTGTCCGACCGTGAGATGTTTTATTAATATGAATTTACGATCTTACACTGTATCCAATTTCATACTACTGCAATTTGAAGACTAGTGTACCGCCCGGCCATTGAGAATGGTACATCAATGATCGTACCTCTTATTTATTTTTTCTGGCTTGGTATCACAATTATCTGCGTGCTCCTGAAGGACCGTTAATTTATCCAACAGTCAAGGCAAAATTCCTCGTACTGCTCACATTTGAATGCATTGTTGGACTGGCTTCAGTAAGCACAACGCTGAATAGGGTTTCATCGCTTGTTGGAATGAGCCTGAAACCCTTAAATCAGGGCAAGCCTATCAGGCGCTAGGGATTAGGTCAACATGATTTTTTATGACGTACGGAGTGGGGTACCAACATAAGGAACGACAACATCACTCCCAGAGCACTTCCCCTAAGTTCTCGAAATGGGTGTATCATATATTTCTGACTCTTCCATCGCAGTCATTGCACCGGATTTTCCGTTGGGATATCCCGAGGAACTACTGCAGCCTCATGAGGCACACTCACATTTGGCCTCTTCCTTTGCTCGAGCAATGAAGCTGTTACGCTGTTGCACATATCAGAAGATGCGACCATCTTCTCTCAGCAAAGTGTCGTTATCATATTGACTTGAGAACAGTACGAGGAAACCAGGTATACCAAGGGCCAGTTGCTTCCTCCGAGACATGACATTACTCTTACTTCCTTGTCACGCGCGGTTTGATAGTAAAGATGATCACATTTGCATTTTAGGTCACCATTGCAGTAGCTATGCGCATCCCAAATGCGTACGGAGGCTAGCAGGCATCCACATGGTAAGCAACCCCATACTACCAGCATTTTTATCGCTCGCTCTTGTTCACTCAGCAAGTCTTTAGCATTCGAAGCTCTCGCCAGATACGGCGTGTGCGGTGCTTTCAGGACTCTTCTATCCCCAAACCTAAAGGAGCCTGCGAATACTGATGCCGCACACCCACGATATTTTTGCGTAGGGAGCAGACACGAGTGAGAAGAAAGGTCGATTGTTCGTCTACAAAGCCGGGTACGAGATACGAACCTGTGCAGGCCACAAAATACGCCACTACGTGAGAGTGGAACGTGCCGATCTTGATGACTACGAGAAAGCAAGCTTCATGGGTGCACCGAAAACAGTTAATCGTGGCAGGGGTTAAGTTTGAGGCGAATGACTCGAAAACCCCAGGTAGAACATGAGCTAGGGAAAAGCAAGGTCATGTCTAAAAAGCATTTCAAACAACAGTGTGGGACAGATTCTACAACATTCGCGCAGTCTCCCGGTATCTCATTGAGTGAAGAGTCTGCTCCGCGTCAGACAACGAAAATGCTCCAGATTCTACGACATATTCTGTGTGGGGTGCATCGTGTCATAAGAAGATATAAATCGCGTTCTAGCTACTCGGGGCATAGACCAACAGAGGGATCTTAGAGATCGCAAAGGACTTTGCCTAAAAGAACAGCCCGCCCTACATGAGCCAGAGACCCCACAGTCGAACGAGCCCCCTGTTCCTGGAAAACGACCTAGTCGGAAACCTGCAAGGTCTATAATACCAAAGCAGTCGGTGCTCCAAACTGTTGGTATGGATGCTCGTTCCATTGTAGCTTGTAACAACATTGCGACGGAGGAAAGGAGAGATGGATATCAACTGTCACAGGGGTCCGTTCTTTCGGAAGGGTCCGATAGTCCATTTGTCCAACCTGGTATGACGGGGCAAGAGTCGGCAAATCTCATTTTCGACGTCGGTTCTGTACAAGCAGTGTGGAGCCACACACAGGGTGGCTGCATGGGTGATCGCTGTGCGTCAAATGCCCGTCATCATGCATCCCGAAGCGGGCTAAAGCATCATCTAGGAACTTCTAAACGAGTTCAAAATCACTCAATATTGTCAAAATCAAACATTTCAGATCCAACATCAAAGTTAATAAAGGATACGCCTGCAGCATATCGCCATGACCCAACTCATTCATCTGAGACCCACACTTTCCGAAACAAGGCCATTCCAAAATTGAAACTCTTACCCGTCCACATACGGCGTTTGTACTAGGCCATCAATCCTTCCCTCTGAATCGATGCACACGCATGCTAGTAAGTCGGAGGACTGCTCCACAGAAACAATAAGTATATCCAGTGCCCCTTCGCGGATTCCAAGCAGGAGGAACATATTCAAGAACTAAACAGTTACGTATCGCGCTATGCATCCAGCTCGCAAAGTATACATACACAGAAAAGATAATGATACGGAAAGAAAAAAAAGAAGATTATAGTTCCGACCCCAGGCAGCTGGTCCGTTCACCCAACTCGTCACCTTATCACATATCGATCGGTATAACCTCGTTCGCTTTCTATGTCATCATCCTCGCTAAAACGGTGTATGCCATTTCGCTGGTCCTTATCCTCATCACTGACCTGGTGTACGCCGTTGCGATGGTCCTTGTCTTCGTCTCTGTTCTGGTCCTCGCTATTTTGATCTTCGCTGTCTCTGTTCTCGTCCCCGCTTTGGTCCTCGCTGTATCTGTCCTCGTCGTCCTCGTCCCCGTCCCTATATTCCTATGCAATATCAGCCTCCGCAAGAATGCTTATTTTACGATTCTCTAGCGACTACGGGCAGGGCACTCCTGGGCTCGCTATCGCGGAATCTTCTTCTTCCCCCGTTCCAGGATAGTTGTTCTTTACCATGTATTGCGCAATCTCCCAATCCTGTAATGGAACGTCAGCAATTCTGCATCTTCAATCTTTCGTAACGTATGCAACATACCACCAGCCCGCCTTCCATGTAATATCGCCATTTCTCTGAACTTCCCAGATAAACCAATATTTCCCATGGGAATTCTTCACTCTCAAACTCCCAGATGGTCAAAAATTTCAGGAGCGAGTCTTTGTCCACTGGTTCGTACTTTTGGGCTCGGATATTGTTTGCAAGCTCGAGCGTAAACACGCGCGCGCGCAGTAATTCGGGACTGTCGAGCATTCCGGGGATGAAATCGCCTATGAACCATTCTATGAATTCATCGTAAACTTCTGGTTTTGGCTGCCAGAGGACAATGGCCCACATTCGAACATCGCGAGGGTCTGTTGTAGGGTGTCAGCTTTCATAGTATTGCTTTATGTGGGCGAGCCTGTGAGGCAAACATACCGTCTCTCCATTCATCGCCGTGAACCTTGAAATACTCTTTGTACGACCGAGTGTTCAAGCGTGCGCCGACTGGAACGTCGCCCAACGTCGGGCCAATCTTCGCCTCGAAATCTTCTATCGACTCTTCCTCAGGCAAGTCGTAAATGGTCATATGCTTGCCGTTGACCTCATTCACTTCTTGGAATGGATTCTCGGGGGTTTGCTCTGCGGTGCGCGCTGAAGATTCAATCTTCGCAATGGTAGCAGGCACATGCCTGTTTTCGTACCAGCTTTGCGCTTCCTCGTCATCGTCGGTTAAACCTGACCAGACAACTGCGATTCTCGACATTTTTTGAGCTCTTTCGATGTGCAGTTTTCGAAGTAATGGTAGAAAGGTTATGTAAGAGAGATGTGAACTTGTGATGTAAGTATACAACAACAGGGCAAAAGATATGATCAAAACGGCGGTCAAGTGCCAAGACGATGGAACCAAGAGAGCAGGTCCGGCCTGTGCTGCGTGGGTTTACGCTTGACTTCAGAGCCTCGTTCGCTCGGTAAAGGGGGCAGCACGTTGTGTGAATGACTGCTTGTAGTGTGTTCGCTGCGGTTAGTTCCTAGACTAGTATAGTGGGGAAACGGACCGTCTGGAACAAAGGGTCCCGATTACGGGAGGAGCTCCGCATTTTTATAATGGACAGACTAGGAAATGCTAGTGTCCCCAAGTTTCACATTGCAGCACCTACCGGTACGGTCCTCGAGTAGATCGTAATTACCGTCAGCTGATCCGCATCCTCAGACTACAGACGCACCGAGAGGATGGATGGGTTTGGCAGGAGTTTGACAGCGGCGGCAGGCAGCCCGACTCATGCAGGCAACGGGACCGTCGGGCTGCGGACACGGCTATCATGCATGAGAAAGGAGCATTGGTGATCACAGGACGAGTTCCACATGCGACGCGACAGCAGCCAATGAAGACGTATGGAGACTGTAGAATGGCAACCCATGCGTAGCGCATGACGGCGAGGCACGGGCGTATGGAGCGAATATAATCACCACCACCAAATCCACGGGGTCACATTAAGCAACAAGTCTATATGTACGTATACCCAACAAACCCCTGCTTACCATTCTTAGTGCCCTTATGCTTGGAACATCAGAATAGAATATGCAGACATTTACCCCTCGGATGCATGTAATATTCTGTATCTTATCTCTTACCTCCGCCCGGACTCCACTGGCCACATGCACCCATGCATGCTTGCACATGCCTCGCACCTCGCGGCTCACTTGCTCCTGCAAGAACGCCAGTTTCTTCAGCTCGGCAACTGAATATTCGACTTCCAAGGCACATTTTGTTTTCCAGGAGAGGCCTAGTATGCATACCTTCGCCATTATTGTTTCCGTAGGCGTAGAGCGCTTAAACATTTTCTGTCTTATCGGTCCGAAAGGCAAAACCGGTAGTGGTACGTACCTGCATTGGACGAGTCAGTTTGGACGCCTCACCCCGGTCAATGGCCTCAACTCGATGACGCGGGTTGAGAAAAGTTCAGTGTCTCAATAAATGGATTACGTGGCGGAGTGTCGACATCGTCCACCGGTTTTGCGTGGATTTGGGCGTCCGGGTATTCTAATCCGGCTTGTCTGTCCGTCTTATGCCCGGGAGCGAGGGACAGCGTAGCAATGCGAAATGATTTATTCTGAAGATTCCCTGTATACAAGAAAATACCAAGAAATTTGCGAGGCAGGAAAGCCGGAAGCAGGTACGAACGAGCCCGTTGTGTTACATCGGTATCTCGTATTAAATGCGCGACACGTAAAACTAGGGTCTGTAGCAAACCGTTCGTCGCTTAAATAAGTACATGGTCAAATCTACGTATACGTAATGCTAAGCCCGTGGGGGAGGTCGGTGACAATGTCCCTGCGCGATCCACATCCAGGTTCATTTTGAGCATACAATGCCAGAAGATTATCGTATACAGCAACTACAATCATTTTGATGATAGAGCAGGAGCTGGGATAAGACTCGCTACCAAAAACTCCGACCCTGAGCATGGACACTCAGGGCGGAGAGTTAAGAAGCGAGCCGGATCGGCGATGCATGGTACGAATGTCATGGCTTTTGGCAAATATTCCGAACCTGTCACAACAAGGATGGTGTCGTTCTCGTGGGCATAACGTTTACAATCTCAGACACCTCCATGTGCGTATATCACAATACAGGTCGACTGATGACGGCAGTGAATATTACTTAGAATCACATCATGAATCTGTAAGCCTAAATATCAGCTGAGTTTTTCAAGGTTTTTATAAAGCCTCTCTGACAATAGCGTGGCTCCGAACAGCACGGGCTCCGAGATATCGGGGGGCTTGACTCAAAAGTGAGGCAGACCGAAGAAAAACATAGATAAACTTTGTTATCACGAGGTTCACATCTGCCTAGGACGGTTTACCTCAGCTTTGCCATCCTACTAGCCAGCACCACTACCGTGTCTTGATAAAAAAACAACGAATGGAATAGAGAACCGCGTCTTTCTTGTTCCCCGGCTGCGAGGATGATCTTCTACCCATTCCAAGTAAGTAGCGCAAGCAATCGGGCCGTAAATAAGAGTTCGTCAGAACAAGGCGATCCCCACATCAAAACGACGGAACCGCAGCTCGCCAGTGGCTTTCTAACTTACTGTATACGGCCCGGGTGTGCACTAGATGCTGCTACTTCTCGCTTATCCTTGACATCGAACCAAACAATCGTTCTAGTGGCGTTCACTCCAGATCTTCACTCGAGATCATCCCTCTCATCAATGATTTTGGAAAGTCTCCCACTATCGAATGTTCTTAGTCCAACATTAGCCTTTCACTGGCGAACGGCAATCAGTTTGATCGCTGTAGTAATGTGTTAGCGCTATAACACCGCAGCGATCCGGTGCACCAGGCATTTATGATAAGCATAGAGGAAACGGTTATTCGGTTCAACTTCGCTCTTAATGCTATGAGGGAAATGCTTTTTTCTTTCAGCTTGCTATTCGTGCATTAGGAGTACCAAAATGATGGAGATATAACTTGTGGTTTCTTTTTCATCTCATACTCTGGAAACGGGATACGAACGGCGACATAAGAACAGACAACAGCGCCCACTATTAAACAAGTAGAAAAAACAAAGGAATTTTCTTAAGAGGCGGAATTATATATCCAAAGTATCTATGGCTTAACCTTCTGCGCGAGTAGACATGTGGTGCAGATTTTTGTGGGCATGGACTGCCTTTACAGTCAGCTTCGTTTCAGCAACACCTCCGTCATCGGCTCACTCACTAGAAGAATCTGTGGCCTCACTGAGCCCCACAGCCCAAATCTATTATCCGGGGTCACAAGGATATGCTAATGCAACGTTACGATGGGGCGCTGGGCAGACCCCACAATACGACATAATTGTCAAAGTTGCAACCGAGGCAGATGTGCAAGAGACGGTTAGATGACTTTTTGTTTTTGACATTGTAGCTTGGGGCTTACTTTCGACTAGATACTGTACGCCAATGCAAACAACAAGTCCTTCCATGCTATCTCAGGGGGTCATGCGATTACGGTGTATCTCAACAATGTCGAGCATGCCGTCGGCATCTTGATGCGTGGTATGAAGGATATATCGATTACGGAAAGGGGTGACACTGCTCTCGTCGGAGGTGGTATTCTCAACAGCGAGGTCCTTGACTACTTGTGGGCTCATGGGAAGCAAACCATGACCACGGCGTGCGCTTGTGTTGGTTACATCTCTCCTATTCTCGGTGGCGGGCACGGCTGGAACCAAGGCCGGTATGGTCTCGCAGCCGACCAGCTCGTCTCTGCACACATGGTGCTCGCCAATGGCACCGCCATCACTGTAGGCGAAGACAGCAATCCCGATTTGTTCTGGGCTATCCGCGGCGCTGGCCACAACTTTGGCATTGTAACTCAAGCTGAGATCAAAATTTACGACCGGGAACCAAGTCTCGATAACTGGACCGTCGATGTATTATCCTTCACCCACGATAAAATGGAAAGTGTCGTGAATATCGTGAACACCTGGTTGGGAAGTCCCAACAGATCAGTCGAACTAGAACACTACATAATGTTCTACTTCGACCCGAAAATTGACACAACCAACGTAAACACACCCTCCCTTCCCTATTAGGTCCACAAATCCTAATTCTCCCAGCCCGTGGTCGTCGTCTTCGTAATCTACCAAGGTACTAGCATCCCAACTCAATACACTGAACCCTTATACGCCCTATCCCCGGCCACCAGCACATCCGGCCAAGCCGATCTCGCAGGCGTAAGTCGCTTCACAGGCGCCGACCGCACCGGTGCATCCTGCGAAAAAGGTCTTACCCGCTCCGTCGTCCCCGTCTCAGCAACCACCTACGACCCAGCTTCCCTCCGTCAAGTCCTCACCATAATGGCCTCTCTCCCACCCTCGCTCAACCAAACCGTTGTGCTCCTCGAAGGCTACGCTACGAACCGCGTGGGCGCTATACCGAGCGATAGCACCGCGTACCCCGACCGCGAGGGCCAGTTGCTACTTTCGCCGTTTATGACGTATGAGCGGAATGAGAGTTTGGATGCTGAGGCGTGGGAGGTTGCGGGGAGGATTCGGGATGTGATGGCTGAGGGGACGGGGGAGGCGAGAAGGGCGTATGTTAATTATGCGAGGGGTGATGAGACGGTCGAGGAGTTGTATGGGCCTGAGGCGTGGAGGTTGGAGAAGTTGAGGAAGTTGAAGAGGGAGTACGATCCGTTTGGGAGGTTTAACTTCTTTGCGCCGATTGTTTGATGCGGGAATAGGAGGGTGAGAAGAGGGGCTTGAAGATGGTTTGTGTGTTTGCGGGCTGTGAATTGAAGCACTTGGATGAGTTAAAGAATCAGACTTGATTCAAATTCTTTATCTTTGAGCTTTAGGGACTTATCTGTTTAGGTAGTTGATTTTTGGAAACCCTTCTCTCGGACTTGACGGTCCTCTCATTTTTGGGTCCCGTACAATTCTTTCTTCCCACCTAGTAGCGGCTCAGTCATCAAGCGAAAAATGAGCCCACAGCAGCAGAGCCTCATACGACATGAACTTATATCCACGGGAATAAAGAGACGACTCGTCAGCTTCCAAAGACCGTCAACTTCTACCAATGCAGTTAACGGTGCTCTAAACGACATGATAGCCACCAAGTGGGCCATTCTCGCAAAGCTACCATTTCGCGTAGAACACCCGCGCACACCGTTGAACTCTCGCATCCAATCCAATAAAAATATCCCAGACACTCTAGTGTATGTGATGAGGTGTTGGTGTATCTTGGCCGATAACCTCGCGTACATCTGGTCATGTCGAGCGCTTATTCATGCGCTTACTGATGGCCTGAATCCGCAAGATCCGCGACAACTCGTCCAATCGCCTCGAATACTCTTTACGAGACCCTGGGGCTTGTTTGGTTCAAGGTTCTGACTGGGCCACGATGCGGTCCTCGCGGCGAGGGTAAATGGCTCAAAGTAGGTGGCTTAGAAGGGGACGTGGTGGCTGATACATCCGGGGGTGCGGGACGACCACGCAAAGGAGATGGGTTTATAGATGGGTGGGTTCCTTGCGTTGTATTCGATAGCACCTTCTTTGTACTATATCGAAAAGTTGTAAGATGTTCAGGCTGCCAAACTACTCTGCACCGCGTGGTGAAAGCATTGCGCTTTCGCCATACCCCACCACACCCAAGAGCAATGTCTACGCCGAAGAGAAGGACCCTTTCGATGCTCTGCGAAGAGCGAGTGCGACGAGCGAAGAGACATACTCAGACGAAGCTTTATCGCCTACCAGCACATGGTCGAATTCCACACGCCCGAATAGCAGCCCTTCTCCCTACACTCCGGAAACCCCTGTACCACGAGTAATAGCACCAACCCGTCGTCAAATGATCAAATCAAAGACCTTTCCAGCTTCTGAACGCATCTCACGATCTACTGCAACCACATCAGAAAGGCTGAAAAGCATACTCCCAGACCTACTACCTCTGGACGATCAATCAAAAACACTAAGGCTCCAAGCCCCCTTTATATACGAGACACAATCACAAAACCTACCACAATACCAACTACAAAAAACCCTAGACCGAAGCAGCGGCCCATCAACCCTCCTCAACATCCGCCGCATACAACCGCACGAAACGAGGCCCTGTTCCGTGCCTGCAATCTACGCAGCGCAAGATCGGCGCATACGCTACGATGAAGAGGGGACGTTGTACACGATTTCTGACTTCGACATGAAGGGACGGGCCGAAAATGCGTTGAGGGGTAGCATCCAGCTTACGAGTGGAAAGACGCTGTGGGGCGGGCAGTGGACGCGCATCTGGCACGTCACCAGGTGCCGGGCGCGGCATTCTCGGTGTGACTACAGGGGCAGTTGCGAGCCGGAGAAGCATCTTTTGTTCTGCATCAAAAAGGGCGTATGGGAGGATGCGGAGGGCGTAGTTGTTGGGCGGGAAGAGAGTAGGAGGGTGGGGAGTTGGGGTTGGGATGGGCTGGCTACTAGGTGGAATGGGGTAGGGTCAGAGAGGGAAAGTAGGGCGCTGGAGATGACGGATGCAGTCCGAAGGGACCAGAGGAAGAGCGATCTGCTGGTTGCGTGTTGGGTGATGAGGTTGTGGATGGCAGGCGAGTTTGTGTGGGATGACGAGTAGGGGACAGGTAATCACATAGTGATGTGACTAAAGTTTATTGACAAGCAGAGGCCGACATTGACAGTGATGATTGTCCCAGCAGGCGACTGCTGACCATGGTGAAGGGGGTGAGATGGCTGTACATAGTTGTTAGCAGAGAGAAATGATGTATCGAAGCCCAACCGTAGCTAGCACGCATGCTTTGCCCCTGGAATCCGCGCGGTGCACGAGTGGGATTTGCTTTTTTTTCATAGGCACGCTCGATACCAGCAAGGCGAAGCCACTGGGGCCGAGTGTTTCCTGACAGCATACGAAAGCCGGGCCTTTTTGAGCGGATACGGTGTAGGCGCACCATCACGACCGAGCGCCACAGCCAAGGGGGCGAGCGGCCTGCTAGGCACCGCCTCACGCACCCGTCCCAGCACCCATTGCTCAGAGGGGCATGCGACTTCTGCGACCACAACCGCCAGAATGCACCTGTGTGTATCCTGAGGCGACAATAGTAATCGGATGTATTGAAATTGTTTCTCTGTAAAACTATCCACTCCAAGCCTGGCCATTGAGCCTCTGTCCTCACCATGCCGACCGTCACCCCCTCCCGGCTCGCCATCGTTGTAATCGCCTTCTCGCTCATAACTTTCTTCTGGTCATTCGGGCTTCCTGCTCAAAACGCTCAACCAGAAGTGCCTGTTATAGATCACTATGATCACAAGAATGTACATACCGACCCGATAATTCCGCCTCCCGCTGTCGAGACACCCGCGAATGCTCACAACAAGCCGAGCGAAAAGGGTCATGCAGCTGCCCCTTCCCCTAGCACGACGGGCGTGGCCGAATTTGAAGAGGATGGTGGGCGATGGGAGGACGCAAACAACGGCATTACTACACCCTCTACGCTCCTCACCCATACAATTGCCGCCCACAAGAGCGCCGCTGCAGACAACTCGGACAACGAACCTACTCCGGCTGTCGTCGCCCCTCCCTCAACACAAGCCGTAGAAGGATACTGCCAGAACCTTGCAATGGCACAAGATGTCATGGTGGTGCTGAAGACATCCAAGGCTAGTATTGAAAAGTTGAACGCGCACTTCCGTACCTTCATTTCCTGCGTGCCTACCTTTGCCATCTTCAGCGACCACGAGGGCGAGTTTGAGGGCCACAAAGTACACGATGCGCTCAAGGCTGTCAGCCACGACATCAAGTTTTCGCATGACGAGTTCCACGAATACCGAATCATGCGCGCGGACGCCCAACACAAGCCCGATGCGGCGAAGCTCGATGAATTGGATAAATGGAAGATGTTGCCAATGGTGTACCAGGCCTATCACATGAACCCCCACGCCAGGTTCCTTGTCTTCATCGAGGAAGAAACAGCTCTGAGCTGGACTAATTTGTTGCAGTGGATCGCCAGACTGGACTACCGGATACCCTACTACAGCGGAGCCCCGGCCTATATTTCTGGAACACAATCGGTCCAGCGCGGACCAGGAATTCTATTGTCTCAAGGTGCCCTGCGGAGATTTGCAAAGTCTTATGACGAGCAATACACTCGCAAGTGGGAGCCGGCCGTTGACAATGAATGCTGTGGAGACTTGATGTTGGCAAGAGCCATGGCAGATGCACACGTCGAACTCTACTCGTCCTGGCCTCTTCTCCAAGCCGAGCAACCCTACAGTCTCGACTACACCAAGAGACACTGGTGCGCACCAGCCGTCTCATGGCACAGAGTCAGCGGTGACCAGCTCACTCGGCAATGGGAAATCGAAAAGAAATGGACCAGCGCCAAGGGCTGGAAAACACCATATCTGTTCCGCGACGCATACCAAGATCACGTTGCGCCGCACGTCGAAGCGCGCAAGGAAGGCTGGGATAACATGAGCCAGGACGCCAAGATTGTTGCGCCGGAAGGGAGACAGCAACAAATCAAAGACGAAGCCCAAAAAGCCAAGCAAAACCAAGAGGAAGAAGAGAGAAAGAAGCAGGAAGCACTGAAGGAATCCGAACGTGAACCCGATCGTGAACCCGATCTACCCGGCATCGTGAAACCAGAGCATCCAGAAAAAGAAAAAGAAGAAGACCCAGAACACCTAATGAAAGACCACAAAGATGACATCCTCCAAACCGCCGGCACCCATACTACCCACCCGCAAAAACGAGACGACAAGAAGAAAGGAGATAATAAGAAGGAACCACCTAACTGGGACAAGTTAGCTGACAAACACCCTAATGCCGCAGATAGCCCTGAGGTGTGCCAGAAGACGTGCGAACAAATCGAGGATTGTCTGCAATGGCGGTACTCCAATCACGGAGACGGAGAGTGCCATCTTAGCAAGGTGATTCGACTGGGTGGGTCGACTGGGGATGGGCAGTGGACGAGCGGATGGATGACGGATAGGATAGAGAGTGTTAAAAGGGAATGGGAGTGCAAGAAGGTAGAGTGGAGGTTTTATCAGTAAGCTTGGGGGTTTTCTATTTTGGAGTTTCTTTTCAATCGTGGTTCAGATGGAGACTATGGTTGTGAAAATGACGGAGTTTGTGGTGTTTATTTGGGAGATTTGGGGGTTGAGGATGTGAAGATGGCTACTATCTTTATGTGATATGGTGGAGAGGCGGACAGAGTAGGGATGTGATGGTGCAAGTGGTTGTATGTATACCCTCTTGTTGCAATTTATTAGATTTTGAGCATAGTGATGAGAATGTTGGTATGAAATGATATTCTCATTAACAAGAATTGCTCGTGGATGCATTGGAATCCTGTGGACCACGAAGGCTAATAGCCGCTACGTCAATGTGTCTCATGTTAATACTCAAAGAAACATGTACCTTGCATCCAACGCGCCAAGCACAATGCACGTGACTGCGCATCACTCCCGCATCCTGCATCCACGCACCCGCCCCGTTCCTGACTACCGCCTTAGAGAAAGATTGAGTGCCACGTCTTGCTTCCAGCACGTCACCCACCGCCCCCAAATCTCCCACCATTCCCCTTTTTAATCCCATCAAGTTTCGAATCCAGCCTCGCTGAATTCCCACTTCCCGAGAGGGGGCGGTGGGCAAACGCCAGCCACGCAAGTTGTTTCCCAGCCCCTCTGCGAGCCATGGCCGCGCCGACCACCCAACCACCCTCGGGGTATGCACGCACGCACCCCCCGGCCCAGCCACGTCTTGTACAAAACTAGCTGCCAGACCGCATTTCTGCGGTACTTCTTGAATAAAAAATACATTTTGTATCCTGACATTCTTATTCTCAACTTGTCTCATCCCGCTCTATACGCTTTCGTTTGCTGCAGGTGGTGATTCATCATCTCAAGGTTGAACTACTTACTACCCTTGGATATACATTAGACTACGACTGTCGCTTGGGACCCCGCTTTGCATATCACGACGAAGAGGAAGACAATCCTTCTTTACAGCAACTAAGGAATTGCATTATCGCGCGCGATAAAAGAAACAAGCAGTGCGCATATCTTTTTACTTTTGATACTACTTGTATCTTTCCTGAGCGCGTTTGGCTAATATGCAATAGTATCCTACGTTACACCGCTCCATTCAACTACCCAAAACATCAAACAACGAGATCGAAAAGATACATAACCCGACGCCAAAATGCAGCGCAACATTGTCATCTTCCTCATCATCCTCATCCTCTTCATTCTCATCGCCGCTATCGCATACGGCATCTACTATCTGCAGACGCGCATGGCGGTCGGTGGCACCGCCTCGTCGGTTTCGGATATGACTGAGAATGTATAAACCCTTCACCCATCAGGGCCTTTCAACCTCCTCGCAGAGGGTTTGCAAGAGGGTTTCCGACTTTTTACTTCTCTCCTTTCACGGGAGACTTTTTCACGACAGCGCTTTCCGCGCGATTGCGGTGCCATTACGGTTTTCACGAGCAAAATTTTTTTACAACGAAAGATGGTTTATACGATGGATGAAGGGATGTGAAGAGGGGATGATGTTTTGTATACATTTTGCATTCTAGCATGGGATTAGGCGTTGTTGTATTGGGTACGCTATTATGCGACTGGAGTTTTTTTTTGCCTTTGGACCTAAATGGGAAGGGGGATAATGAGATTGAGGAAGGGAAAGAAGTTGAAGGTGGAAGGGCCTCAGAGGGGATATACCCGTAACGTAACGATTTTGTATGGATGTGATGATGAGAGAGTTGAGATGAAATGAATATTTTTGATATGTTAACAGAACATCGTATGAGTGAAAATGGGAATGATGAGATTTGATATGCTTTCTTTACATGTCCATGTAATCAGCCATGATGGTGGATTCGGTCTCTGTAAAAGTCGACTTAGGTCGAACCATTTCGCCTGTTAACCCCAAAAGCTCTTAGTGCAGGGTGAGACTAGAGATTGCATAAAATATGCATAGACCGCATTTTGGAAATACCATTATCGGTATTGATGGAACTAAAAGTACAGGAAGAAAAAAAGATCCTGGATCCATCAAAAGTGAGATATCCAGAATGCGCCGTTCCCAGATTCACATACACACAAGAGAAGCTTTCTCTTGTCTGCCTTGATGCAAAGAAAATGCCCTGTGACGACTTACTCTATACATCTCGCACCATCCCAACATTTCCCACATGAAAGCCAAGTTACATTTCCTAAAAATCTTCCTTGTGCGGTTCAGTGGGGGGAAATAGTCGTCAAAAGGTAGACCAGGAGAATCGACTCTTTCCACGGGGGTGATGGGAGATACGGTGGGAGACTTAATCTCTTCTTCAGGTTGGGCAACGGCCACAGTTGGGAAATTGGGTTTTGGAAGCATGTGGTCGAGACGCATCTTCGGGGCAGAATGATGGGACGGCGAAGCGTGGCGGCTCAGGGGAGCACGCTACTGGGTTGCGTATTCTATTTGTCTTGAAGCGAGTTAGTAGCCTGTCTCCATGGCATATGTGGTATCATTGTCACCATTTGGAGGTTCGTCACTTGTATGTGTGAAGACGAGGTGGCTCTCGTAGTACTGCAGCATCTGCGGGGTGTCAGTTACAAGTCACAACAAGTGATTGCAGAAAAAAAACCTTTTGAGGACACTTTTGGTAAACGTGCTTGAGGGGATGCTGTGTCTTTTGTTGGTTGTTCCACACAAGGTATACGAACTTGGCTAGGTCGCCCGTCTTGGGATCGCGCATTTCCTCGACTGTATCGACATAGCTGACATCGTGCTCCCAAGAACCTGGTGGTGGGCTCCATGCTTTCTCCAGCTTGAGCGCCTTTTCTGGTTTCGCGCGCTTAGAGCTTGTTGTGGGAGTTTCTGATCCGGCTTTGGCGCCCGAGACAGACGGCCGTCCCTTGCGTTTCTGACCCTTTGGCTCTGGACGACCGCCGATGCTGGAGAAGTACTCGTTCAAGACGTCAACAGCTCCCTCCCTGCAATTGTCAGCTTTGATGCAGCCATAGTATGCGGATACGGCACACATGTTGTCTTCGGCCTCCCATGTCCGGTCTTTGGGGTCATCGTATCCCTCCCATTTAACGTCAAATTGCAGTACACCCTGTCACTGTCAACGCTGCGCATCTAGAATGGGCCCTATTACGCACTTTGTGGAATCGATGACCGTAGATTGCCTCGACCACATATCTGCCGCACTGTCAGCGCAAATTAGTGTGATGGCACATTGGCGTGCGCGTACTCGTCCTCTCCAATATCACTATCTTGGTCGTGGTTGTCGTCATCGTCATCGATCGGGTCTTGTTTGGCTAGTGGTTGCTTTCCCTTTGCCTTTGGGGGTACATCTTCGACACTCGAAGACTCATTATCGCTGAGCGCAGCTGAACATGAATAAGCTACTGAACTGCACGCGTAGGAGGATTGTAGAAGAGCAGCCGGGCGGGCGCAACTCACGCGGCATGGTGAACTAGGGTCGCTATAAATGGCGAGTGGCCATGCAGAGGTGCAAATAGCTTCGCAAGGACCGGAGCAGCTTGGGAGAGAGCGAGCTTACACAGGCAATTGCGGGTAGGCGTTGTGGCAGCAGATAGCCAGACAATGCGCAAAGAGTTGAACACGGCTACCAGGACCAGAGGCGCGTATGTTCGCGACGGGAGGCCGTGCGCGCCCGTGCCAAGCCCTCGCCGGGGAAATTTCAAGACAGACATGCGAGCTGTTTGGACGGACCCCACCACCCCTCACTGCTAAACACCCCAGGGAGTCTTTTGTTGTGTATACCGATACACATTTAATTCTTTCATAAACTCGTAGAAGGGCTTCTTAAGCCGACAGTTCTTTCACCATAGCCATGCGTAAGTTCTGCAGGCTCCAAAATCTCCACTCATTCAACAAACTTTACCAATGAATGTATGCTAATATAGGTGATTACAGAGGTCGATCTTTCCAACGGTATGCCTGTCCATTCACTGCCGATTTCTCGATCCTCCAATCCCACAGACCAAGGAACTAATACCATGGATTACAGCGCAGGTGATGAAAGATGAGGCGGGCAGGCCGTTTATCATTGTCCGAGAGTACGTAGGCCATGGGCTATACACTTTGGGGGCTCCTACAAATTGTTTGGAACTGACAATGGGGCAGCCAAGGCAAGAAGCAGAGACAGTATGGAAACGAAGCTGTCAAGTCCCACATTCTAGCCGCAAAGACGGTCGCCAACATTGTTAAGAGCTCTCTGGTATGCTACAGCCGTTGGAACTGAGCTAGGTCGAACACCAGCTTATAGATTGCAGGGACCGCGAGGACTGGACAAGATTCTCATCTCCCCCGACGGAGACATTACCGTCACCAACGATGGCGCCACGATTCTCTCCCAGATGGAAATCTCCAACCACGTCGCGAAGCTGCTAGTCGAGCTGTCAAAGTCCCAGGACGACGAGATTGGTGACGGAACGACGGGTGTCGTAGTATTGGCCGGAGCTCTCCTCGAACAAGCCGCCGATTTGATTGACAAGGGCATCCACCCAATTCGGATAGCAGACGGATACGACCAGGCTTGTGAGGTCGCCGTGGCCAAGCTGGACGAAGTCAGCGACGAGATCAACTTCTCGCGGGAAAACACAGAAGAGCTGTTCAGGGTTGCAAAGACCAGTTTGGGCAGCAAGATTGTCTCAAAAGCGCACGACCAGTTCGCCAACATTGCCGTAGACGCTGTGCTATCGGTAGCAGATTTGGAACGAAAAGATGTTGACTTTGAGCTCATCAAGGTCGATGGCAAAGTCGGTGGATCACTGGAAGATACACTCCTTGTCAAGGGTGTCATAATAGACAAGGACTTCTCTCACCCCCAGATGCCTTCCGAGGTCAAGGACGCCAAACTCGCCATCTTGACATGCGCATTCGAGCCCCCGAAGCCCAAGACCAAGCACAAGCTCGACATTACCAGCGTAGATGAGTTCAAGAAGCTGCAAAACTACGAATCGAACAAGTTCACCGAGATGATTGAGCAGATCAAGAATACCGGCGCCAACGTAGTAATATGTCAATGGGGTTTCGACGACGAGGCCAACCACCTTCTTCTCACAAACCAGCTGCCCGCTGTACGGTGGGTAGGAGGTCCTGAGATTGAGTTGATTGCCATTGCGACCAACGGCCGCATTGTACCAAGATTCGAGGACCTCAGCGCGGAGAAGCTTGGAAAGGCAGGCATTGTCCGTGAGCTGACATTCGGAACTACAAGAGACAAGATGCTGGTCATCGAGGAATGTGCAAACACAAGAGCCGTCACAGTCTTTGTCCGTGGAAGCAACAAGATGCTCATCGACGAGGCTAAGCGATCACTGCACGATGCTCTTTGCGTCGTTCGCAATCTGGTGCGAGATAACCGCATTGTGTACGGTGGAGGTGCGGCTGAAATAGCATGTTCGCTTGCCGTCGAAGATGCGGCAGTCAAGGTAAGCAACACCCACGCGGCATCGGCAATAAATAGCAGCTAATATCTTGCAGAGTCCCGGTCTGGAGCAATACGCGATGCGTGCTTTTGCTGACGCTCTAGACTCGGTACCCATGGCGTTGGCTGAGAACTCTGGTCTGAGCCCAATCGAAACCCTCGCCAACATCAAGTCCCGACAGGCCAAGGAGAAGAACTACCGGTTAGGTGTTGACTGCATGCAGACTGGTTCCAATGGTAAGTGCGCCCCTTCTCTAGTGGTTGTCATGAACAATGCATCCCTCTCGTTTCAGCGGCACTTGGTTGCTTTGGTTCTCACCGCCGTTCGATCGACCTGCATGACCCCAGCAGTTTGGGGGAGTGTGTTCCGCGGTGCATCAACTCAATTGACGCCACCGTGGGGTGGGATGGAATTACCCCACGCATCCAGTGCTGCGCTGGCATGGTACAACCCTGAGTGGGGGAGATGAGAGTCATCTGAGCCGCCCGTACTGTGCTGTCGCTTCCATTCACAGTACCACGGGCATTGTTGGCAGTCTGATATGGAATGTTTGGCTAACGTGGCGTTTTCTGCAGATATGAAGGAGCATTTTGTCATTGATCCTCTGATCTCGAAGCGACAACAGCTGCTGCTCGCTACACAATTGTGCCGTATGGTACTCAAGGTACGTATTGTAACCTTTGGTGTTTCGTAACATGCCCTGGGTCGCTCCCTTACCCGTCATACCTTCTTTTTTCCTCTTCCCGTCAAACTTTCTTTGTTGTCTGTTGTCTGCGCGACGTCGCCATCCCCCGGTATCCCTTGCACTACAGCCTTGGCTCAATCACGATGCCGGGGAAGCGGGGAAGGTACGGTCGCGGCCGCACGAATGCCTGCATACGTGCTTGTCTTTTGCCGTTACATGCGACAAACGCGGCATCCATTCGTGTCACCTGTGGTTTTCTTGTCGCTATCCACGGCTACTTGTAACTTGTTTTTTTGCATCATTTTCGTTGGCAATGATGCACAACACACGGGCTAACACACGGCACAGGTCAACAACGTGATTATTGCCGGAAGCGGAGAGCAGGATTTCTAAACGCCACACATGTCACTGCCGTATGCAATGTCATGACGATACGAGACTTAGTGTCCGAGTTGAGTATACTAGCATGTAGCGAGACTTGAGACTCGAGGCTAGTTAGAAAGCATCGAGATGTCATTGGTATACCCGTGGACTGTTCAAAACGAATGAGAAATACACGCATCACGATGACACTTGACTTGTGAATGATCATTGAACTGTGCTTTTATGATTTGACAGCTGTGATGACGAATCCACTGCTTATTCTTCTTACATTTCATACTGTACGACTTGGAGTCTCTCTGTATATTAAAATACCCGGATTAGAGTTTTCTTGATAGCACCGGCCCAAGTGATGAATGATCGCCAAAAAGAAGCATTCAGATCTGGACAAAGATACTTGCTACGCATCCCAATAGCTAAACTGCATTTTACTACTACTTAGTACCATTAAACCGGCGTCGTTCGTCGTGTTACTTTTCTCCAACTACTCTGTGCGCAATAGGGTTGCTTTGGAAAAAGTTTCCCGGTGCTTTGTCTTTAACCCAGATTGAATCAAGCGATTCCATCTGGCCATTTAAAATCTATCCCATAGTGTTAATGTGGAATCAATATTACCACTAATATCCCTTCCCATTTAGTTATTCTCAAAGCAATTGCGAGTGTGCACTACTAGAATTTATATACCGGAGTTCGGCTATAGATATTCCATCCGTAAGTGATGTGTTCTATGAAAGATGGCTGGGTGCATAGATTGAGTGGAGAGTGGTGGAATGAGTGTCAGGGATGGAAAAATTAGGTTAAAGGGGTGGGGTGTTGCTATGTGTAAAGAAGAAGGGGCGGATGGGATGGATGGGATAGTGTATGGAGGTTCGAGTAGAGTGGGGAAGGAGGTACTAGAATGTAGGAGGAAAACGGTGATTAGATGGGAGATATGAGAGATGGATGGTAGTTTTGACGTGGTAAGCGAGCATATCTCGCATACTTTCTGATGTATTTCGTGGTAAAAATTCTTTGCTTACTTTTTTTCGGCGAAAAGGGTGGTTACAGCTTTGTGCGAAATGATGGATGAAAGATAGCTTTTGTTCGCAATTGAGACTAAGCCTAGCTCTTTTTCGTGTTCTCAATGTGAAATATCTGTGTATTCTATAAAGCACAAGTCATGAGGGGAGAGTGTTGATTTGATAGTGTAGTAATGAGACTGACTATTTTCCTTCCGCAAGTCTAAAAGACGAGTGCGGTGAAGAGAGCGAATGAATTGTGATAGATATATATGCAAAACTCCTATACTAACGTGGGTATGAGAGATGAAAGACAAAAAAAGTAAAGTTACGTAACGTCACTGTTGCCACTGTAAAAGTGTAGAAGATGCCATGTGTTTAACAGGTACGGTGGATGACTGCAACTAGGTTTGCACCGGATACAGCAATGTGTGTGTGATTCGGCATGTGGATATATAGTTGTAAATTGGGAATGATGGGTGTATATCACAATGTCCAATGAAGTTGCGTATTCAGTAAGTGCAAGGGAAATACTCCACAATGTTCACACATGTCTTCTACGTAGTGAAGACAGTACATACATGAAATACATGACTAGACCCAGCTCCCGCTTCTTGTTTCCCATCAGAAAGCATGACTAAGTTCGAGACTTGGGTATTTGAGAGCAATTGAGACGTAGGGGAAACGAGACGAAGAAGCAAGGGCCATCCTATCAGTCGTATGCTCAGTGTCATGCTTACATACCACAATCACACTCTCGTTTCTTTTCAAGTAAAAAAACATAAGTACGAACGGTTCAAAAGGAAATGTGGGTTCACCGGCTACTCATCCTGGCGCTTAAAGCAATGCATACTACCCGTCTCCATAGCCCTGTAGCTAAGATGGCAGACGCCACATCGGACAAAAAACCCATCTAGCTAAGGTATTCAACAAAATCTTCCTCCCTCCCAACCCCACAAGCGAAGAACCAGAACAAAGAAAGAAACAAGGATTCAGAGCTTCCACGCAACCTTCTAGCGTGAACCGAGAGAGAGAAAAAAGCTACATCCATCATCAACCTCAACGCCGCTTACGGTAAGAACCTCGGAAAGATTCTCAACTGGCCCTGCTTACCGATTGTAATCGCCTCCCAATGAAAAAAACTCCAGCATCACGTTCACCACAAGCATCAAACCTTCCACAGCCCCTTCCACAAATATCCAGCCACCCTTCTTGTTGAGAAGCTCCCCCTACCCCTGCACACAAAACCCACAACATCGGGCATTACCGCATCGCACCCCATCCGACCTCCGACTTTTTCTTCCTTTCCTCCCGCTCCCCCCCCCCCCCCCAACCTCCGACCGTACTAAGCCAGGCACAGTATCACACTAGCACTCCATGCATTCCTCGCATGTGAAAGACCAAACCCCCCTCCCCCCCAAGTTCCATCTGTGCTTTTCCCTTTCGTAGCTATTGTTTCGTAGTTGTTATTGACCCACTTTGCACAACTTACCACCTATACCTTGTAGAGTAGGACTGAGCTGAAGGGGGACCTCCGACCAAACGGTTGCGGCCCTCCGGCCTTCGACCCACAACATACATGGGGGGGGGGGGCTACGACCTCCGATGTCCCCACACTTGCTTGCGTGGCAGGTGTCCCGCAAACATGCAATCCCAACCCCATCCTATCCCGTCTCTCCATTACAATACGACATACAATACTATCTTAACTTGGAAATATGTTGAGGCGCACAAGCCGTCTCAGATCCATCTGCGCACCCAGAAAGCAAGAAAGCAAGAGAAGAAAAAAACTGGGCTTTCTCGAACCCGTTGTGGGTCGGGAAAGGTCTAGAAGTCTGTGTAGAAGGGTGAGCGGGTAGGAAAGTGGGGTCTGGTATCGGAGGTTCACGGGTTGCGAATGCATTGTTTTTGCTTTCTCGTACGCGGGGGTTTTTTTTGGACTTATGGGAGTTGTAGAACATGTGATGGAAGGGGGGTTGGGGAGTGGAGATATTTGTCCGAGGGATAGGGATACTAAGAATCGATAGTTTGAACTGTGGATTGGAGTATTGTAATTGGTTAGGATCGATAGGATTATTCGATGGCGAAGGGGGAATAAAGGGCAATGTGAAGGTGGGTTTGCGTTGCAATCGGTATGCCAAGTGTGGTGTACCTACCTCACTCCACACACACACACACACACACACACACATGTGAATATTACAGTAGTTATTGCAATCTCCACATCTACACGTAATTTTTTTTTCACAGTAACTATTTACATACATATATAAATACATCGGCAGAGCTCGGCTACCCTTAGCGCCCATCTGCATCTAGGCAACAACGGCACATGGCGCCAGAAAAAGGTCGTCGACACAAGACAACATGTGAGTGCATCATGCAGCCTCCGCTCCGAGAAAACCAAGCCACAAAGCCCAAAAGGGCGAAGCTTACCCATATGCATGTGTGCCATCGTAATCCCGTTTCCCCAACAAAGATCTCTATTTTTTCCCTCGCGTCATTCACGACTAGAAGAGTTGTTGTTTATTGTTATTGACGCTCGCATGATGAAGCGATGATGAGTATGTGTCGTCAAAGTTTCTGAATCCGGCTATCTCGGATTTCTAAAATCGATAGAAAAAATCGAGGGACGGACAATGAGGCAAGTGGCGTCACCTACTACAAACACAGAAACATGCACACGCACGTTTTTACATATTTGCCCCCGTTTGAATCGAATAGTAAGCGGGCGGCGCGTTTGTGTACAGTGAGTGTTGGGCATTCAATACCGATTTGCAATTTCCTATTATGGAAAAACAACGGGCTACGCCATTTTGGGATATGTGGGTTGATCGGGTTAAGCTTGACACTTTAGTTTCAAATAGTTTGTTGAATGTCTCCGGGAAAGCGGAGAGGGGTATCGTTTATCAAACAGAGAACGCCGTTTCAACGACAGAGGAGATTTACAATCGCAAGTTTCTGGTGTTTTTGTGATATGAGCTTACCTTAGAGTGGCGTGATACGTATCCGGTACCAATGCCAAGATAGGAAATGTGGAATATGTGGTCAGCAGATAGGAATAGATGCAAAAGCTGGGCCATATCAATAATGGGGGAGATGTGATATCTGTTTGACAGGATGATAGTGCTGCAGCTTGCATTTGCGGATGCAGCTACGCTATCAGTGGTGTGTGGCGATGGTTAGTTAGTCCTGTACGTACACTACTCGTACATGTTTGCCCCAACTCAATGCAGGCAGACGAGGCTGACGAGGCCGCTCTACTAGGTGTATTTCTTCCACCGTTTACGCGGCAAGGCTGAGTGGAGAATTTATCCGGATTGCCGCATTCGGTAATGTACGATCGGCAGTGGTGGTACCTGCATTCTCCAGATGTACGTCATGGCCGCTCGTGACGAGTCCAAGTGTTGACCCCAGAAAAGATCGACCAGCGACCTTTGTTTTTTTTTGTTTTTTTGCGGAGCCCCGTGATCGTTACAAAAAAAAGGGGTGTGTTTGGATGTGTGGGGAGGCAGATTTTTGGGGGTTTCGGCAATTGAGTGGAACTTTTGTGGGCATGGGTGTGATGACGACAGTATCAGTGGTGGATTAAGTTGCGAGCAGCGAAGATCCATGGAAACAGTGGTGCGACCATCTTGGTTGACGTCGCTTGTGCATGGGGTGGGCCAGTCACTCCCCCCTTGTCATCACAAACTGGTCGACGTGCCACGTCTGGGGTTGCCCGTCTGGGGAACTGTAACCACCGTTCCCGAGTTTTGTCATCAACACCTGACATGTTCAAAAGCCTTCGCTCCAAGCTGTGCCTTGGTAAAACGCGTCGGGGTTTTCCTAGTTTGTCTAGCTAACCATATCCAAAGAGGGCTTGCGGGGTAAAGGACCAGTGGGGAAGCTAATCAACGTTCCGCTCGCTGGTGATTGCACCATGTCTGGAACACAAATAGGCTTAGTAGTGGTAAAAACTTGGAACGGCCTCGTCGCCGATTTGGAGATCTTCAGGGTTTTGGCGTTACTTGATTGTCTTGACACGTGGGAACCAGGAAGTCTTTCAGTGATAATGAAGCCAGCGCATGGGCAAGAGCCGAGGACAAGCACGTCGGACCGCGCCCCAACAGTCTCATCCGAAGCATCTCAGCACCCCTTGCTCTTGGGCTTCACATGTAACGGCAGCAGCTACGCACGTAGGCTCGCCGCCCAACACGAGAGACCACATAAGTGCTCTCATGACTCGTTTATCCTTCCGGCCATGCGCCAGGCAGACTTGGAGCAGGGAACATGGCCAGCTGCCAGGCAGTGCGTTTTTTTTCGGTTCGCATCGCAGCTTACTCCAACACCATTCGCATTCGTGATTTCAGCGCCCGACGAGCGCGCACTTAGTGGCTTAGTCCAGTCGCCGTCCTACCCCTTGCCTGTAAGAATGAGACACGTCGGCCGATGGCTGAGTATAATTATACGCGCTTGAGATCAGTGGTATTATTATACTGCGTATAAGATACTCGAACGTGCCGCGTAAGTTGAGCTCGGGAGGGCGCGGTATTGACTTGTGGGGAAACCCCTGCCACTGCAACGTTCGAAGCACCTGATCCTGATAAATCTTCCGTCTGTCACAAATCGTCCAAGAAAAATCAGGGTCGGTAATAAAACATGGCATGATTCCGGAGTTTGCTCCGTGTGCTTAAAACGGAATCTCAGCTTCCCTGGACAAGGAGGCCTGTCCCAGATAGATGCCATGCCACCTGAAGCCGGGGAAGCGCTTCCTAGTAGTAGGTTGCGCCTTGTCGGTAGGGTACCAAGAAAACGGCGTCTCCTTTAGATTCAAGCCACATGTCTTACATGCCACCAAATGAAGCCGTTTCTTCTCCCACCAACTGGCATCGTCGTTGCCTCGTACTCCATGACCAACATCCGAGATCTCTTCAACTTGCGATGCCGGCTGCATCTGGTCGAGGCCGATTGTGTGCCATGTCCTTTATCGCAGGGCTCGTGGGCGCGACATGGGCCGAGTCAGGTGCACGACCGAGTCTGTGAATCGCAAAGGGTGCTTGCGATCGAGAACGTCATGCCGGGAAACCAGCTCTTGGGAGCGGAGCATATTTCAGACACGGGGCTTTGAGCAGTCCACTGCCCATGTGTTCGTATCAGAGAAGCCTCGGTGTTTGCAAAAAACAAAAACAGCCGAAAGTACTTTGGTAGGTGTACTTGTGCGGTGCAGGCCTATCCCGGTCCAACTGTACTCACCGCCGAGAGAGGTTCATGAACACATGTTATGGGATCCCTCGTCATGGAACCTCGGACGTTTGAGCGTTGCTGAGGCCACCACAGGCCGGTAGCTTTGATCCATTGTTGCAGTCAATGGGCCAATGTGTGAAAACAAGTCGTCCGAGTTGGTATGGAAGTTGGGGGCTGAGTGACGTAGGCTATGGGGGCGTGTAGGCGGGCGTAGGGCTAGATCCGGCCTTGGCATAGATCTATCCAAGTGGAGTCTACATCTGTCTGTTACCAAGATTACGGAAAAAAAGAAGAGCAATCTTGGTGCGTCTCGTGTTGTTGATGCGGCCGCTCATGTGGTTCTGATCAGGTTGTTCGCGATGATCCATCGAGATACAACTGCAAGATCTCCCTGAAAGTTTGTGGGCTCGCGATCGAGCCCACAGACCATCTGACTAGGGGGATGTCAAACGGCGCCTGATGTTAGCAATGTTGTCAATCAAGAGGTACCAATTGCATTTGAAGCGATGAAGCTAAAGCTATAACATTGGACTGGCCAAGTGCCTGTCTCAAGCTAGAGGGTGACGTAGAAGATACTAAATAATAGTCATTCTCAAGGAGTACGACGTTAGGGGTATCTTTTCTGGTTCTGTGCTTTCAAGCCATGGAGCCCTCGATGGCCCGGGAAGATTAATATGTATATGCTCTTGGAGCAAGACTTTCCGAAGTGAGGCTTGCATAATATTGGGTCAATAACCTTTTTGCAATGGTGTCTGTGGATGCGGCGAGACAAAGACCATTAGGCATGCATGTGCTTTGGGGTTTCATTTTCTTTTCTTGCGACAAAGAGTTGGGGTATACGATCAGCTTTCGGAACGTCCTTGGTACTTGTCAACGAAAGAGTAGTAAGTGGTGCCAAGCAGACTGGACAATTGATAATGAGGCGGTAGGACCGAAGACTCATGGCACTGGTGAGTAACGGCGTCAACGCGCCGAGGAGGGGGTGGGGCAAGTGTGCGGAGGGCTTGATGTATGTATCCTGGCACCCTGTCTGTTGCTCCGGATGCGGTAGATGGTACCACGAACTGGAGTAGTAAGCCGTAGTATGCGAGACGAGTGGCTTGGGCTAGGTCTTGTTGTCTCTCAAGAGTCGTAGGCTGTGAAGTGATGATCGTAAGCGGTGTAATGCGGCATGTATTGACGGGAGATGCTGGCGCTGTGTAATACTCTGTGTGTCCAGTCAATGGGGTATGAAGCCGCGGCCACGACGCTTGAGCAGGGCAAACCCGACGGTGGTGTCAACGGCGCAGGCAGGCAGTGTGTGTGTGGAGTATTGCTTTGCCGCATGGCGGCAGTTGATTATCACCCGCTTCATCGTACTCAGACAAGCATTTCAACATGTTATTAGTCGAATGCGAGTGCAGGACGCCAGGTCTGCATCGAGCAGTAATTGGCACAAAAGAAGAAGCACGTCACCAACGTATGGATGGATGTATACGACCAACTTGTGGAATGGGACATGTGTGACTATGCGAGTTCATGTGACGAGCAATGTCGCCTCCATTGTACGGGAGCAACAAATAAAAGGGTGGACAGGGCCGGTCCCAGGTGATTGCCAACCGTAGCGAGGAGCGGTTGCGACGATCACGGTGACGGCGACGAGGACTGTCAGCGTATTACCAGACAGACGCTTGACACAAGTATAGCCAGGGAGCATTTGGCGTGGCGGAAGGGGCCTTGTACATGAGGCTGAATCATCTTCAAGATAACTCGTCGAGTATGGCTTCAGATGACCACTCGCAGGCGCTAAACTGCCAGCGCATCAACCTCCAGACCGACTTGGTTGCCGCGGGGTAGTTGCTGCGGGTGCCTGATAGAGCACTTCCGTCCGCCAATGCAGACACAGAGGATTGTTTTTTTAGCATCCAGATGATCAAACGCCCTCCGGGGGGAGGGGGGCAAGCGGTAGAGGGTGGGCGTCAACAATGCGGGTTGACTGGGTCCGCCCGCTGAGCTGAGCCTGTACGATCCGGGGTGGATGCTCCCATTTGCTGGACCAAGTTGAAGGGGAAGATTGGCGAGACGGTTATCCGCAAGTCAGCTGGCGAGGCTTGCGTAGGCAGACGGCAAGTCAATAGAGTACTCTACAGTAGTGAGGGGCGACGAAGCAGAAGTGTCGAGGGCAGGGCAGGACAAGCGGCGGGGAGATGGGGGAGGGGCGCGTGGGAGTCATTGCAGGCATGACGTTGTGTGCGTGTGTGTGGGCGCAAGCGGGATGAATGTCGCGGACATTAAGCATGTCACTGTCATCAATCCGGACACGCCTTGCTTGATTGCGCAGAAAGGCCGTTGTGGTTGATGGACACGGTGTTGTGGGCAGAGGAGGACAAAGCCGTGTGTGGGAGTGTGTCATGGGCGAAGGCAGTGGTCGGCTTGGGCTCACAGCCTGCGCCTGCGCCATAAGGCTGATGAGCGGTGCGGCCTGCTGCAGCAGCAGCAGCAGCAGCAGCAACAGTCCAGTCTCGCCCGCCGCCGATCCCACGATGATGCACGTCAAACAATTGCTGGCGTATATCGAGTGCAGCGTGTGTTTCATGAGACACGACCTCCTGATTTCCCACGGTCATACTCCAAGTACACACAGACTTTGGCTATCCTGCTCTTCCGGTGATGAGTTGCAGTCGGTGCAGCACAGGTGAGGCACGCCGTCTCAACACACCGCAGTCACAGTGGACAGGAAGCCGGCCCGAACAAAGGCGGGAACCGGTTTCGCAGATACAGACTGGCCGCGACGGCCTTGTCTGCTAGTGCCAGAGGTAATTTTGTGAGGCGCAGCTTTTCGTCATAAAATAGACCGTCTGTTCATTATTATCCACATGTCACCCGGGCCAAGAGCTATATCTGTAATAATAAGTGAGCCCGTTACTCATGTCCCCAACGGCCGTCCACGGTTGCCTTGTTACAATAGATGACAAAGTATCCAAGTCATGACATGTGTTGCATGCCATGGGTGGTATTCAGTGCGCGCCGCAGGGAAGCCTACATCAAAGCGTGCATAAGCGCTCGTCTGGGCTACCTAGCTCTGGTAGATGATACGGAAGAGCGGTAAAGAGGCCTACCAAACAGACGGCTCCAAACCGAGCATGTGTCTCTTTGTTGGGACTTTGAATCCCTGGACACCTGACATTGCGACAGAATTCAATCAAAAAAACTGCCCCAAGAAGTATTGCCTCGGTGTCTCGTGCATCGCACTCACCGGCGGCCCCTCCCCATGCTCATGCCCATAGCTATCATCATATCATCACAAGTCACCGAAGAGGCACGCCACATGCAATGTAGGGTCGAACGTTTGAGTAATGTAAGAATCCGCTTTTTGTCATTAAGTACCTATGTAGGCAAATACCTGCTATCTTTCATGCGAGGATATTTCCATCATCGGGCAGCTCCGCAAAAGCCGTCCCATTCCAGGGTATAGTGGCTCGGGCAAACAGCCCGATAAAAGTACAGTTGCAGGTGATAGTAGTACAGACCAGATAGGCGTGAGCCGTGACCCATCTTCCACATACAGAAGACGCAATCCCATGTCAAACGCAATGACTGCATGAAAGAAATTCGTAGCCTCGTCGGGCATACTCAAAGCCCTGATGGTATCAGAAGTTTTTTGGGTTGAACATTACCCCGGATCGGCTGGCCCACCCTTTAGTCCACTCGACTGGGCGGCCCGCCAAACAATAAAAAAGTCTGGAACAAAAAAACAAAATAAAAGACGAGCAGCAAGGTAAAATAGAGAACAAAAAGAAAAACCAAAAAAGAAGAGCATAATTAGAACACAAAAACGCCCTGGTTCAATGCCAAACCATAGATGCCGCTAGAAGTGCAAACGTTGAAAAGCAAAAAAGAATGATGCTTGATTACCATCCAGACTTGTGGTAATCGCCAAGCCCAGAGTCGAAGAACTGGTTGTACGTGCTACTGGGCTTGCTGTCATCCTTGAAGGCCGATGATTTGGCTTGTGATTGTTGTTCGTTGTTGTTTAGGCCCTTGACGTCGCCGGTCGTCATTGCTCGGCGCAGGCCAGGCAGGTTCGCAGCACTCTGTTGGCGCTTTGCGACTGCGTTGGTGGTGGCATTCTTCTGTTGCCTTTCCCACAGCAGGTTCTGCCTCAAGCTTCCAGTCAACTCCGAGGTCAGCATGTTGCGCCTCGTCGTCTTGGGAGACATGGCAGGTGGGTGGACGTTGGACGTGGTCATGATGATGGGCTTGGGGCGAGAGGCCTGGGACCGCATCATCATCAGACCACTATCCTCGTGGGGTGAGTTGCCAGTGGAGGGGCCGTTTGGCGTCGATGTGCGGGATCGACGGATGGCAGGGCTTGATCGGGATGCGGCGTTCTGAAGCGCCAATGCGCGGTCATCCTGATGAAGAGCAGTGGTGAGGAGCGATCGACGCGAGGTGAGGTCAGGCTTGGAGTCGACCCGCTGGAACAGAGGAGTACGGTCAGCAACGCTAGGAGGACCACTCTCTTCGTTGTCGTCGTCCTCCCAGTCGTCGTCATCGGAGTCCTCCTCCTCAATGGCGCTCTCATCAATGTCATCCTCGCTGTCGCTCTCAATGGCCGCCTCGCTTTCAGAGGTGGCGTCTTGGAAGGTGCGGGTGCTGACTTCAGTCTTGAACGAAGTCGTCTTGCGCATGGGGGCAGCAGCCTTGCGCAGATGCTCGGTGAGGGAGCTGCGCTGGGCCATGGAGTAGGCCTCGAAGGAGCTGCAGTTGTCCTCCTCGGAGGATCCGCCGAGTGTGAACATGGGCTGCCTCTTCTTGGTGTTGTCGGCCTTTGCGGGCAGCGGCTTGGTGATGAAGCTGGACGTCTTCTTGAGGATGGGGGTGGGGTTCAGGTTAGCGCTCGAGCGAATCGAGGTGGAGATGTGGCCAGGCTCAAAACCACGGACGACGCTGTGCTCGCTCACGTCGGTCGAGGTGCTGGCCTCGGAGCCGACTACAGGGCTCATGATGTCGCAGCCGACGCTGGTGGCGACGGTCGATGTTGAGGCTTCGGGAATGGGGCGGGCATGCGAGGGGGGAGTGGCGCTGCGAGGCGTCGTGTCTTCCTCGGCTGGCTTGAGCTCGGGTATCGGGGCGGCGAGGTCGGCTGGGAGAGGCGAGAGGGGCTCAATGAATTTCTTCTCCTGTATTGAGTTGACGACCTTTTCGAGGCCAATGGGAGTCATGTGCTTGCCACGGGCGTGGCTGGTTGCCGAGTCGTGGCGGCGAAGGTCGGGGCGAGAGGCAGAGAGGTCTGAGCGGGAGGCCGAGGTGATTGCGCTGTCCAGATTGGACTCGTCGGAAGCGACGCTGGTGGAGAGTTCGGGTACGTCCGGGGCGCTGCTTGACAGCCGACGTCCTAGCGACCAACGGGACGATGTGAGCGAATCAGGCTGGCAGCAAAACGTCTCGCGGGACCAAAGACGCCATGCCATGTTCTCGTAGCGCTTGCCGTCTTCCATGGCTGGGGAGCATCGCGCAAAGACTGTTGCAGTTGTGTTAGTACGTGTGTCTGTGGTGGTGAGGCTGCTGTCCCGCTGCAATTCCCAGCGGCTTGGGTTTGCAGTGGGTTGCAGTGGCTCGGTCTTGCATGGTTTACTCACCAGACCAAAGGCCAAAGAGGTTCTCTGTGCTGCTGGTTTCGATGGTGCGCATGGAGCTGGGCTCGACGCGCACAATGGGCCGTTCGGCGCGGAGAGGCATGTCTCTCGAGTGTGGAGGTTAGAGTGCAGGAGCGAGTGTCGGTGGTCGTGGGACGGGGATTGTGGCGGGGAGGGGGGGAGTTGCAGTGGGGACGGCGTGGTTCCGTGGTCGTGGTTCTTGGAGGTGGGCGGTTTACTTTAGTTGCGATTGCGTCAATGGGGTAGAGTTGGAGAAGAGCCGAGCAGAGGGAGTGCCGGCGGGACTAGAGGGATCGCGGAGACATGGATGGAATGGCGTGGATGGAGTTACTGGTGGCTGTGGTGGTAGTGTTGATGGTGGAAGAGGAGTGTACTGTGGGCAATGGGTAGGTGTAGTATGTATGTGTGGGTGTGTGGGTGTGTGGGTGTGTGAGAGGGCAACGTCTGGTGGCAGCACAGGTGGGAGTGGATCTGGGTATGTATAAAGCCCACAGCGTGTGCGCGGACTGCAGCGACAGGGGTGGGCCAGAGCAAGAGCAACGACCTGGGCCACACCTCCCTTCCCTTGCACGCACCCTCCCCCCCCCTCCCCTCCCTCCCTCCCACTACCCTACCCATGCATCCCTAGCCCTAGGATAAGGGCCGCCGGAGCACCCCCGGCAGATTGCATCCAGAGCCCGTCCGGCCTTTCTACCGCTCTTTGGCCGATTCTCACGCTGAGCCCGTGGCCCATGGCGTCAGTCTCTGCGACGCTCGTGGCCAGCTCGCCATGCCCAGACGGGCATACGGTACCTACTACACTACGACGTGCTGGGACAGTGCAGGTGGTGTAGCAGCAGACAGCCTCCTCCGCCTTGCCTTCTCCGCCTCCCTCCCTCGCCCGCCTGGCCTGCCCTGGAGAGAAGGAACAACGCATCCAGGGCCCCCAACGCCACCTGGGCCAGGTGTGCCCACGGCGTGCACCCCCCGTGTACCGCCGCCGCGCGCGTGGCTCTTGTGATGTGAATGGGTCTGCGGCTGGGCGTGGGGAGGCACATGATGTCTCGCTCGCATGCACGGCGGACGTGCGGGCTGGCCAGGCTGCGCTCCCCTTGTGGGACTTCCAGAACATGTCGCCCTGACTCGTCATGTCTACCGTCTGTCTCATGTCGCATCTCATGCCTCGCGCCTCGCGCCTCATGCCTCATGCCTCATGCCACGCCTACGCCCACGCCCACGCCCAGCGCTCGCGACGGCCGATGAATCGTCGACGCTGTGGCGGCCGCGGCCAACCAGCTGGCTGCCGTGACATGTGCGGTGCTGACGTAGCCGCCTGGTTGCACCGTCTGCCTCCCGTCGTGGGTCGTAGGTCGTGGGTCGTGGGTCTTGGGTCGAGTGTTGCTCGCGGATCCGTTGCACCATGGGCTCGTCGTCACCTGCGCCCCCGCCCCAGAACATTACCGCGATACAAGATGATACCTTACAATACCGCTGACTCAGCCGCTCTACGGCCAACAGCATGGAAAATCTTGTGCGTGCCATGTGAGGCGCTAGGCCCATTACGGCATAGCGGTCTCCCCCGCGGAAGCCACCCTTGTCTTCCGCCTGCGTTCCTTTTCCCTCTTCGCCTCTTCCGACACAGGGCCCCTGCACGCTTCTAGCCCCCTCGACTTGCCCATCGCCCATGTGCTTGCCTCGCCCGGCAGTGCGCCTCTTTTGAACCCTGAGTCAATGGCAGCAGAGAAGTACCCTCTCCACGCCCACACACACACGCTGCCTCCACACCTCCAAAAGAAGCCTCCCCCGGCCCGCCAGCCTCACCACCAAACCCAAACCTAGCTGTCTTCTACGCTCACTCTCGCTCACACACGCTCATAATACTCGCCTTGCTCACCCCGCCCCGTACTCGTTCGCCCTGTTTGCCACTCCCTGCTCGCTTCTGCCGTTTGCGCTAATCACACCTCTCCCCGCACCAGGGTACCTCCATCACGGGGTACCTGACTTCTGCCGTCCGCTGGGCGGTCAAGCCGTCTAGTAACGAGTAGCAAGCAGCAAGTAACAGAGCAGCACTCCGAGTAGCAGACGCCCGCTGCCCTTGCAACTGTCTGCCTGCCAGCCATGTGGCTCTCCCCCCTTTGCCGCCCTCGAGTGCCGCCATCGTTGCCGCCATCGCTGCCATCTGGTGCACTGCCCAAAGTCATGACCCTGTGCCTGTGAATACTCGACCCATTGTTCGCCAGGTTCCTGGATGCGTTGGTCGCCCGCAGGGGTCACCGCGCACGAGGTACACGCCCCGTGTCGCCACCGGGTGAAGACGCCGGCTGTCGACAAACACTACTGCTGCTGCTACTCTACCACAACCATTTTCCCCAGACACTCACAGCCAGATGTCGGGGTAGCGCCATGTACCCTGCCAAGATAGCTCTGTGCCCCCTAGTCCCTCTGGTACCGTCCAAGTTGGCAGACATGCTACGTCAGTCGATTGCACCGCAATTTCTCGAGGTCATCTGCGGCGGCCCGCCGAATCACAAAGCCACAAAGCCATCAGGTGTGACTGCTCCTCGTCGCTACATGCGGCGTGACGCTTGTTTCATGAGTTGTACATCGGGAACTACTGTTTCGCTAGCCAAACATTGCAAATTCTACATGGCTCTCAATGACCCGGTGCCTGTCCACTAATCCCTCCTTGTCCATGGTTGCTGCTGTCCCCTAAGCCACCCCAATCTCACGATGCGCGCCACCGCACTCGATGCCCAGCGACTCCAACCACACCGGTTCAAATCATACATGAACATCTGCAACATTAAAAAAAGCCTTTGACGCACCCCAGCCGCTCTCGCTACATCTGGTTCATCGGATCCAAGGCCCGTCACGTTTGCTTCTGTCCCTTTTTCTTTTGCCCAGTCCCCAGATAACCGACCATTCCAGCCTTACAGTCACCGCGGCAATATCGTCCCGAGACCGAGGCATTTAGCACAGCGAGGCCAAGAAAAAGAAGAAACAGTCACTAGAACTACGTGCGCGTGATCAAGTCGCGGTGTGCATTGTCGCCTTCAGCGTCTAACACTGAGTGTGAGGTGACCGCTGATATGCTGTACCATGATCTAAAGTTGGATTTGCTTTGCTACGTACAACTAGGACAATGGATCCCCCGCGCGCACTCAGCTACTAACTTTGGGTCCCGAATTTTGTCACGACTCACATGTCCATGGCTTTCCGATGTGCTGCTATCATCACTTACCAAACTTACTCGCCCATGTCTGACCACTACAAGACACAGCAGCGACCGACTTGACAAGACTAACCGTCGTTCCACGGCGCCATCAGCAACCCTCCGTATGCAGGATCAATAGAAATGAAAGAAGAAGAAAATATTACTCTCAAGCAACTTGGCAGAGTTTGGGTCGTAGTATAGTAGGTGAACTATTTGGACCTTTTTTTACGGCATGGCCTACAACTTGTCGACGACAACGGCCTGGGCATCAAGGGTTGACTGCTTTTTTTCGCCCGCTGTTACAGCACTGCTACAAGAAATAGGCAAGATCGCCGTTTTCCAGCAGATTGCTGACATGAGCCTGTGTTATCCCGCCGCCCAAAGCAACCACCAGCATGCCGTCCGCGACTCCACAAAGTACCGTGCAAAGCCATTGTCGTTTGATTGCTCGGCGCCAGCTGAAATGCATAACCCATCCTTTCGCGCGCCACACAGATCTTTTTACTCATTGTTGTGCTGCTCGCCCGCGGCCTCAGGGTGGCGCAACCATGTATTTGCAAAGAGGGCCCAAACTGCGCGCGCATCCTTCCTGTATGTATGTACACATGTATACGCATACCCACCTCCAAGGTGGAACAGGGGGAATGCAACTGCAACCACAATGGCGGCTTGACAGTGCCACACCATCGGACACTTTGCTGGATGCCCATGGCCCCGACAGCTTGGATCCGGTCCTCGGTCTAGCTCTTGTGGGACCGGGGCTTACATCCGCCCTCCGGAGGCGTCGCGTGGCTGTTATGGTTACGCAGGAGGAGTGGCCAATCGACTGGGGGTCGCTCGCAATCATCGGTCATTGCGACGAGCCGACGCAACGGGCCCCCAGCTTTGTTGTTGTATCGTATTTTCTTGCGCGTCGAGTCCCCGACTACACATGTTCGATCTTCGCAGCACTGCTCCAAATCTGGTCCCTTTCCTGGCGAATAAACTTGCACCTCTCACCCTGTGCTCCCTTCCTCTCACCCATAACTCCAACTTTATTCTTTAATACGGCGGAGTGGGCTGCTACTCAGGTTAGATACCTTTTGATCATCGTTCAAAGTGCAACAATATGCACAAGCGTCGTGCATGTGACACCCCCCCCCTTCTGTGCCGCAGTGTTATTACCCGAGAGTTTCAGCGACAATGTACCTGCGAAATCTTACCGACAGTTGGACCTCGCTCAAAAGGACAGGAAAGCCTTCCTATCGCGGCGACCAAGCCCTTGATCAACTCATTAGTGCACGGGGGGAGCGTTCTTCTAGTCTCCGGTCCTTGCGGCACGAATCATTTGTGAGGGATTTTACACGAATCGCATTGTCTCCTGTGCTTCCCCGTTAGCGGCGGGCTTTGCTCCCAGCGAATTGATACGAAATACGTTATGCTGACTTTTCCACCAAGCCGGGACTTCTTTCTGGCCTCCAAAAAAAACCAGCCATCGTCGATTGCCCAAAGGAATCAAATGTTGATGCCCAAACAAGACATTTTCTCCCAGTTCCCTGGCCAGTGGGAACAAACATGCTGGGCGGCACACACAGACACACACAGACACACACAGATATATTCACAGAGACACAGATCCATACACCCCAGGTCGCATCGCTTTGTCCGCGCATTGATAAACACATTGATAACCAACATTGTCGACAAGCCGCAGGAGCGCGGGTCGTGGGTGGCAATGTAGCAGGTCGACGGACCAAGGCGCCGGTCTCTCCGTCAAAGGTCACAAGCAACCGCCATTTTGCTCATTACGCTTTCTGGCCCGGTTGAAACCTACTAGTAGCATGCTGCTCTCTGCTTCCACCGCGCCGACTTTGTGAAGAGGACCAACGACGCCAGTCCAGGCTCATTACCCTGGTCCGGCGCATCGTTCACATGCACAACGCCCGCCTGCTTAGCGCAGCTCCTATGGTAACGTTCTGCTCCCACGTGTGCCCGCTTATCATCATAGCTTACCCGAGTCATCGTGGGGTCGCCGTCTTTTTATTTTTCGGATTCGGCAGTGACAGATGAGGCGTTTTGAAGTGGTTGACGAGGCCTCCCCCTCCCCCCACCCACCCGCTGTACGGTATGTACCTGAAGCATACACATGGCAAGAGGGGGGCGCGCGCGCGCGCAGGCGCAGGCGCAGCGGCACGCAAGCTGCAACTGCACGGCAACTGCTAGTTTGCAACCGTCTAGCCCGTCCGTTCCCGTGAAAGTCTTTTTGCTCAAAACATTCTGCCGACTGACCAATAGACACATGACCATTCTTGCCCATACAGTATTCTCCCGGAAGGATTATGCAAAAAGCCCTCGTTCGCCAATGGGGACTCCATTTTTTTCGACCTTCTGCTTTGGGATGGGGGAACATTGTGCATAAGTCTCGTTTGTAACACTCTTTGTTTTCCTTTGACACAGAGGAGTGAGATAGAGAAAGAAAGAGGAAACGTCCTTGCTCACCACTTGTCGCTTTCAGCCTAGCCAAGCATGCACTCTTTTTGTCTTGTTTGCGAAATGTAACGCTCAGGGTCCTTTGGTGGGTTGGTTTTAACGGCCTTTTTCCCGAGCTGGTGGTTCATACACACACACACACACACACACACTCTCTCTCTCTCTCCCCCAAGTATAGCTCTAGTAACACATACAACATGCGTGCTTACTCGATCATCTGCACACCCACATTCCCTTTCATCTATCTCGTGCTCCCTCTATCTCTCGGGGAGCAAAGTAACCAGCAGCACCAAGCAAACAAGCCCCCCATTGGCGCTGACCCAACATGCATGAGATCTAAATTCCCTGGACCGATTTCAGCCAGTCTTTAATTTGTTTACTTTGCTGACCATACTCCACTTGAGCGCTGTCTATTCCCAGCATGCTCACTCACACTCACACATACAAAGCCTTGTAACCACACTGCCGGGACCCTGGGGGCCTCATCCCACCGCCATTTCTTTGGCTACAAGTCACACACACCTTTTCCACACCCATCGTTTTTTTTTCTTGTCTGGATAACTATACATATATACTAGAATCTTAGGCCTCCCTTTGCACCTTCCCTTCCTTTTCCTTCACCGCCGCTACAGAACACGGCATAGACGTTCTGTGTAGCAACAGGGCAAGGCAAGGCAAGCTAACTCGCTACTTGCTACTACGGTATCATTCGTGATACCATATTGATTCGCACAAACGAACGTACTAGTCTAATGCACACACGCTGATGCTGATGCTCATCTCAGCACCAACATTAACCCCATGGGGATTTTTTTTTGGTGGTTCCCGCCCCCCCCCCCCCCCCCA
>NW_006911901.1:1190549-1251570 GCF_000338995.1 Bipolaris sorokiniana ND90Pr | reverse complement strand
CGCCCCCCCCCCCACCAAACCAAAGGCCATTTCACACACACACACATCTTATTTTACGGTCCGGATTCGGTATGTGGAACTAGTAGGTGTTTGTATAGCCGGCGGAACGAAAGGGGGGGGGGAAGCGGGGAGCGGGGAGCGTGGGCATGCCTATTCTTCGCATCCTATATTCTTCCTTCGGCCCGAGAATACAAGGTAGTAATGGTTGCTGGGTGCCTTGCAATGCCGGTTCCGGGTATATATACATATATGTGTACGTGAATATATATATTTTGGGGGCGGCTCAACATGGGTACGTGGATAAAATGGGGGTATGTATTGTGCGACCTATCATTCTACCTGGGGGAAAACTTCCTTTCTTTCGCTGTGAGGATTGTAGTTATTTATTACAATTTTCCGTATCCTTTCTTTACCCCGTACTGGGGTTTCCTCTGTGGTAGTGGTTGGGGGGGGGGGGGGTAAATTTCAAACATACCCTTACAGCAAGTAGGATACGAATACTGTACACACGTGGTCGATTGTACATATGTACTGTGAATCCAACACCCTTCAATCCTGGATGCCCCGGACTCAAAACCAGCGCGCCTTTTCCTCAACCCACGTGAGAAGAAAAAGACACAGCATCTTTGATCCTTCTCTCATTCTGACTCCCACACCTTCCTTGGACAGAAAACGGGCGCGCGTGGGGGTAAATCCAAATCGCGCCTCGCTCATCTCACCATTTTACACTGCTGACATCAGACGGGCGCGCCTCGCGCCCATCCGTCCGCTCCCTTTTTTTCGCGCGGAAAGATAAAGTGTTCAAGGTATGGTAAACGGTGAGCGCCTGCCCGCTGTGGATACGTAGCTTGGCCTGCATGCGCACGTGTGCGTGTATGCGTTGCTGGAAGAAGGGAAAGGAAAATGGTGCAGTATACACAAGTCTAGTATAGGTAGTACTACCACGTGATACGCTTATGCGTGTGCTTATGCTTCATTGTGAATGTACGTATGCAACACGTGAGGAAACCCACATTGCGCATACAACCTTTTTTCCTAGTCGCTTTTAGGTAGGGGGGTTTATGCGAATGCGATCGTTGCTTGCTTATCAACCCGTAAAAAATACACTATTTTACGTTATACGCATCATCTAGTCTGCGATGCCGATGATCGAGTATCACGTACCGCGTATAATCCCCCCTCCCCTCGTATCCCAACCAACATAACTTGGTAAAACGTGGACGGGGTACGGGGATGTGGGGTGCAGTGGCAACGGTAGTCTGAGGGTGAATGTCACACGCACCCTCATCATCCATATACCTTGCAAGAAAAAAGATAAAAAAATAGGCCCGCGATGATGGGGGGTTGAGGTTTGTAAAGGAACGCGCTCCAGACTTGTCACCCCATATAAAACGCCTATCTTTCGGGTTCCGAAGGGGGGGGTCTTGGGGTTTGGAACTAGGGGGGTTGGCGGTGGTTCATCCTGTAGTTCGGTACTTCTTTTTGTGTCTGGGGGATAATAGGATAGGGTAGGGTAAGGGGGGTGTGGGGAGGGATGGATGGATACACGTGCGCGTGCGACGGGCCGGGGATGGAGTAGCAAGTAGGTTACCTTGTTGATTTGTGAACTTGCCGGGAGTATCTTTTCTACCGAGGGAGTGTTTGTGATCTACCGGGGTGCGTGTTTTAGAAGCGGGAAGGGGGAAGGCAGTAGGGAGGGTATACAACGTGTTTGGTAAGGATGAACCGGATGGATGGGTGGAAATGGTCACACGCGGAGTATTTTTTTCTCCGCCGCGAACATGTTCGATTCTGCGGTTTTCTCGCGATTTGCACGATCGATGGAGTTTGTTGGTGATGCGTAACCTGTTTTGTCCTCGGCGATTTTGGTTGGTTCTTTTTTTTTGAGGAGCAGCTGATGAGGGATGTTTGTTTCTGGTGGATCGGGGACGGAGATGGAGATGGAGAAGACGTCATTGTTTGGGGCGTTGATGAGAGCGGCGGGTCATGTGTTATGGAGAGAGATGAAATCGAGATGGATATGTTGTCTTGGTGTTGGGTACTAGCAAGAGTTGAGAACATGTTTGGGTTGATGGTGGGGTGGAGTGGTTTGCGATGACGGAAGTGGATTTTGGTTCCTTGTTGGCGCGAGGGAATAGAAACAGGGAATGCTAGGAACTTCATGTTAACGATTGCAATGAAACTTTGTGACTAAGTTCATTTATCATCACCTTATTTCGTGTTCATACTATATTTGCCCTTTACCACATTTCACAAAGTCTATTCCAAGATTCACTCAACCCACCATCCCATCTTTCCTTCCCCTACCATCCTCGTGCACAAAGCCGTATCTCGAACTATTCTCTCCACCCTCTTATACAATGTCTTTTGACACAAAATATGATATAATCTTCTTACCTACCTTCCTCTCCAAAAAAACAAACTCATGTTAATTTCTTTGTGATCGTGAGTCTAGATTCAAAAATGAAGTCACCACATCCATCATCCCTTTCTTTTCCTTTTTTCCTGGTCCAAGGGAAACAGATAGGATTTAGAGTGAAGATTTGTGGATTCACACCATCTTGTGATAGTAAATTTTCCTTTTATTCTAGGAAGAGAAGATCTACATTCAAAGTATCAAAGACTTTTCTTATTCGACAAGATAGGTAAACAATTATCTTACGGCAACGCTTCAAAGCATCTCGCTCCAGTCACTCACAAAAGTCCCAATGTTGCTATTACTATCCTTCATTTCTAAAGCACACTCAGCCCACACAGCCAAGTATTTGGGTATCTATACAAACAACGTGATACGAAATTCTCAAACCCCAGACACCAAAGACACCTCATTTCCAAAAGAAAAGACGCCCTTTTTTCTTATCCACTCCCAGAAACACAATTTTTACTCAACTCAACAACACTCCAGAAGCCCAACCACTGTATCAAAGCCACAAAACACCATGGCCAGCATCACTTCCGTTAGATGTGTGACCATTGCCAGCCGCAAAGCTCTTCCCACTACCAGTAGACTGCCCGGACGATGGAGTAACCTGTGATGATCGGATCCGAGGGCACGAGGCTTTGTACGGGATCAAATCTGAAATGTCCGCAGGAACATCTTTACCTTCAATGACTCCTTCAATCACCGGCAGAATAGCTTCAAAATCGGCCAAGACACGTTTTGAATACGGCTGGCTGTATGCGAGATCGTTGAGTAGAGCCACCACATGCCTGAAAGAGTCGATGTCAGTCTGGTTCCTCGAAGAACCATTGCGACCCAGGAGCGAGCACAGAACCAGGAGAGCGTTGGATAACGAGGTAATCATGGAGTGGCGAAGGCTAAAGGGACTTCGTGCGTCCTGTGAAAACGCAGCCATTCGACTGACAGTGCTTCCTGCCAAATGGGAAAAGTGAGCTGCATGGCTCTCGTTGTATTGCAGGGACGTGATGACTGGACGGAAGCCCCAGAGGACCAAGTCTGTCTTCTTCTGAACCAGAAAGGCTTTTATCGGTGACTCGACGCCAGATCCTGTTTGTATATAAGGAACGCGCAACTCGGGAAGATCATGGTCGAGAAACTGGGTGATTTGCGCATCGATGGCCTCTTGGGCTTGACCATCTGAGCTACGGCTCTCCATGGAACAGCCAACGTAACGCGCCCAGAGAATCATGTAATGTAGGTACTGATTCATGAAAATTCGTGGGTCTTGTTCCAGATCAAGTTGCATGGTAAGTATTGCCTGAAGGGGATTAGGATTTTGGGCCAGATTGATAGTCTTTGAACTCACCCGATTGAACAACTCCATAGGCAGCTCAACCTGGATATCAGCTTCATGAATGCTGTATGGTCTTCCACATGACAATGAAATGAAGCGGTCTACAATGAAGACATTCCAGAATACACATATGCGTTCATATGCTTGTTGCGTCGTGATGTCGGCCCACGTAGACTGTTGGTGAAGAGAATGTTGAAAAACGAGCCGACCGGCGATTCCAATGCTGCTATATGCAGGACCAGGCATGTCAACAAACGTGTAGTACAAAGCCTGTTTAGGTCAGTTGGTTTTCAGCATGGCAATTGAGACGAATATCGAACTTACTTGAAAAAGAACACACTGAATCAGCGTCAGGTCGCCGTTGCCGCTAACCAACGACTTCTTATCGAGGAGGTCGTCAGCTAATTCTGACCACCGCCAGCCGGCAGGTTTACTAGCGTCATGCGGCGAAACATTCAGCAATGCATCGCAGCAGGCAAAGACGATATAATTGAAGGCAAGAAAGTGACGTTCTTCAGGCTGAATGGCAGCATTGGCCAACATGTGTTCGCCGCGACTACGAAAGTCCGTCTCGTCTATGCAGGGATGAGACAGATGTATATCTGTGAAAAAGGACATCAGGTACTGTTGATATTCGGTCGGGCTGGGGAACGACATGGCCCGTCCGCCCAGGTGGACGAGATGAGGAGCTTCGACGATAAGGGAGGATTCGGGGCCGGACATGGTCGAAGACGTCGGGTTCGAGGGCTCTTGGGAAAAGAGGGCTGGTTGACTCATGAAAGCGAGGGCTGGATTGATGGGATCCAGTGGCGGAATAGGAAATGCAGCAGCGTCACCGCCTCGAAAGCTGTCGCTGGCACCATCATCTCGCTCCACGCTGTCCATGGGCGTCATGGTCAAGCCACGGTCGCGCATCAGAGCCTCCATCATGGCCTCGACGCGGGCCATCCGCGCCTCCATGGTCATGCCACGGGAGCTGGCATCGCTCGTCCGGCGCGCTGTCTCATCGTGTGGCAGTAGATTACGGCGCGAGTTACTGCTGCCATTGCCGCTGGTAGTCGATGACTGGGCTTGAAGGGAGGGAGTTGGGCGACTAAGATGCTGTAGAGCTTCGGCTGCTGTCTGGTCTTCGGAAAAGAAACACCGCTTGCCGTTATCGACACATCGCTGGCAAGGGTTTTCGCCGGAGCACTGGAGAATAGTCAGATCATGTGTGAAGGGGCTCCTGCGGTAAAGCCATCAGTCGTGAAAGAGTCCGTCTCGCGCCAGCCAAGCTTGTGAAGCATTCGGAAATGGAGCCGAAGATACACAACCATAACAAAGACATGAGCAACGGCCAAGACGTACCTTGAGCTTCGACCGTCTGCATAATACGCCTATACGTGATTGTCAGCTAACAATTCTGAACTTCCACCCTTGGTGTTGCTGCCATGCGCGTGCTGTGTCGAGCGGCTACGGAACCATCGGAATGCAGCATGTGAAGCCCCAAGGATGCCGGGAGAGGTCTAAAAGAGCCCAAAGGCGCGACGTACAAGCTTTGGGCGCGTATTTTTGGCGGACCTTCTTGCGCTTGGGTGACGATGACCTCCGTTCCATGTCCATATGTTGTATTAGTGAAGGATGGCTGTTCATGGCGCGACGACGAGGTTGGAAGAAGGAATGCGCTCCCCGAAGCTATTTCGGAACGCAACCGGGATTGGCCTCACTAGCGTCATTCTGCTTGTCTCGGATGCAGCCACTTCAGCTCAGCAGAAACGCCTCATCAAAGACATTGTTGGTACCGGATGCAGTCGTAAATGAAAGACATACTGAATAGTCTAGGTATGTGAATTGAAGTCGCCTATATATGCAGAAGATGTCATTTAGCCGTCTACCGAACCAGAACCCTCATCGGGACAGTATGGAGAGGGTGCGTATAGTAAATATAGGTATTATGGTTGATTCTAGGATGCTCACTGAACTTACTTTGCCCAACCAATCCGAGTCGAGCTCATCGGAATAGTTCAGGTTGCCCTTTGGTATTGTTACTTCGGCTCATCCTCGCTCAAGTTATAATGAACATACAAACAACCTATCCATATTCAAATATCACAACAGCATAGATAGAAGGTTGGGGACACGAAGTAAGCACCTGTATCTAGAAATGTCAAACTACGCTGCTGTCATACGTTCGTTAGTGTCATGCGCTGCAAAGTATGGAGGTACAGTATGTATCATCATATCAGACTGCCCGACTTTGACGTCAATCATTGCTCAACCCCACATACTGATGGACATGCACATATTGTGGATTCGTTCTGTACTACAGCGCTGGTGAACCGGGTGCATGCTACGGGGATCGGCTATCGAAGCCGCGTCATATAGCAGATGCTTAAGCAACAAGCAGTTAAACCCCCGACTCTGTTCATATGCTATACACGTAAGCCTAACCACTGTATCGGGACACAGCCTCTCAGTTGTTCCATCACTGGCATTAAACAAGAATGCAATGTTTCAAGAGACCCCTTCTGGTATTGTGTCGGAAAGATCAAGTCCTAGCTGCCGTTACCCAATGCCTGCATGGACCCGCGTGTCGAATGCGCTATATTCCTATCGCATGCAATCAGCCCACTCGCTCTACCATGTCGAGTCCGCCACCACAATACGAGGTGAATTGGGGCGGATTTACGTTGGTGTACAACAGTTGCGAAAAGCTGTACCGTGGGTGGAGTAACTAACGAGAATTAACTTTGGCATCGGCAGCTCCGTGGCTGGTGAATGCACATCACAGGCTACTCTATAACACCATGCTATTCCCAGTCTTCATCTCCGCCACATTGACTGCCCCACAAGGTAACCGGGTGAATGTCGCGGGTTTCCATCAGATAATGATTAGATAGAAAATTTTCATCTGATAACCCGCGCGTCCCCGTCCGCGTCTCTCATTGGCCAGCCGCTCCGGTCGGTGCCGGGGGAGTGATCAAGATAAGATTTTCCTCACTGGCTGGGCCGGGCTTCGGTGAGCTTAAACCCGGACATTCACCTCCCAAGGGCAAGGTTAAGCTTCACTTGCATGCCACTAACTTCTTGAATCTATCTTCACCCTCACATCAATTGCTCTTCCCGTGCGTGGCCTGAGGCTACACATCCATGACCCGCCCATGTTACCCACCCAGAGGCAAGGTTCTTCTGTGGACCCCGTGGAGCGCTGCTGGCTATATGAGCCTGCAGCTCAGGCGAATGCTTGTTTGACCAATCTCTCTATCTCCTCATCTTTGCTCTAGGTGTGCATTTGCACCATCATTTGTCAAGATGGGATTCAACTTCAAGGGACTGACCAGCAGTGCTATCCTCTCTGCAAACACTTCTCCCAACACTGACAACAGGGATATTGCCGATGTCCCAGCTTCTGTTCAGGGTCATACCAGTATGGAGGCTGCTCGTCCTGACGAGAAGCTGGGTACTCCAAGGGGATCTTCGCTAAGCCAGAATTCCGACGAGGAATTGAACAAGGTCGACACCACTGCTGAACAGGGTGTACAGGCAGTTCAGGCTGCCTCCCTCATATGGAAGAAGAGGGACTTGATCCTCGCATACATCTTGTACGTATACACTGCCAACACCATGGCTATCATAACCAGACCCCACTAACGTATCTCAGCATGTGGCTCATCCAATTCTTCACTGCCTATGTATCCAGCACTTCGAGCACCCTCTCGCCTTACGTCACTAGCAGCTTCAACCAACACTCCTTGACAGCCTTGACCACTGTCATTTCATCCATTGTCAGCGGTATCTGGAAGCTCCCCTACGCTAAGGTCCTCAACATCTGGGGCCGACCCTTCGGTCTATCCCTAGGTGTCTTCATCTACGTAATCGGACTTATCCTAATGGCAAGCTGCAACAACGTCAAAGCCTACTGCGCTGCGCAGACCTTCTTCTACGTCGGCTCCAACAGCATCAACTTCTTCATCACCGTCTTCATCGCCGACACCTCCAAGCTGAAGAACCGAGGTCTCTTCATCTCGTACGCTTCCTCTCCTTGGCTCATCACCACTTGGGTCTACGGATACGGTATCAACGGTATCACTGCTAACGGCGGTATTGGATGGCGCTGGGCCTTTGGCATCTTCGCCATTCTCGCCCCTATCGTCGTGTCCCCTCTTATCGTTCTCTTCGTAATCTACGAGGGAAAAGCACGTCGCCAAGGCCTCATCACTCCTCGCCCAAGCCGTGGCAACTTCACTCAAACTGTACACTACTACCTACGTGAATTCGATGCCGTCGGTCTCTTAATCCTAGCAGCCGGGCTCTCGCTCTTCCTCCTAGCCTTCAACATATACTCGTATCAGGCTGAAGGCTGGAAGTCACCCTTGATCATCTGCTTCATCATCTTCGGAGCGCTACTTGTTGTTGCCTTTGGCATGTGGGAAAAGTACGGCGCTACAGTCACGTTTATACCATGGCCGCTGCTCAAGAACCGTACCGTCATCTTCACATACATAATGGCTGGTTCGCTGTACATTGGCTGGTACTGCTGGGACTCGTACTTTTACTCGCTACTTGTCGTTCTCTTCAACCAGACTGAAGTCCACGCTACCTGGATTGCGAATATCTACACAATGGGCAGCTGCTTCATCTGCATTCTGTACGGTGTGGCGCTGAGGTACTACGGAAAATTGAAGATTTACTCCATGTTCTTTGGTGTGCCCTTGACTATGCTGGGTGTCGGTCTGATGATCAAGTTCCGCCAGCCTGACGAGAACATCGGGTACATTGTCATGTGCATGATCTTCATTGCCTTTGGTGGCGGTGTGTTGGTTATCTCGGAACAGACAACGCTTATGGCTGTCTCCAAGCAACAGGATTTCCCTGCTCTCCTTGCTGTCGAGGCAATGATCATCGCGATTGGAAGCGCCATTGGATCTACCATTGCCGGCGCAATCTGGACCGGTGTCTTCCCTGTTCGTCTCCAGGCCAATCTACCCGCAGATGCCATGAAGGACTTCAAGAACATCTACGGCGACATGAAGGTTCAGGCTAGTTACCCGGTTGGCAGCCCGACTCGCGATGCTATCAACCTCAGCTACGGCCAGACACAACGGTACATGCTTATTGCGGCCGTGTGCGTCTACTGCATTACTCTCTTTAGCACTGCCCTATGGGAGAACGTCGATGTGAGGAAGATGAAGCAACGAACTATTGGTCTGTTGTAAACAGTGTTCACTTTCAGCCATATATAAATCTAGATGAATCTGTATATTCTGGGTTCTCAAGGATGAAAAATTAGAAATAGTCGTACAAATCACATATACAAAAGTAATCTAATAAATTTCCCAGTCTTTCGAAGTAAAAAATTCCGTAGAGTGTCAAAAACGCCGCTGCTTCGATGCACGTCTTCTCCTCTTTGTTTTTTTCGTATGAATGAAGGGTGAGGAAATGCAAGATGCATATGTATATGCAGGGTATAAATGCAAAGGGGAGATATTGGCCGGGTTGCGTGAGCAAGTGCAGTAGTGCAGGTTGATCAAACCAACATTACAACCACCGCTCCCAACACCGTCAAATACCCCAGCACAACCCTCACCGTACCCGCCGCAGCATTCGCCACACCTGTCTGTTCAGCCGCAGCCGCTCCGTCAGTAACACTCGACAAAACTACAGGAGCAAGCTCTGCCGTCGATGTCGTCGTCGGCGCCCCCGTCTTAATCGGTTTCGCCGCCACATTCTGCGTCGACGTGGGCGCCGCCTGCACAACAACGGGCTTGCTGGGTCGAACACTCACATCACCGGTACTCGCCTTGGCCATGCCCGCAACCCACTTTGTCACTTCGGCATTGTGCTTGACAAAGTAGTTGAGGTGCTCGGTTACGTCTTGCGGCTCGGATCCCACGGCGCAGATGGGGTCGCCGTAGTGGCAGTAGTCAAGGAGGACGTCGGCGTATTGTGTCAGATTTGCGAGTTGCGAGGGTGTGCGCGCGCGGGTGCCGTCGAAGTCCTTCCCGCCGCCGACGGTGAAGTTTTGGTTACGGGAGCGGGAGACGGCGCCGAAAGTTACTGCTGCGACGACTGTTTTCTGTAGCGTTAGCTACATGTAAATGTTTATTGGTTTTTTTTTTGATATTTGGGGGGGATGGTTACCATTTGCACCAGGAGCAACACTAGCATCCAATCCCGGATTATCACCTTGCTCGCACTCAAAAGTCGGTCCGCCGCCTCCCCCAAGCATATCCTGCGCTACCGACCCGCCCTGCGAGAACCCCAGAACAATCAACTTGCTATCCGGACATTTCTCACTGTACATGCGCATCTGCTGCTGCCCGTTCTTCGCGCCTTTGGTAGCGGAATCGCACCATGACGTCTTTGACCATGCGGAGCTCTTCGCGGGGTACTCCACGTCCTCGTATCCGCATTTAGCGGTGCCGCCAATCGCGCTGCAGACTTGCTGCGTTAGGTTACCCAGACGCCCGGGGTATGGTTCGTCGGAGCCGCGCACGACGAAGATGTGGAAGGGTTTGCAGGCGTCTGAGTTGAAGGACAGGATCGATGTCGTGTTGCAGTAGACGGCGGGGTATGGTGCATCGCAGCGTTCTTGGGCGAGGACGAGGCTGCTGCCACTGAGGGCAAGGAAGATGGAGACAAGACCGAGTCTCATGATTGCCGATTGTTTGTGTGTAGGTATTATGGATTATGGTGATAAGGGCTCTTTTTTTCTTCTCTTTCTTTGTTTCTTTCTGGTGATAGTAGAGGGAAGAACGAGTGACGATGGCTTGCTTTACTGAGCAACACAACAACCTTGACTATACCACCATACAGCAAAAAGGTCGAGATCGGAGATGCAGGGCGCAACAAAGTACTGAACCAACTCTTCTCTCACAAAAGAATGCAGGGTAGAAAAAAGAAAAAGAAAGAAGTAGTATCAAAAGAACGAACGAAGAACTAGTAGAGTCAGTCCTACGAGAGCAAAGGAAATCAAGTGCATGATGTATTCACTCCCTTTGAAAACAAGGCACAGCACACAAAAGCCATAAATGTGCTCCACTACTCCATCCTCGATTTCGTTTCCTCTCTAGCCCTCTATTTCCACACTCACATGCTGGCATATTCAAGGCGGCTGCCCCCAATTGTTGGTTGGCAGTGTACTTGTCTAGCCCGGTTGGGTAAAGTGCGATGCCGCCAATACGGCATGACGGCACGACGCCAAGGATGTACACGCCACACAAACAGCCACACTAGGACTTGTTCATGCACCGTGTCTTGTATCGGCTTGCGCGTTCGTCTCCATCTGATCGACTTTTTTGATGGAGGATTATGGGGAAAAGAAAGGGGGTTTGAGGATGGTGACGCGGTTGCTCTGTGAGCTGGAGAAAATGGAAGATGTTGAGTGAAGTGTGCGAGGGCGGGTGTGGCTTAACGCCACAGTTCCTTTTTCTTTATTATTTCAGAGACTGCGAGAGGAGGTTTATGCTGGAGATGATCGGGAACGTGCAGTTCGATCCGTACCGCGGATGTGCGAATACGAGAGATCTGCTTTCAACGGCTTTCCGCGTTGCCGCCCATGGGGTTGATGGATGGATGTGTACCTTGCAGATGCTACTATTAGTTTGGGACCTTGTTTGTTCCAGACCTTTGGGGGAAGCTGCATCTCTTTTTGCATCCACCTTTTGGTCTGCTCGGTATCGGTGTGCCGTCTTGGCGGGCCCTTTTTTAGATTGGAACTTCGATTCTTGAGAGAATCGGGTTGTTTGGTTCCGGGGCACTGCTGAATAGGGGCCATATAACCCCTGAGTATCTTGGACTGAGATGGATCTTGCGGCGCCTGCGTGGGAAGGTCTGTTGATGCTGCCTGGTTAGCTTCTCATGCTTTTTCTCGCTCTGCTACTGTCTGTACTCTCGTTAATTGAGCGCATTTGCAGGACATTTGGGTCTTGATTACTCGCATGGCTATCCGATGATAATACACAACAACTCTAGGTTTGCGTATCTGAGGTCTTTAGAATCTTTCCTACAGGGTCTCTCGTCATGATATGTGGCTATCCAGGAGACGATGTTCTCAGGATGAATGCGAACGTAGTCTACGCACGAGGTGTGCTTTTCAGATGCTAACGGCTTTGCAGACGTAGGAAGAAAATGCACTGGGGATGCTTCTTTCCCATCGCAACTTTCTACCCAAAATCTATCATAAGACTTGTATCCAACAATTCTAGGACTTCTGCTACCCTAGTTTCTCCACGCCCAGTGATTTCTATTGCTGGCTCATATTCGTTGCATCGCCAACTTCATGGACCGAATATCACTTCTATGCTCATCAAAGAAGACACATAATACCAGATTGCTATCATCACATATTGCCATCATGTTCGGCTACATAATCTGGTCTTGGATTTGTCGTTTAGGTTTGGTTCACGCACAAGGTGAAAGCTTCTCACGCACTCAACATTATCTGCACACACTGTGCAGCAAACCCACCCCTGCACCGGAAAATAAGCGAGGTACCTCGACTTCGAGCAAGCATTACCCTTTCCACAAGAGGGAGTTTTTTATAGCCTTATAGATAATGTACTATAGCTTCATGCGAGCACTTATATTTAGTTCTCTACAATAAATTACGGTCGCATCGTTGCTACTATACCGGATACGCCTAATACACAGAAGGAGCTTACCAAGTTCCTGTTATTATAATCATACCGTCAGCTGAACTGGACTTCATCTCGATCTCCGAACACATCGCGTGGACTACCCGATTGAGGATCGGGTGAATCTATAGTAGTGTCAGCAGGAAACAAGTTAGACAACTTTTCGCAATTGATTCAATTCCCCACCTGGTGATTTAATTTAATGAACTGTTAGCAAGTCTGCTTTAACAGCATATCGCAATACTTTATGACACTTCCAAGAGTGAAATAAATAAAAAGAAAGAAGAATAGAATTCAGTTACTACGCAGCTGACTCGTGTTTCCTCAAAACAGTTTCACTCTGTTTCATTCGTGGCGTATGCCTGGCATCAAGCGATACGAATACAAACACCGTAATCTATGATCATTTGCCCAACCACAACAAAGCCTCCTATCGCGGGTGCACCACACACAACCAACAGCCCGAGCCACATATAGAAGTCATTCTCACGATGCTGGAACGGATGTACGTCCTCTAGATACTGTTTCTGTTTAGATATACTCCTTCGCGTTGACTCTAGCTCGACAGGCTGTGTGCTGTCACTGGTAGACGGTAAGAATTTCTTTTGCATAATGTCCCAGATTTTTCTTAGTGTCTCCTGCTTATCCTCCATTGTGAATGTTTTGACCAGGTTTTCCAAATCTCCGATCATTTTCTGCCGCTTGAAATCATCCAATTCTAGTTTGTGAAGCCTTCCCCTAGGCATTTCTCTTAGCTCGTTAGCCAATTCTCTTGCCGGTCCAAGGATTTCTTGCTTCTGCAACTCCCATGTGTCTATAGTCGCTGTCGCTGATGCCCAAGTCAGCGGTGGCTGTATTAGATTGCGCTTTGCATTAAATTCCGCCTCCGCTCCCTTAATCCCCCCAATTATTTCTTTAAATGGAGACACCAGCTTTTTCAACTCTTCTTCGTATGATATCCTCAAGACCAGGTAGCGACGTCTCGCGTCTAGGATATGCTTGCTTGTGTCTACGATAATGACCAAGCTGCTGCCTAGTGCTAGCCAGGTCATAGTCCACACCCGCTGAGGCAGCGTGCTGGAGCCACTTTGAAATGATGACATGCCTCCAATGATGGCGATCGGCGCGGCAGCGCACACTGTGGCGATGGCCCAGTTGATGGCGTTAGAAACGTAGAGCGGGATTCGCCATCCCTTTGATTTTGTGTCCTTGATATCTCCGACCATGCCGTCGACACTGAATCCATGGCCTAGGCCATTCGACCTAACGATATATATTGCCGGGTACGTAGGGCATACGAGGTTCCCGAGCAGGTTGATAACTGGCATGAATATATAGGGGGTCACGGTGAGACTAAAGGACGCATACCCGTAGCGATCAATCTGGTCGCCTCGAGCTCGGTACAGAGTTACAGCTGCAAAGACAGTTTGGCCAATGGAAGCAAGTACTTTTACAACATTATAGCTGCAGGAAATTTGTACATGCTTTCCAGAGGCTGTAATGGCTCTAAATTTAGTGTATTTCGGAACAAAGTTTAGAGCGTAGCCCTCACGTGGATAGCATGCACCGTGAACTTTTGTTGAACTCGGAACTTATTCAAAGATCAGCGACAATGATAATGATGTCTAAGGCGTTACTACTCACCATCTCCTGGAGTATCTTGATCTACGATCACGGCGAGCGCCCTTGCCCTGGCCGCCTTTTCCAGGTCGTTATGCCCAAAAATTGCCAAACTTTGTATTGCGCGCACTCCGCGAATCACTCCCGACATGGGAAATAGCAGTGCTAGGGCTGTAGCCAATGTAACGTCTTGCCATATTTCACCCGGAAAGGTCGTGATTGTTGCAGCGTGCGCAAGGTAGTTACCGATGAAGAAAATGATGATGTCGGACCATTGGGCGTGCCGACAAAAAAGATTCGGATCTCCGTGGTTCGAGTCGTTGAGTGACACAACAAGGGTGGTATTCGCCATTGCCGGGGAGAAGCCCAGAGACAAAAGTATACGTAGTGATTCTTGCTGTAAGAATGTGATGGCGAGATATAGTACACTCGACTTAGCTCGTGAGTGTGTGGAGAAGCTGTGCAGCGCAGGAATCACCGACGATCCATAACGGGGGCTGAGTCGAATTTATCCCACGCAGTAACTAGGAGGGGTTGTGCTGATTGCTGTTGTCCTCTGCGATTAGGATGCTGCAGGTAGCTAGATGAAGCAGCGAATAGCACCGCCCAAAATTCATGCAAGAACACTTCACACACGCATGTATCAGGCTACTTTCGCAAGAATGGTGAAGATCTTCGGCTCCAATTCACTCATATAACGAGTCTTTCGCAATCTGGTTAGTGTTGAATGACAGCTCTAGAATATACGACCGGTCCGCAATCGAGGAGCAGTCTGAACGACGTCCTGCTTACCGATGCGACCAGTCGTAGAGTAGTTCTCGTCTATCACCGCTCTTCTCTATGATCACCCTCTCCATCCCAGAATTCAACGAATAGGAGGGAAGCGGCATCGTACTCTACACAATATGGACGACGCAGACGATCGCGATTTCGAAGCCTCAGCAGTGAGGGTCACGAGGCTGCCATGGTAGTACAGTATTCCCGACAGACACTAGCATGAAGTAAGAAGCCGCCTTATCAGGAGTACTACTGGTTCACGTAAGTAAGTTCGCTAAAGCCAGCATTTCTGGGTGTCCCCGCCTGCCAACGCGGATGAATTCGGATACCACCCCTCCTTTTCACTATAGTCTCTATAGCTCGGAGACATCTTTTTGTATCTTTGTCTTTAAATTAGAATCATCGAGCTGTAGGAGAATATACCTAAACATGTTTTAACAGGAGTATAAAGCTGTTGCGATGTTAATGTGGCCAGTAAGAAATGATCGACAGCACGAAACGCACGTGTATTTTCCTATCGCAAAGTTGGACCTTAGAGACATTATCTTAAATTCTAATCTGTCTTTAATTATGGATGTATTTACTGTGAAACTGTGAGAGTAAACACCTAGTACTGAATAATTTCCCGCTCACCGGAATCTCCTGTAGATAGGAGGAATATTAGGTATCAAGTCGACTTCCCGAACTCTGATCGACTGATTCACTTGTTCAAACAAACTGTTTACTTTAAAAACACGCTTTCTAATTCACTCTTGATCGTTCTAGTGGACCAGCGAAAAAACTTTCATTGTGCTCCAAACAAGTTTCTTGTACACAAACACGCGCCTTTGACTACTTGGACACTGTAAATCATGCCCACCAACTACTTTTCTATACCTTATCGGCCCAGAAATTATCCCCTCGAACCAATCTGAGCCACCTTTGTGCTAACAGCAATCTCAAGCAAGGTGTTAAACTCAAAATTCACACTATCAACCAGACCTTTCACGTTTCGAACTTTCACTCTCGCTAAAGCATACACATCTTCTTTTCACTTACCGCTTCACTACTACAATCGAATCAATCAATTCGATCCAGAGACTCTATCATGGAATAAATTTTGGAGGTTGTTTGTACGAACGCCGATCGCCTGACTGGTATGTTCAAACCTAAGAAGCAGGTAAAGCGTAGAAGCAGCGTTATAGAAGTATGTGACATCCCTTCCTAACATTGTAGATCTTTGCTAATCATTCTTTTAGGCATTATTCGCGCGGCATGCAGAGATATTCGCAAAAATAGACTTGGATGAACACGGTGTGCCCAAGTCCGATGAGACTACGCCTGCTATGGCTAGGCCTGCTGTGACCACCACTCATGCGGCTACTGCTCCTGTTTTCGCTTCTGCTGTACCAACTTATCCTGTAGTCACTACGCCTGCTGTGGCGAATTATCACGTGGCTACCTCTGCCATGACTTACGCTATCGTAGTTGCCCCTACTGTGGCTGTCCCTGTTGCAGCCACCGGAAATACCACGAATATGAACTATCCTCAAATGGCAACATGGCGGAATGATAAGGGGGTTGTCTTCTTGGAGAAGGAAAGCAAGCTCAGGACAGCAAAGCGCCAAGCTTTGCGACAGCAACAAAGACGTATGTTAGTAACCAAGAAGCGTATAGAACATCATCGATCACAGAGGGCTCAGGGGTTCCGCGTTCATGGACAAGGAGATGAGACCGAATCTTCGCATCCCCAACCAGCGGATTCGCTGGATGCAGACCCGAAACCCACTCAAGACATGTCCTTTTATGAAAACCAAACATACAAAGAGAGCCATGCTTATGTTCAGGAACGGCTTACAAATGTTCTCGGTGCAGAGCGAATGAGTTTCAAGCTGCTCCCTTCCGGCCATAACCCCATTGATCTAGTCATCGCCGAACACAACCAGCGAACAATCACAAATAGTATACTTAACCAATGGGAAGCCCACAAGGTTGAGATTCGTAGGCAGGAAGAGGAACGAAAGCGCCAAGCCCATGAAGAGGAGGTTAGGAGATTCAAGATACAGACTCTCCTCGATCATTATCACCAACTATACATTAATCGCTTAGAGCAGCTAGCTCTCTATGGTCGTGACCTCGTAATGGGTATCGGATATATCGAGGCTGCTCTAATGGCCGGTGGCCTTTATGAGGCGGCTAACGTGATGCAAGACATGACGCATCAGGCCCTTCTTCCTATTCATACCCTGCTCCAGAAATGCAACAAAGAGATACCACTGGAAGAGTTTGGCGCTGAAAAGCTGAAAAGCTTGTGGCCAATGGAGGGTCTTATGGCAGTGTTCGAGTACCTGCGGGGCGAGCCTCATCTTCCGCCTCAGGCTATTGATATGATGCAGGGAATTCAGGTCATTTGCACAGCGCTCAACAATCCGACGCGTTTCCAGGACCCACTTGCTCCCAAGCCAATTTTCAGCAATAACTCGAGTTGGAAATATACTCCACATCAAATTGTCCCTGCAGCGAAGCCCTCTCCCTCTGAAGGGATTTCAGTCATTGGCGCAGCATCAGCAACTGCTGGCAGCGGCTTCTCCAAGCTTCTTGCCGCGACTGCTCAGAGTGTCAAGCAGGAACAAAGTAGAGAGCCCGGTTCTACAGGTAGCGGCTTCGCGAAACTCCTCGCTGCGACCGCCGAGAAGTTGAATAGCAGCCAGGAAGCAAGTTCTGACACTGCTCCGAACGTCTCTCCAGATACCACCCCCGAGACCAGCCTATCACCAGCTCACGCAGCCCGAACAGCAGTTCTACATTACATCGCAACTGAAAACCTCTACTTCGAAAGCGAAGTTCAAGACTTGATTAGGAATAACACTGTCGTTGGCACCCACCGCCGTCAGGCATCTGAATGCCTCAAGGAGCTGATTGGGCTAGCCAACGGCGAAGAAGGCTTTCTCGGAGACATGGACGCCGGCAATTATAGGATACAAATCGAGACGTGTGTTACCAAGATCAATACTCTGCCGACCAACCAGCGACTGAACAGGGATACGCAGGCGCTCAAGAAGTTGTGTGGAAACGCTCTGAAGCTTTGGAGTGTACATGCGAAGTAGATGCGGGAGCGGGGTTTCTTAGTCTTCCAGTTAGATACGTTTGCGAAGACAGATGAGGGAGTTCGAGCCGTTTTTGAGTAGTCAGATTATGTCTAGGCGTAGGCTGGGTCTATCACTTTGCTTGGCGATCTTGATGACTCTTTTACTTTTTGGCTGGATCGTATTGGTACGTTGCCACTAGTTGGGAATGAATGAATTATCACGTATTGTTTCACGTCCATCAATAATGTATTGCCATCTCAGGTTGGTTATCAAGTGGCCTGAAGAATTGTTCTCGCATACTCTTGCGATGCTGCATCTTGTGTTGACATGTTGACACAAAAAATTGTTCACCCTAACATTCGCAGTGCCTTTGCATTACAACCATGTCTTCCGGCCGGAGATGCCGGTGTATATTAAACTACCGGCGGAGGCTCGGCACCGGACCGGTCCCTTTACAACCATATTCATTTTTCCTGAATCGTGTTCTGAAGATTGATGAAAATGTAAGACCTAGTGTAATGTCAATGTGTCAGTGCAATATTGCGGTCTATCTCATCTTTGCCACCGAATCCAAAACAAGTCCTTTTTCGAACCCTGGACGCGATTCATATCATGCTCACAATATACGTACACAACACGAGTCGAGTCCAACCATTTCCAGCCAACGTTACATTTTACCGAAGACTCAGAAGCAAGTCATTGTGTAGTGGCAAATCAAACATCGCATGAATGATTTCAACAATGTCACGTCGACCACTCCCTCGGACTACAGGTGACCGAGAAGGAGGGCCACATACCTTGGCTCCGTCGCCACAATGTGCGCAAAAGAGGTGAATTGACCGGTCCCAACAACGCCATTGTGGAGTTTATTTGACCCACGTGCCCCGCCCCCAGGGACATGGGAAACGCTAAGGGATCCGCTAAGCGAGCACGTTTTGGGGAGGAGGGTAAAGTTCTAGTCCGGCTCTGTTCCCGGTTGTGCGTATATGCTTTATACTTGGCACATTTTAGTGGACAGAGAAAGCCCAAAAGAACTTGATTGGCAAGCCCATTTTGAGGGTTTTACACTTTCTATGACCCAAAGTTCATCATGGGACATGTCCTGGGCGTGACTTGCATGTTTTTGGGCCTATATAGTGCCAAAACTGTAAACTAGTTCATTTGCTATCCATCGCTATCATCAAACAAGGGTATCTATTCAATCACTCCACGCTCCACACTGCCCGGACCCCACTTTTCTACGCACAACAGCCCGTAGGCCCAGCCGCACTAATCGACGCATGCCTCTCCTCCTTCTGTTCTGGCGTGTTGTACGGTATCCTGACCACGAGCCAATCGCACAAGAACTTGCCCAATCCAGCGCCCAAAATGATAGAGATGAAAATATAGCCATTGAAGTACATAACCAACAACATGACGATGTAGGCCAGACCGAGCGTGACGCCGTGGATGATGGAGCGAACGAGTTGTTGCAATGCGGTGGCACGGAAGGTCGCGTGCTGAAGTCCGAGGGTGGACGTGGGGCCGTCGCAGCAGTTGGCGGGCATGGCGGCCGCTAGTGCCGCCTGCTGGGCGTGGAGTTGTCGCTGGAATTGGCGCAGGAGAAAGGCATCGTATTCGTGGCTAACGCGGCGCAGGAATTCGAGACAGACGACGAGAAGAGCGACGCCCACGCAACTGGCGGCCATCATGCCGTTGTTGGTGATGTGCCATGAGGAGGAGAGAAAGCATGCGTCCTCGACGCGCCAATTCCACAGCATCTGGAAAATATCAGCATTTTGCATTTTCCAACATCTTCCTTTTTTTTGGCGTATTTGTGACTTTAAAGATGGATTTTACATACCTCAGTTACGCAAGTTTTGTTACCGGCCATGCCGGACATTCCGTGGGACATCATGATGGGCGATGCGCAATGGGTGTAGAATCTCGCACGGCGAAAGTTGATACTGAAAAACGTGAATTCGCAAAGAAACTGTGCGAGGGAATCCCAAGGATTGAATAGAGGCTTTAGCAACTTGCCTTCGACGCTAATCCACAGAGCCAGACCCAGCGGGTGATGCGATATTCATAGGGTCCTTGATCCAGCCATGTTCGATCCACAGGGTCGTCGTCTGGTCCCGTCTTGGGCTCAACCTTTACAGATAGTCTCCCGAAACTGTGGGGTTATTTGCTCAAATGCTCTCGCACTAGCGACATACCCATGCCTTTAAGACGGCTCTAAACATCTTGTCTTCATCTAGAAGCTTGGCATCGTGCTCGAATTACCGATGAAACATGCTCACTATCTACCGCCTCCGGTTCGCCACATTTATATAGATATAACAATTCTACTGACTCTCCGGAAGCAGCAAAGAGCCTCACACAATCTTTGCATCCGCTGTTTGTCTGTCGCCTTTCCTCGTCCCTAGCGCGCCAGCAAACATGGACGTCAACATGCTGGCTCCGCGCCATATCCAGAATATCAGCGCGGCATCGTCCATAGAACACCATTGGGGATATGCCGACCGCGCGGTTCCTTGCACTAATGTGCCAGACGATTGTACCTATCTCGACCTCGTCTACAACGCCCATGACCTCTCCATGCTCTACAGCGGTATCATGTGGTCCATCATTGGCGGTATCCTGGTGATCTGGGGCGTCGGACGACACTTTGCGCGTTCGCAACCCTCGGGTGTACAGCTCCCGGCCGAAGTGGGAGAAGGAGTACCACAAAAACGCAGCGCATTCGAACGATTCCAAAAAGCAATTGCATCATACTCGCGACAATACCTCCTCCCAGATGCCGCCAGGCCGATTTTCGGTCGAGTCACTCGCACTCAGGTCTTGACTCTTACTGTTCTGACCGGTTACCTCATTGTCTTTTCTTTCGTCGGCATGATCTACAACCACTGGAATACTCCTGCGAAAAAGTATCCCGGCGTTACCAATCCTCCTGGGCTTACACAAACTCGTAGCACTCTCGGTCCTTGGTCTGATCGCATTGGCGTTTTGGCGTATGCCCTCACGCCATTGTCGGTTATGCTCGCGAGCCGGGAGTCTATTCTGTCGCTTGTCACCGGCCTGCCATACCAAAGCTTCAACTTCCTCCATCGCTGGCTCGGATACATCATCTTCCTCCAGTCATCCCTTCACACCATCGCCTGGTGCATCGTCGAGATTCGTCTTTACCAGCCCCAGCCATATGTTGCCAAGAACTGGATTGTGCAGGAATACATGATTTGGGGTTTGGTTGCGATGATCATCTTGACATTGCTAGTCCTGCTCTCCACACCCTGGGGAATCAAACTCACCGGTTACGAATTCTTCCGCAAGGCCCACTATGTTCTGGCTATGATTTACATCGGAGCATGCTGGGGCCACTGGCAGCAGCTTAAGGTCTTCCTTTTGCCTGGACTCATTGTCTGGTTCATCGATCGTGGTATCCGACTTGCTAGGTCGGCTCTGTTACACTACAACTTCCTGCCTTCCGGTCATATGGGTTTCCGCTCAGCTTCCTCGACCGTCTCTCTCTTCAAGGACGAGGTTAATGGTGATATTGTGCGCTTGGATTTCGACCACCCTCAAGACGCTTGGTCTGTCGGTCAGCACTTCTACCTTACCTTCCCAGATAGCAGCATCTGGCAAAGCCATCCATTCACTCCAGTCAGTCTCCCGGTCTTTGGTGCCGACAGCCAGAGGCACTCGTATATTTTCCGCGCAAGGAAGGGTGAGACCAAGAAGATTGCCCAGCTAGCTATGAAGCGCATCGCTCACGTCAAGGACCATGAGGAGTCACACGAAGGATTGATGGCTGATGCCCGCATTTCGGTTGTCATGACTGGCCCATATGGTGAGCGTACGATGAACAGCCTCGCCCCTAACTCCAACATTCTCTGCATTGCCGGTGGAACTGGTATCGCATACGTTATCCCGGTTCTTCTCGATCTCGCCTCTCAAAAGCAACACCCCGATCGTCACATGTCTCTTGTATGGGCCATTCGCCGGAGAAGTGACATCGACTGGGTCGCACCCGAACTCGCCATCTTGAAGCGCAAGTGCCGCAACTTGCGCACCAGCATCCACATCTATGTCACGCGCGCCTCTGAAGAAGTAGACATCCCACCACCCGCCACATCAGAAAAGGTCGGCGCAACAGACTGCAGCAAGGAAATCAACCCCGCCTCGAGCTCAGATAGTTCTACCCAGGACGCTTCTTCCGCCCTATCGGTCCACGGCGTGTCGAAATCGGATCTCGGCCTGAACCACGTCCAGGCACGCCCCAACCTTGACGCAATTGTGCGCGAGTTTGTTGCTGGAACAGTAAGAGGAGGAACAGACGTCTTTGCTTCTGGCCCAGGAGGTATGATCAGCGACCTCAGGCGCATCATCGCTAGCACCAACAAAGGTGGCGATGTGTGGAAGGGAGATGACAGATATGATGTACGGCTGACATGCGATGATCGGTTGGAATGGTAATATTTTTTGTAGATTTTGATACCCCTCAGTACAATCTTAGCGTTTTTCAGTGTGCATGATACTTACGATCTGGATGCTCGTGATGAAGTTTTATATGTCCGGCCTAGCGAATTTGGTTCATATTGATCTGTTTGCAAATGGTGACAGCGTATCGATGGAAGGATACTATGCTCAAGGCATTACCGATAAGCCCGAGCTCACTTCATCGGAGGCGTTCCTGCGTATGATTCAAATCGAAGTTATGTAATATGATAGTTAGAGTGATGAATGTGATGATTTCGGCGCTAGTGAAACCTGCTGATTAATTGTTATGCTAGTGGCCTTAGTTATGCTGGCCGCGACCTTACCATACATGAAAGTGCAATTTTTCCTATATGACACAGAAGCATCACATCTTTTCATTCGAATCGAATGCGCTTAACGCATGTTATTAGCATACCCGTCGTTGCGGCGAAGGCGCCTATTTCCTATTTACCCCCGGCAATAACTCCGCTAACTCCGAACCCCACATCGTCACCATTCGTACATCCCGACCATTGAATTAGCTGACGATCCCCGTTGTTCCCACGCTCGGTTGTTACTCAAAGCCCTGACACCATATCCGCAAAGATGGCAAAACTACTTGATTTGTGCTACGACGTTCTCCTTCAGATCCTTGAAGAAATCAACCCTGAAGATGTGGCGGCTTGTGCGCAGACGTCCAAGGGCTTCAACAGCTTCATCAGGGAAAATGCGCGGATATATAAGACTCTCTACCTCAAACATTTTGTATGAAGAAAACAGCGAGATTCCAGTGATTGCATGATTCTAACTGTATGTTAGGATGATCCTCGCCGGAGAAGACCGACAGATCCAGAGCCTGCGTGGGTTGAGGAACTGCAAAGGCTAGTCAGATGCCAGAAAATGCTATTGTCAGCCGATAACGACCTCAAGGTAGGGTTCGCTCCTTTTTTATCATTTCTTCATCTAACGCTCGCAGCGGGAAGAGTTTACTTTCGTCGCATCGACAGTGGAAAGTCTTATCGTTACCATGTCGTGCAACAACCTCGGCATTAGTCACAACAGAACCTTGCTCAAGGAACTTTTCGAAAACATCTCCCAAAACCACGATGCTTTCATGTGTCGCTCATCGCATTTCAGTCGGGCTGGGACATCAACACAGAAACCAGCTGAGGATGAAGAAGGCCGTCAGCTAAGCGCAAAACTGCATAGCTTATTCGGCTTCCCCAATTCTAAGGGCTTTCCTCAATCTAAGGTTGGAGGGAAGAATGTACTTTTCACTCAACCGTATGCCCGATCACGCGTATATGATTTAAGAAACTACACTGATAAGAACAAATGGGGCCCTTTCCGCAAAGATGGAAGCATGCGAGTGGATTGGGAAATGATCGAAAGCATCATGATCGTACTTGGATACAACTCATTCTTTTCCCTTCAGACGCTGAGCAACCGACTCCAGCTGCCATGGCTAGACTCACTCGAGGGTGTCATTCCAGATATGGGAGTCAACATGGGCACCGATCAACCAAATTACATAACGCTGCTACAGGAACCGGAACTCCCGCTCGATATGAAGGATCCGTACAGAGTCCAAGGAATTTGGTCCCGAGTATGTCATTCATACATTGATACCGTTGACAACTTACTGATAGCTCTCAGGTTGTTTGCTTCCTGGATTACACTGATCTGTACCACTACAATTTCGAAACGGACGCAAGAAGAGTTCCTGCTGACCAGCCAAGAGCACCACTTCACGTAGATGAAGCCATTCGTCACATACTCATGGATTTGCGAATTACCGATGTTACCGCACCAGGCCCATCAGACAACCCCGAACTCCCTGTGGTACACTTTAAAGGGAAATCAAGATCCATAGATGTTCAATGGGATCCCAATGCTAACTCTGGCATCCGTGGCACTGTGAGCTTGACGCCTGAGGGCGAAGTGAGGTGGCAGACGATTTCAATTTTTGAAGGGTAAGTTTACATTGTTCTTGGCGCGTCACTGAGCTGAGTATTACTGATGTGTGAAAGCGGTGAGGAGAGGTGGCGTAGCGATGGTATCCAAGTAGGCGGGTTGCGCTGTCCACGAGGCGTTGTCGGAACGTGGTTTGACAAAGACTTTGACGTGCACGGACCTGCTGGGCCGACTGCGTTCTGGAAGATCAGCGACAAAGTTCTGGATTCCGACGATGAAGATGAGGGCTATGAACACGATTTATGGGAGGTTTAATTTTCTAAGATAGTGCTAGATGTGTAAGCATGCTCAATACACAAGGCATGCAAGACCAACTAAGTTAAGATGTCACCGTGTTCCATGTACATGCATAAAATGCAAATTTAGAAATATATTCGATTAGAGTTTTCTTTCCAGTCAATATTGTTCCATCGCGGACGGACAGTTATTAGGTGAGTTAGCACTGGACACAACTATAGTCTTATGAAGCCAATTGTTCTGGTTGAGCCTCTCTGTAACAGGCTGAATTCCCTTTGGTACACCTCGTCGATGGGATCTCGGTGCACGACTATAGAATCTAAGTGTGGGCCTCAGCATCCGGGCGAAATAACAAAATGTAGTAGTTTATTACTTACAGTATAGATAAGTACTTTTACTGTGCCAGTGCACAAGATTGCGAGCAACCCTGGGAGAAACTAATAGTTTGCATTGTCAAGTTAAAGACTTGTATACTGATGGTATGAAAGCTGAGAAACAATTATGTCATACGTAGCAAGACTCAAGAATACTTCACATAACCTAAAAGTCTAGAATAGAAAGTATTCAATCATGCCATATTTTCCAGTATGATTAGAAAGATGTTACATGTCTATGTAAATCCATTCTAACTCATTAGCCGTGATGCCGTCTACTTGCACCTCGTGCATTTCTCCTGGCATGACATCAAAGCCATTGTCGCTGAAACGTACGCCTTTTCTCTCGCTAAATACAAAGCCCTTTACTGGCTTTGAAGACGATACAAAAGCTATACTTAAATCCTCATCATATTCCACCTTGATCCCCCGATCTTCAAACGAAAGATATTTGATCGGCTCCGGCCAAGATACGTCTTGTGCAACACATTGGCCATCAATGTGTAGCGTCGCCTCAATGACGAAAGGATCAGCCTTCGTAAAATCAAATTCTTCATCCGATTTCTGTGAGTCGTCCACATCTGCTACATGATTCTTGATAATTTCGGTAGTCCCGTTGGCAGCAATGCGAACATCTCGCTCCATTTCCCATCCCAATCTCGCCCCCGTCTTGATCGATACATACCTAATCCTCACACTCCCCTTCACCTCTTTCACCGTACCATTAGCAGCCCAGACATCAAACTCCACATGCCGCCACAACTCCCTCATATCAACATGTCCCGTATCTCGCTGCCATAGCTCATCAGCCGGTCGCATAGTCCAGCTCTTGATTTTGCGCTGCACACCAATAGCAACAGACTGCATAGCACGCTTGATAGCATAATACGCCGGTTTGGGGACACAATCGTAGTCGATAACAGCCCAAGACATGGTCGGCCAACAGTCATTAAGTTGCCAAACCAACACGCCCCCACACTTGCGACTACCACGCGATCCCCAATCCCGACGCCACGATTTATACGCCCACGACATAGCATCCGCCTGCATGACCTGCGTCAGATGCGTGAATCCCTTCAGATCATATTTGACGCGAAAGTTCTCAGTCACATAGCTTATCAAGCGTCGCTCATGTCCAATCGCTTTGTTACGGAAGTCCATGGCCATGGAGCCCGGGTAGCGGTCTTCTGGCCGCGTGACCCATTTCTTGATTGTAGCTATGTGCGGATAGGCCTCCATGCCGAATTCGGAGATGAAACGGCCGCCTAGACCGGGGAGGCGTTGGTATGGTTCCATTGTGCCGTGCCAGACGTTCCATTGGTGGACGTCGCCGATTGCAGGATCGACTTTTAGGACGGTGGAGCGGCCGTTGCCGAAGGGGGAGCTGGGGTGGTAGGGTGTGTTTGGAGATTCTTGGGATACTATTTTTGGGAGGAGATGCTCGTAGATGTAGCGTGCTGGGAAGTTTGTTTTGAGCCAGGACTCAGGATCTTTGTTGTCAGGATCGTAGTCGAGTCCGTAGCGCTCTACAATTTGGTAGTCTTCGTTGTTTCCTGCCCAGAGGACGATGCTTGGATGCATTCTTAGTTGTTGGACATTTTGTCTGGCTTCAGTTTCCACACTCTCCAGATATTGTGTGTGTGCTGGGTAGTTTGCACAGGCAAACATGAAATCTTGCCATATGAGCACACCCAGCTCGTCAGCTGCAGTGTACAGCGCATGGGCTTCATAGATGCCACCACCCCATATGCGAAGCATTGCTTGATTTCCATCGGCCGCGAGCTTTACCCACGCGTGATAGTCGGAAGGCGTGAGACGCGTCAAAAAGGAGTCTGCGGGTATCCAGCATGAACCGCCACAGAAGATGTCAATGTTGTTGACGCGGAAGTAGAAGGATTGGCCGTATGTATCCAGCTCTTGAATGAGCTCGGCACGACGAAAGCCAAAGTCTTTTGAGACGGAATGAAGTCTCTGAGATTCGGATGTCTCAGACTGTGCGTAAGCTTCCGCTTGGACAGTGTACATACTCTGATCGCCGTAGCCTCGCGGCCACCAGAGCTCGATATCTTTCATGATGCCAAATGTACTCGCAGTTCCGCAGCGATCTTCAGACTGAGGATATATGGTATCGCTCCATTCGATAACACTGCTCCCTTTCTTCGTAACAGTAAAAGTCAACGAATCAATGGAGCCTTTCCATTCGACCCCAGCTGTGATCAAAGCAGAATTCAAGTCATGAGAAAGATCGTAGTGGATGTCCAGATTCGACAATTCACTCGTCCACGTCTCCAGCGATATCGGTTTCCAAATCCCACACGTCATCAGTATGGGGCCCCAATCCCATCCCCAATGATACTGCGCTTTACGAACCGGGCCACGCGAGATCTCAGTCTGGTGTACAATGTACCGATGGTCTCCATGTTCCTTGACAAGTTCCAGGCCCCTCTTTCGCGTAGAATGAAAGACGATTTCTAGTGCATTGTCTCGGTCTTTCAGCTTCCCTGTGATGTCAACCCAATGCACTTCAAACATGTTATCTGATTGGAGGATTAAGAAGCCATTCAGATAGACGGAGGCAAATGTATCCAATCCTTCGAATTGAAGTTCGGAAGTCACACCAGCTTTGCCATAATGTTGAGGTGCAGCGAATGTGGTACAATATGTCCATGTCTCGTCTCCAACCCAGCGTACTGACAGCTCGTTGAGATCAATGAATGGATCCTTGACTTTTCCGTTCTTGAGAAGGTCACGATGTATCTCGGTTGGAGCATCGTGCGCGGGTAGAAAGGGGCTAGTGGAGGAACGGTCGCCTTGCTTTACCGCCCAACCTGTTGTGAGCGGCGTCGATGTATGCGGTACTAGCTGCATACTTGGTCTTGTCATCTATGCTTACAAGGCGAAGGATGTACTTTGGTGTTCATGACAGATGGCAGATGTTCGGTGGCTTTTGACCCGCAGTGGCACCACCAGTTTCCCGGGTGCGGGGTTTCCCACAGCTCTTTCAGGATGGGATCAGCGCTCACCGTTGTGCAGGGTATAGCAAGAAAAATCCTGGTTCAAAGTAGGTTAAATGAATATTTCATTAGGCTTAGAAACATTTCAGTTCAACAAAAAGCCTCAAGCTATGGTCCATATTCTACTAGTCAGCGAAGGCTATTGAGCTACTCGAGGACCTTGAAGCCAACCAAGTCCGGTGCAAACCTGTCTCCGTAGCCTCTAAACTCTACTGTGTTTGCACTGCCCTCAGTAAATCCGTCAACTTCAATGTTCAGACCAAAACTCTCTTGCCAGTTCCCACCGGAGAGTGGGAAGGCCCATCTCTTCGCCTTTTTACCGTTCACAGCTACTGTCATGTTTCGCGCGTTGTCACCCCAATCCCATGCGGTAGTGAACGCGTATTCATAGTTGACGAAGTCAACACTTAAGAGTTTCTTGCCGGCAGAAGCAGCACTGACATTAGAAAAGGTCACACCAGCGCTGCGATCGATGTACCCGACCTTTGATCCGGTTGGCAAGCAGGCGCCCTCTGCACAAGATACTACTTGTGCTGGCCCAGAGAGAGATGCATCGGCAGCTGAATGGTATGCGCCAGAACGCAGCGGAGCAGCTACATCCATATCGGATAGTACCCACAGGCGTAATTCGTGACCAGCAAGATCGAGAGTTTGGGAGCCAGAAACAGCACCCAGGTCCTTCGCAGCCCAGACGTCGCGTGCATTAGCTGATGCAATACCAAGCGAGGCCAAATTCAATTCGACAGTCTGAGAGTCATTTCTCCAATTTGCAACACCCAGAATCTGTTTTGAGCCTGAAAGCTCACCTAGCCATATATCCCATTCGCTTTCGGTGTTACGCTGGATCAATCTTGCTGGCTTAGCAAGCGGATCCTGGTTAATCGCAATCACTTCTTTGTTTGTCATGATATCTATTGAGGATTGGCTGAGGCGGTTCGGGTCAAGAGCTGCGCCCATGATCAGAGGCGACTTGTTGATTGCCCACATGCCGAAGTGGAAGCGCTCTTCCTCTTCGGAAAGTGCCTTCAGGCCAATGCTGTTTAAGTTAGCTTATTTCTCGAGATCTGAATAAGACACATACATCAACATGTCCATGTCGGCAAAGGCACCGGTAGTCGTATGTCTAAAGTACGGCACAATCTGGTTCGTAATTCGCCAGATGCTGCGCCAGGCGTTGTAGATGTCATTGCTCATTCTCCATGTAGTTCCAATGTCGGCAGCCCAGTCACCAACGTTAGTTCCAATTCCCCATTGGCAAACATAGTATTGGATATCGCGGTTGACAGCATCCAGCTCAGCCGCCATGTGTTGGAAACGAGCGGGTGATTGGGCCTCAGCAGAGCTTGAATCAACCATGGTTGTATTCGATGTAGAATAGCAGTTGTCGTACCTGATTCATGTCAGCTATCGTTTTAGAGTAAATTTAATCATGTTCTTTTACTTCAGCCTGTCTCCACCCCATTCCGCAAAGCTCTCTGCATCCAATTGCTCGAAGCCCAGACTTGCAGGCAGTGCTTCAGATCCGCACTGCAGGTAGCCAGCTCCAGAGTAGAGACCAAAGTCAAGTCCAAGGTCATGGAGAAAGTCACCAAGAGCCTTGCCACCAGACGGAAAGAGTGTCTCATTCCATCGCAGCTTCCCATTGGAGTCTCGATCTTTTGAATTCCAGCCGCAGTCAACCGTCACAAAGTTATAACCAACACTTTGAAACCCAAGATCTACGAGTCCTCGAGCACTCTCATGGATCTTTTCTTCATCGGGGAGGCAATTCCAGGTATTGTACGAGTTCCATCCCATAGGAGGTGTTGGAGAACGCACAAGTTTTGCAGCAACCCGATGTGTGAGCAGCGACGCTGCGAACAAAAGTGAAGCGGCTGACATGATGGCCTTCTGTCGTTGAAGATGCAATTGATACACGTCTACAAGCAGCTACTTCATAGGGTTTAATTAAATACCCGGTGGACATGACGGTGCATACTGCATGGCCCAGAATGAAGCAGCATCATGGCATCGGGCCACGGAGAAATTGATCGCGATGCGTACAGTCTCAGTCTTGGGTTGCATCGCCTGGCTTAACCACAACAGCTTCAAGTAGCGATCATCAGAACGACAAGAGTTTATTGCAAGGATGCAACTCCGTCTCGGGTACATGTGAGAAGAAGCTTTGACTTTTATCCGGGGAGTGAATGCAAATAGGAAGTGTAGTATGGTACCCCGCGCACGCTAACGTGAAATCGCGACGTCATGTTAACAGTAACTAGAGGGGGATGTACCGATGAATTTGAAAGACTGGCAGAAGACGCGAAAGTTTATTGCAGCTTTTAGTGGGGGGGGGGGGGTCATCTTTGGAAACAAAAACAGTGATGGGTGTTATGGATGGGTGAAGGAACATGAATTCGAAAATGGCTTTTTCATGATAGCATTCGGTCTACTTACCGTCTCGATATGATCGCAAAGCGGTTTTTGCCTCAATACTTACACAAAATTTATATTCACATGTAAGCAGTTCAAGCGATTGGTCTCACAACTTGGTCTATTGTTCGCGCACATTACATACAATCAAACTCCCTGCATTCCACCACAAAGGGCTCAAAACACGGTCCGATTGCCTCCGTTTGGCGGCTGGGGCCATTTGTCCAGAATCGTCTCTTCACCTGTAATAGTCAACTTCAACTCAGCCTGGGTAGGCTCGTCGAGGAGAAGCGTGTATTCGCCGGGATAGATAACAGTATTGCCTGATTGATCCACTCTAGCCAATTCTCCAAGTGTAAGCGGAAGCGACGCTGACTTTTTCGCGCCCCCATGAATGTCTCTGAGCCTCCCATACGTAATCAGAGTCTTCAGTGGGTATGGCTTAGGTCCAACCTCACCCTTGATGAAAGCGAGAGCGACAAAATCCGATGTTCGGTTACCCTTGTTTGCCACGGTGACCTCTAGTGGTGCAACCTCACACAAATCCTTATACTGTTGTGTGCAGCCATCCAGAATTTCCTCGATATCGTAGGTGAGGCCTTCTTCACTAGCAAAGCTGGCCTCAAAAGTGGTATAATGTAGACCAAAACCGAATGGCTGAACGGACTCATTAAACCAGCGATAAGTACGACCGGGACTTTCGGTGTGTGGGCGCAAGTTCATGTCAAGCATAGAAAGTTTGACATAATCTGCCGGGTATTCCGTTATTGGCAAACGACCTGCAGGGGCATGCGCACCGGAAACGACGTTTAGTATCGCTGGACCGCCATCTTGGCCAGGCCAATTCGCCCAGATGATTGAGTTGACGCCTTCCATGGACAGAAGAGGGGAGTGATCAGTCATATCACCAAGCGTGATGACAACAAGCGGCTTGCCGAGTTTAGCTAGTTTGGTAAGAAGGTCAATTTGCACTTGAGGAAAACTGATTGTAGTGCGATCGTAGCCTTCCTGCGCCACTGTCCAGTCTTGACCACCAAAGTAGAGGATATAGTCGGATTTCTCAGCCGCATCGAGCGCGTTGGTAGTCCAGTTGTCGGGCACACTTGAGTTCTGGATCATCGGGCCCCAGGCTATGGCCATATCTAATCCCATTTGTTCACCAGCGAACACTGGGGAGTGCCGGTAAGGGGGTGGACCGCTGTAGATACCCTGGAGTTTGGAAGAGTCGTTGGCCCAGAAACCTATCATAGCCACTTTTGATCCCTTCGTGAGAGGCAATGGAAGTGTGTGGTCATTCTTTAGCATGACCAAACCTTCAGAGGTAACTTGCAAAGATAGTTGTCGTGCTTCGGGCGTGTTAATGTCTTTATAACTCAAGTTTGCATAAGTTGCCTTCGCGCCATCAAAATAGCCGGCATGGACTAGGCCTTCATATTGTCGAGTCAACGCTTTGTCGATAACAGAAATATTTAGAAGGCCTTGTGCCCAAGCTCCTGGGATATCTGACGATCCAGTGTATTCACAACTAAGATCCATACCCTTGGCAAAAGCAAGTGCGGTGCCTTGCGCAAGGGTTTCGACGTATTTGTGGTTCTCAGAGATATCTGCAACGGCTTCACAATCACTAGTGATATAGTTATTGCTATCCGTCCAGTTCCAGTGGTCCCTCAGGATTGTTTGAAGAACGTAGGTGTCAGCGCATGTTGGAATGCCGTTGACTGCATTGTAGCTGCACATGAATGACCCGACCTTGGAATCACGCGCACATTGCTGAAATGGTGGCATATAGTACTCTGCGAGGTCTTGCATGGTGATTTTTGCACTGAAGTTGTGTCGATCGTATCCTCCCCAAGCTTCCATGTCATAACCCACATAGTGTTTGCACGTTGCAATAATCTTCCTCTGAGCTTGGTCACCCTCGAGGCCAGCAAGAAGAGCTTTGGTGTACCCTTTGATTCTTCGAATGTCTTCTCCGGGGGATTCACTGGCTCGGCCCCATCGTATATCGCGAACGGGATTGATGTCAGGAGTCCAATAGTCCACAGGAGCGACTCCACCGTTTCCGAACGCTCGAGCCTCGTTCCCGATAATGTTGGCAATTTTGAAAATAAGATCATCATCAAAAGCCGCTGACATGAGGATTGGCATAGGAAATGAAGTAGCGTTTTTGTAAGGTTCGACGAATTTGATTCCTGGTGCTCCAGCTACACCGTGTAGAGCTTCGCCCCACCAGTTATACGCTGGAAGACCTAATCTTGACACACCCTTAGATTTACTAAATCTGTTAGAATAACTCTTTGGATGACTTGAGGAACTTGCATACCTGACGAGGTTATCCAGCTTTTCTTGCGGCTCCATAGCTGCGACGAGAGCCGCTGCCCTCTCATGAGGAGGCGCATTGACATCGCAAATCGCATTGGTACTCAAGGGACCATTGGTACAATCAGGACCGATTGCTGCATGTGACTTTGATATCAACGAGGCACCAAGGACCACGGCAGTAGAAAGGAAATGCATCGTGGCTGATCTCTGGACACGATTACAGCTTGAAGCAACGTATACACCGCCGGAGGTAGTCGACCTTTTATGGCGTGTCTACCATGCAGCTCCCAAGTACTAATGAATCGGTAAAATACATACGCGGATTGGCTCATGTCATATCTGATCAAAATTTACTCCGCCTTTTGCCGTAGATAGAAAAGTACCTTGTTACCCCGCGCGCAAGGCCCCTGGATCTGCGCAACGGTGTTCTGCGATCATCCCGACCAAATAAACGGCATTCAGCCACCGGCTTCAATGTGATGTGATGCGTGTATCACATCACTCTGCATACAAGCTCATCAATCCAATTCCCTTGAGAAAATTTATACCTGGACTGGGGCTTGGGTTCAGTCTGCTGTGGTAGTAGACAAAAGTTTTGTACGCAGACACTGAAAATAATAATCAGGCGCTTCTTGGGATGACTACAAATTCGTAGTTTATGGGAGAGAAATACGAGTCTTTTCTAAACAACTTCAAAGGACGCTACACTACATATAGCATAGCTCTCATTGCCTCCCCCAGCCTGTGTCAAGCTCTTACTGGCGGCCCACATACTATATGATCTTGGCCTGGTACCGCCACAGTACGACTCATCTGGATCGGCGGGAGAATCTAACATCCTTACTCCAATATGCATGCTTCAGAAAAGACCCGCAGCTCTAATCAAGAGCCGGCAACAAGCATGGAATATTCACTGCATACTGAATAGCAGCAATTGCAAAGTACCATCCAGAAACCAGCTCAGGAAAGCCAAGACGACTGGTAACTCGTCGAAAGATCTCAATGCGCTTAATTTCTGTCTCGACTGCATCAGAAATAAGATTAGAATGAGTAGCATCAACGAAGGGTAGTGCTAAGATAGAATCAAAGAGCTGGAAAAAAAGTGAAGAGAAAACACCAAAGGTATTATTACTAGGAAGCATAGAAATGGCGAAGATCCTGTGACATAGTCGGGCGCTAAGTTAAGATACTCGTGCTGACTGTATTGAAGGGCGGTATGCTTTGATCTGAAAAACTTTAGAAGCTTTTCAATATGCGATAAGTTACTATACACTGTCTTTTTAATCACGGAATACTAACGTGGTCTGATGGGTTGCGTGTCGATGATGTGGATGTGTCTTTTTATGCTGCCCTGGAGCTTAGTTTATCTGATGACTGCTGTGGAATGCTACACATAATGAAAATGGAAGGGTGGACCTAGATACTCATCGTTCACGATGAGCACAGCTATGCGAAACGTGGTATGAAATTGAATGATGTTATGAAGTTGAGACAACATTATGAACGTATCTCAAACACATTGTGACCAATTACGCAATCCACGATTAATGTGACATTCACGGCAAGCACTTTAGAAGGGCTGGTTAAGGAATACCCATCGTCTATGCGAAAGGGTTTTACGCGCCGGTAACCTCTGCTACACTTTCCAAAATATCCTATGAAATTCTCAGCAAAACTTTACTGATGACTATGTGGACAGTTTTCGGGAGGCTAATCAATGGTAGAATTCTTTACATTAGTTCTGCGGATAGCCGAATAACGAGATTTTGGAATGGAATGACGACTAAACAGAGTGCTAACAATGTTAGAAGATTCATTGGTATCTGCCCTGAAAGTCTAACTTTGAGAATCTATTGATAGCCACCATGTTCTGGTGACATATCCTCGCCCTCCACTTCTCTTGCCAGAACGGAAAGTAATTCCTAGAGCCCCACATGGGCCACCTTCGAGAAACATACTGCATTGAGAAGACTTCTTACCGTTCAAGTGGCAATGGAGCTCCATTTCTTTAATATTTCAGTTTAATCATTTGTGGCACGAGTCTTGTGCAGAGACAATGCGTTGCGGAAACAATAATGGTGAATGTTTTCGCCCGCGTTCTCGTCTTTGAGTTCTAAGCGGAATTCCAAGAAAGTCTAGAGGCACAGTTATTCGCACCTAGAGGTTCATTTACAGGAAAGTGAGTTGTATGTACGTGTTTAGGATAAACTAAATACCTTAGCACCGACAATGTCGAAGGAAGAATGCCAGACTAAACATCGGCTTGTATCGTCATGTCCTTTGACCTCGCTACAATACTACAATTGAATTTTGTCGCAAAAATTGGAACGAATGGATCTTAAAACTTTCGGTAAACACCAGCAATTCAATCAACTATTATACGTATTGAATGATGATGTATCACCTGAGGATATCAGTTTGTAAACAGGCAAAAGATGACTTATTGGCTTTGGTATCTTCAATAGCAACATAAAAAGACCTGTATTGTACAGACAAGAATGGTGTGAAAGCCTTCCGAGAAACCCAGTATACACCGTTCATGATGCCCTAACCAAAACACTACGTCCACACCAAATGCAGATCAACGCCTAACCAATCAAAAACGAAACGCTTGGATGCAAGTTGAAAAAGCGTACAATTACAAGACATCGCGTACAACGATGCGCGGACTGCTTCTCACATCGCGAACTGGAGGCATGCGTCCAGTCTCCGGAGCGAGCGACGCATAGTAAAGGCTATGCGACGGAGAAGGCTCATTAAGGAAAATATTCGTCCTAGCGGGAGAACGCGAATGGCTGAAAAGCGGATAGGTCGGCATGTAAGGCGAATCCATGGGTGAGAAAGCATGCTCACTCGATGAGTCTCGTGCGCGTAAAGGAGACAGTGGTGAGAACTGATGGGAGCGTTCGGAATCTGGACTATTAAACCAGCCGCTGATAGCTGTGCCCATAGGAGAAACCAGGTCCTCGATGGATCTTGGCCGTGCGTTGCTGTGATTCAGTGTTGCGAACGAAGGGGTTTGTAGGCGTGGGCTCGAACTGAATTTGGGTAATTGGATGCGTTGGGAGGGGTGGCCACAAAGTAGTGTCTTAGGTGAAGCCGTGCTGTGTCCTGTCGTTGAATGTTTGTCCCAGGATACTGAAGTCCCTGGTGATAAGTATGGAGATGCCTGGGGTGGTGTAAATGTGGTTCTTGATTGCTCATGTCGAGAGAGCAAAGATCGATCATTGCGCGGCGCAGTCGAAGGTGGAGTATCAGAGTCGTCCGAGTAAAAGGAGTTTTGTGTAGGGGGGCCGAGACGAGGTGTTTTTGGAGGTGGAATAGGTGCTTTTCTTGAAGGTACGAAGGAATGCGTGAGTAGCGCTTGCGGTGATGTGCTCCACGGAGACAACATTCCTGAGCTTTGTGTTCGTGGGCTCACTAGCTCATGACTTTGCCTCCCCAGAGAACTACGATGTGGGATGTGTATATTGAGACCTCGTACACTCGACTTCTGTTTTGGCGACATTTGTAGCGCCCCGGTTGCCATAGGGTTTGTCGACCTTGCGAAGAGAATATTAGGCGAGACTCTTGGTACAAGTTCATAGTGAGCAGCACTTTCAGGGTCCGAATTTCGCATAACAGCATCCCTGTTCTTTTGATGTCTCCGAAACCAGATTGATGTCGGATGGCCAACCTTTTTGTCCTGTAGATGCATTGAAGATCTTATGGAGGTAGATCCTTGCAATCTATGACTAAGTTCCCTACAGTAAGGCACCATGAATGGAATGCTCGCAGTAATGATGCTCATACATAAGTGAACCTGCATTGCGACCAGTGGTTCCCAAATTCGATGGTGATCATGTCGCTGTGGTATGGTAGGATAGACCCAGATGGTTCGAACAATCGTCCCTGCAATGACAAGGAGGCGAGGAGAAAAGCACAAGACAACCGCCATTTTGCGGCAGAGGGGCATTTGGAGAGACGCGACTATATTCATGGGAATTGTAACCAGTGCAGTCTCAGTTAGTACGTCGAATGCACAATAGATAGTCCAGAAAATCCGCTACGAGAATCAGTATTCGTATTATATAGGCATGGTTGCTTGGATGATCCACTCACAAAATTGAGACAATGCGAACTGGTTGTTTTCCATGGACGTGGAAGTTCGCATTGGAATGCGATGGTTACCAAAGCCACTAAAGTCCAGGTGGAGATGAAGATGCCAAGAGCGAGTACCATGCGGCGAAGGAATTGTCGACTCGCTACGATATTGAAGAAAAGAACGAGAATAGAGAGCTTAGGAAAGCATACACCTGATATATAAAATAGTTCTGATGTATAGTATCCCTTAGAAAGGATGTCTGCCTGCGAAAAGGTCAAGGAGAAGGAGAAAGCGCGACCGCTGGCTGTAAGAATAAGCACAGTAGCAGATAAGCTGATGGCGAATATCTGGCTTGGTTAGTCTTATTGTGAAGTTCAGTAGTTTCTAAGTTCACTTACAGATGCTATGAGAATAAAACTATCGTCCAAGCCGACCTTTCGGAAAACAACTGTCTTCGCAATCTGCCGCGCGATGAGAACGACCACTACAGTGACTGCGAGAGTCCACGAGACCAGCTTGATAGCATCCATATGACCCTGTATGGTCGCCATCGTAGCTCTTGAAGGAAGTGAAATTCGCTGTGTTTGATGGAAAACAAAAAAGAAAATACCAAGGGATGACAAGAATATCTGCGAAAACGAAGCAGTAAGGAAAGTATGATTATGAGATTTCCAGGAAAATAGCAACCCGCCGTATCATTATGAAACTGAGTAGATTAGAGATCTGGTAGGGCCACCCACCTTGGTGGCTTGAAAAGACATTAGAGACATCTTCATGATATGGGCAACGCTTGTCTAAGGCGACCAAGCATCCATCGCTTCACCTGCAACAGGTCCAGGGACCAAAAACAGTACCATTACAATAAGCTAGTGATCCGAGAATATACGATTGACGCCTATTCGGCAGTGTTTTCTGCCCCATGAGACGCGTGTTGGAAAACACCCACAAGATGCACTCGATCGCAATACCCGCGAACCAAACCACTTCACCAGATGGTTCGTTCTGTAGTGTAACGATAAGTGCATTAGTGGGTAGAAAGTACTTCGCCACGCAGCTAATCTTGGCCATTAGGCGCTCGCTGTGCTTTGCCTATGCCGTTAAAGGTTGGGGCGGCTGACATACCGACCGGGTTCGTGCATGAGGGCACGGCGCCTTTCTGCCTCACCCGCTCCGGGCAGCGCACTGACAGACGGGAACGGTATACACGCATAACGCCGAACTGTATGAACCTCGACGTATCCTGTCTGCTGGGTGAACATGAGGACCAGACACCCGCGTGTCACATAAATTCTCATCGTGCCAAGTCAAAGAGTTCCACGGCTCGTTGCTGAGAGCGGCAGTTGGCTGAGATATCATCACCACAACGCGATTTTTCGGATAAAAGGGTGGATGTGACATGAGACTAGGTTCAGTTCGTGCATTCATGATGGTGTGTGTGGTTGACTGGGAACCAAGTAACTCCCAGTGGATCTTTTCTTAGATCTGACTGCAGACCCATCCCGCTCCGGCAATTTCGAATTTCTTGGCCACGGAGCGGAAGGATCAACGTCCCGGCCTCTCCTGATAGGCGCGGTCGTGTTGGAAGGGAACAAGGTACCTATTCTTGTATTTACCCAGTTACGACGCTGACAGCTGCTGCTATCTCTGAAGCGATTGATGTAAAAGTTTGATGAGCAGAAGAAACCCAGCGTGTGCGTCCATTTGGACGTGGTCAGATGAAAGGAAAGAAGGCATTGATCGTCTTATGAAGGACTGCAACGAGAAGTCGGTACGATGTATGCGCATTCGGAAACCGATGGGGTTGTGGGATTGGTAATGGTGACCTCTGAACCAGCAGCCACCTTGCTACCGCAGCTTTGTCGAGCTCCCTTGAAACTGCCTTGGGAGATCTATTCCGTTTGGGCTTTGATCACTTCCAAAAAATGTACCCACGCCCGCTAAATGACAACTAGATTGCCGAGTTATGGTTGCGGGGAGGACATGCAGCTAAGCGCAGCGACAGATGTGTCATACCTTCGAGTCCTCTACCGGTTTCACCTCCTTCATTAAAGTTATCACTTATCTTAGACTTTCCTGAGGCATCAAATATATTCATCTGTCAAACACAACACCAAGACATCATTAACAATGTCTAACAAAGTCAGCAGTTTAGTGACACGTTTCATCTCCAGATATCTCGGGACTGATGGTGACATTCATTGATGCCGAGCTGTAGCACCGAAAATCACATTGCTGGTCTGGTATGTTCGGGCCATTTTTACCCATGATGGAGCGTTAAGGGATGATTGGGCTGCTGGCTTGGCCGACAGTGGCCATCAAGAGGTCAGCGCATGTATATCCTGAGCACTTCGGGCGAACTGCACATTGAAAACCAGCTGAGAGAAACCTTATCACATATAATATACTGTCTACTCGACAGAAGACTACTGAAGTTCTCCAGGAAGAAGGCTATTGAATATTGCGGTAAATTGGATCACATGTGAGATGGTATCCTCGAAGTCGCAGAGTCATGTACGTCGTAAGTCTGACCTCACGACTCTTGTAGGTGAGCAAGTGCCCACTTGCATGCCCAGCACACCTATATATTCATAGATGGAATATTAAAACTTATCACCGACATCTGTCAAGGACCGAAGTGGTGACAAGGTTCGGGTGCGACCGCTGGCCTTGCGTAAGGCGTCAATACGATCCACACAGAAAGTACTTGTAACAAAGTCGAAAAATGTGAGCTGAATCGCGTCCTATCCCTTGCCAATATTTGGACGAAATACGTTCCCCAAAACGCAAGCTACAACTTGGGCCATATTGATGAGTAAACTATGAGTTCGTACTTACGGCAGCCTTTTGTGTTTTGATCGCCTAAGTCTTTTGGCTTTGCGTGACTCAGGTACTTGGTCAACAACCATGCTTAGCCTTGAAGATCAATAAATACCACACAGAATACTATAGACCCTCGTCAGAAAGCAGAGAGCATCAAGAGCAGTGCGTACGAGCCGGACAAGCATTTCTGCCTCTTTCTCGCTCCGGATATACAGGATCGCGGAAAGTGGAGCGGGCCCGGAGCTCGACAAGGAGCTCGGCTCAATACTTTGATCAATTGGGCCGAACATGAGATTCCGCCCAAGATCTTGTCAGCGGAGCGGGATTGGGCCCCTATGTCAAAGGCTGTAGCCATATTCCCAACTGTTGGGACGGAAAGCTGATGAGAGATCTCGCTTTCGGCCTGCAACGTAAGTAAATGTATACGGATGAAAATACAGAATATACCCTGAGTGGAATATGCGTCAACAGTGCGAACCACTTCAAGCAAAGATCAAACGCACATGATCCATGATTGCGCAATGCTCGGTAGCTTGATTGATTTCTGGAAACGGTAGACCACCTCGAACTAGAAGGTGTACGTATGTGTTTACATAGTAGATCACACTACGTCCGACCGTCATGATCGACAGCCCCTTTCTCGTACATTCTACGCGTATCGCACGATAACTTCGGTGTGATTATTGATCGACGACGAGCTTAGCTGTTGTTTTCCCGTTTCAGATACACACTTATCAACAACTTCCATAACACTAGTTGCAGTGTTGCCCTATACGCCTCATCTTGATTGGGCCTCATCATTATCAATTCACTGCCTGTGCACCCATTGTAAGATTGTCGGGCCGCAAGCATCGCCAGGACTTCCTTGGCTGTGAACTTGGCGCCTGGATAGACGTAGGACAAACCCACGAGTACAGCCGACGAGCTGAATGATCCAGTGGTCGTGCATTCACATGAAATATGTGATACGAGAAGAAAAAGTAAATGTGGCTGAGCTCATCAACTGTTGGTTTTGCATGCCTCTTGAGCCGCATCCAGCAGCGCGCTAACGCTTCAGGCTCGTTTCGCAGACCCAGTTCGGACGGCGGCTCCCGTCCATCTCTGGCCCTTTAGATGCACCGCCACTCAGTTGTCGCCATTTTGGGACGCGCACACCCTGTTCAAATGCTGAAACGCTAGGATCCCCGTCGATCACAACCGGCGCCTTACCTTGGGCGGAAATGGTGAGATCCGGGACCACGCTGTGCTAATCAGGATCCACCCAAGGCGAATAACAAACGAAACATAATGCTTGCAAAAAGCTTGTGGAAGCGCCGACTTCCTCTGGTTCGTCAGGAGCATGACGAAGCTCGTGGGTCCGACACGTCTGTGGTCTTGGGCGTCTGCGATCCAAGACCTTGGCAAAGTAAATACAATTACCTGACAGCGTTGAGTCCGTGTGACGGACGTGTGAGTGTTCCGGTTTAAAGCCGTGCTGGTGCCTCAGCACAGCCCGGAGTGAAGGGAGGGCCATAACACTCACTTTTTCTGCTGCTCGCAGCTATAGTCGCTCATTTGTCCCGCTTTCCCCTTTTCCCTATTCCCCACTTCACTTCCTCGGTGTATTGTTATAACCTTTTTTATCTTTGCACAAAATTGTGGGTCACATACAATGAACGCCTCTGCAACAGTACGGGCATCATACATCCGCCAGGCGCGAGTGAGCATCATCGGCCATCCAGTCATAGCACTACGACCACGGTCTGCTCATGAAGACAAACTAAAAGATTTCGTTCATGTTGATCATGTTGAGCATCGTCAAAAGTGTGAATCGGAGCGAGTTGCTGCACCCGCTGTCTTTGATTTGGAGAAGGATGCGGATATGAAAGAGATATACATCGAGGACAAGTTCGTCGACTCGACCGACAACCTCTCCGTTATGGAATGGGAAGAGTCCAGCTCGACCAGAGTGCGACTAAAGAAAATGGTTACTGTCTTCCCCTACCGCGACCCCATCTACCTTGTCGCCATCATCCTCCTCCTTGGCTCTATCGACCTCGTAATCAATGCCTTCTTTGACCTGCTACCCCGTCTCTATCCTTCCTCTTCCTTTGCCGAATCAGAGCAGGATATTGTCGCGGTGCCCCTCACAATTCTCATCGGCTCAATCCTTTTCTTCATCGCCGGTGTCTTCGACACTTTTGGCGCCCTCAATGCCGACAGTGGCCAAATCGGAGCCACTAAGACCAAACCCAACAAAGTCATGTACCGACCTGCTCTTGTTGGCACGCCACAGTTCTGTTGGATCCCTTCCCGGGCCAAGCTGTTGGACCTCACAGTTAACAGCCTAGCGTTCCAAGCAGGTCTTATCGTCCTCTTTGGCGGCGTCATCTTCATGTTCGGTGGCATTGTGGATTTCCCCGGTGTGGTGGATGAAGAAAGTCCATACTTCTCCTCCATTGTTTTTGGACCTCAGGTCGTCCATGGAATGTTGTTTTTCGTGGGCAATGCCATGCTGGCGTTTTCAGAGCAGGAGCGTTGGTACAAACCCAAGATCACAGACCCGGACTGGATAAGCGCTTTTTTGAACACAATCGGAGGTTTCGCGTTCATGATGGCGGGCATCTTTTTGTTTCAGAAGGAGGCATCTGTGGAAGAGGGTGAGATCCGGGCTGCGATTGCAGCCATGGTCGGAAGTTGGGCGTTTTTGGTCGGAAGCGTCATTCGCTGGTATGTTGTTTTGGAGGTTTGGTAATCGCTTTTTCTTCGTTGTATTCTGGCTGCGTTTTTTTCTTTTGTGCAAGGTGTTGTTGGCCTTTTCTTTTTCGGGCAGGGTTCGGCTGGACTTAGGCGGACCTCGAGGTTGCTAGGGTGATGATTTCTTTTCACACGGCGTACGAGAATGTATTCATTATTGCGGGGACATGATACCAAAAAGTTTTGTTTTGTAAAGAGATACACTTTTTCAGAAGTGGAGTGCATGTAACCGCGTCGAAAATGGATGCGCAAGACCAAGGTTTGAGGTTGTTGCTTGATCGAAGACCTTGGGTGGTATCTGTTCCGAAGTAGGCCTCTTCCAGTGCATGATTTGAATCTGGATGCATATTTAAGTGCTTCATAACTAGCCACAGTGTGTCAATAATAAGAGTATTATATCACCTTCATCATATTTCTTGTTTCTCCAAGGGTCCACTATTGGCAGAGATGAAAGCTAGCTTACTCCACCAATGATTGCTTTACGTATTCCAAAGCTATACACAACAAGCCCCTAATAGCTAATTCAACAAAGTGAGTAATGGTATCACGTTGCTAAAGAGAATCACCATGTATTATATGTTCGAGAATAGAGTGACTTGGTCGGTTGGGTCGAGTCGCAAATCCTTCCCGATGGGTCTTTACTAGATCGCTTCATTAACGAAAGAAATAAATAAACATCAAAAGTTCTTGGAAATCAAATGCTACAGGGTACCGTACAAACACTGATTTAGCAAGCAATACTAGTATATGTCTGCAGCTTTAGCTGCATATCACGATCACTCGAAGGGGAGGGGGGGTTTGTGCAGGAAGAAATGCGATCTGATCGGTATTAAGAATCTCCACTACGTACTCCCCTTGGCCGCAGCTAGAGTATCTGTCGCAGCTAGAGCATTGTTGTGGTGCAATTGTGTATCTATAACGTCAAGAGCGGCACCCGCGCCATCATTTTCAACTATCTATCAGGACTCAAGTAGACCGTTGTCAACGAGAGCACAAACTTTTTCATCTCATGATTGCAGACGAAAGTTTATTCGATATTTGGATTGAGCCGAGGAATATCAACACAACAATTGGAAGCAAGGTTTTGCAGAAAGTTACTATGACGCTGAGGGTGTTGCGCCGGGCTACAAAAGGCAATCATGTTCGATTTTTGGACTGAGCCGAGGAATATCAGTATGACAGAAAGCAAGGACTCACAGAAAAGCGCTCTGACACTGAGGGCTCTTCAATGGCTGGATTTCAAGCCACTGCCTAAAATGTCGACATTTCCGAGTTTCCTTTCATTTGCCTTACCGATTTGGGAGGACAAGGTGGGAAGCAAAATACCACGTGAACACATTCACTTTCAAGACTCAAGCAGCTAGCAAAGCATTGCCTTTCACGCCCCAGGAAGCTGGCAGGGAATTGTGTTTTCACACCCTAGGCAGCTGGCAGAGAACTGCTTGGCGTCACTTGCAGGATGTTACTGCGGCTTTCACTTTCACCCAACTTGCAACCAGTGAAAACCTCCTGGCAACCTGCCCTTGGCAGAATTTCTACACTATTAATATAGCTGCATTTCCCTCAATTATAAATCCTCTCTCAACACAGTATTCAACCACCAGTCTTTCCTTGATATGTTCAACCATTAATCGATTCTTCAGACACTCAATCATCAATAGATCTTCTATACACTCAGCTATCATCATGTCACCTATCGCAGTACTGGTCCTTGCGGTATTGAGGGCAACCGGCATGATATCAGATCCCCTCCTCCGCCCTCACAACTCGAATATCACGAATTTCGAGCTCACAAGTGGCTGTAGAACTAGCCATGAATGTTCCAAATTATATAGCGTCTCAGAACACAGTCTCTACAATATGACCGGCTTCGCTGAACTGGAGGTCATACTAGTTATCAACGCGACCCCCACGCTCGATGTCGCTCCCGGGGAGCAACTTGTTCCAGACCAGACTGTGTATGATCCAACGATCGAACCTGGGACTGGTATCATCTTCGAAACCATCCAGGATATCCCTGGCCACCTCAACTCTCTCACTTTAGGCCTTGTCATGGGACTGGTCCACACTCTACTGCTCATGGTGTACTACACCATTTTCAAACATCTCGAGTCTATTGTGAGCTTCTATATGGAGATACCTCAGATTGATGGGTACGTATATGTTGTATGCAAAATCTTACCATGTTCATCAACTAACTCGATCAGAATATTCATGCTCGAAAAAGCCGTTTCCGAACACCCATATGCGATTTACCCCTGGCTATCTCTAGCCCTGCTCACTCTCCTGGAGCCATTCCTGACATTCGTTTGGGACTACCTTCATCAAGAGTTCCATGATTCCCACGAAGCAGTCATGAAGAGGCTGGGGAGGTGCGAAGCCAAGGCTTGGGGCCAGACTATATTGATCAAGGCCCTTGGTGAAGCCAAAGATCGCTTCAATCTCGCTTTGGAGGCTCTCACTGCATCACTTGAAGACGCAAAGACTCAGATCTCGGGAATCGAGGAGCGAGTACTTGGTATCTTTGGAACTGTCAATCAACAAGATGAGGACATGAAGAAGATTGCACGGAGCTTTGAGAATATGGTGCGCGACCAGCACTCACTTCGGGAACACGTCGGCGATCTTTCCACAAATCTCTACAGGGAACACGCCGAACTGGGTTCTTGCTTGAATCGCTTTGTCCAAGCCTATGGTAGCAACGGCATAACCCTCAGCCACCGTTTCGACTGCCTAGAACACAAGGTCGATGCTTTGGAGCGCGAGAAAGCCACCCAGGCCGCTGAGATCGAAACCCTCAAGAGCGCTCTGAGCAAGGCGGATGAGGAAAGGGCGGCCATGATCACATTCTACCGGAAACAAAAGTTTAACAACTTGGCCACGAACGAGTACTACCAGAGAGCCATTGCAGAAGCACCGGAAGATCAACTAGCGCCGGCATTCACCGCATATATGACAGCCATGCATTCACAAATGAATGCTACGCTCCAAGGGGTGTATCGCACTGCTGGTGGTCATCCACACACGCCCCAACCACATATGCCTCAGGCCAGACAACAAAACAATGGCTACGGCATGCCTGAAAATGGATCTCCCGGTTATGGCTTCCCTGGGCTGGGCTCTTCTCGATATGGTCCCGCCGGTGGCTTCCCTTTCAACCAGAGGAAGTGAGAAACGGCTGCAATTTCTTTTCTCTTTATCATTTTGTTTGTGTTCACTAAACATTTCTTCGCATTGGATACCGATCTGTGGTATCTAATGGCTTTGTACTTCTGAGGCTTGGGATCGTGGTCTGGGATGGCGAGATATTTGCACGACTGGCGTGGCGTATGCGTTTGTTATATGCTCTTCTTGATTTTTAGTACCTGCTCTTTCCACTGCGACTTTCTCTTTTATTGCCTCAGTTTGGAGGTTTGCTACCCACGTCAGTCGTGTCTTGTTCGAATATCATTCATTTAATGAGTAACTCTGGAAACTCAGCTGGCGGTACTGAATGGGGGTGCAGCTTGAGCAACGTATTCTATACACTGCTCAAGCTGTATCGCTCCTTCAGCACCGGTAGATGGGCTTTCGGAGTTACTCATTTTATAAACGATGTAGTTGAAGCTTTAGCTAAATATCACAATTGGTCGCAAAGGAGGTCTGGTACACAAAGAAATGTGATCTAATCATCTCTAAGAAGCTCTGTGCAAAGTAGTTATGCTAAGATGTTAGGAATCTCTAGATTTAGGTAGCGCCTTATTACGTGATGAACACCAGAATCACCGCGAGCTCAAAAATCAGCTTAAAAATGAGGTAAAATACAACTGGACTTAAATATTCATATCGTCGCTGTCAGGCCAGCTGATGTGGTGCGAAGGGGCTTAGCCTCGTTTATGGCTTGCACTGCCCCACTGCAGCTGAGCTTCGTAACTCAACGGTGCTCTATCAACTACTCTGGTGATTATCCATCATTACTATCTGCGCGCCGTTATTGAATGTTCTAGTTTACCCCGCAATTTACCGTCAATGCTGTGGACTGAGGTAAGGAGCCTTGGGTGGCCACCCCGTCCTCCCCACACTAGTGCCAGTAGTTTCAAAAGTGCAGTGGTCCACGATGTCTTTTGGATTCGACATCGGTGACTTCATCACAGTGGTGGAATTTTTGAGCGAGTCGCGATCGAGCTTAAGAATTATCACAATGCTCCAACACAATTTCAAAATCTATCGAACTTGGCCTGCTACAACGTACACTCATGCACGTGGTCAAAGCCCAAACAGACGATCAAGACGACAAGCAGATTCCCGAGCGGATACGAGCCATAGTCAACCATTGTCTGCTCGCTCAATAGACTCCCATCAAAACCCTGATGTCATTTTGGATAAGACCTCCATGATCTTGGACCTGGTACACAATCTACCCGATTCAATCACCAATATACAACTGGAAATCGCTCGAAAGGGAGAACAGCAGATCAGACGGGACACATAGATGACATAAGTAGTTCCAGGGCTAAAATCTCAGGTAACAGAAATACTTGTTCAAGGGAAGAATAACATGGAGATAATGCGCTCTAGTAAAGCTCGAATTTTGCGAGAAGTAGCGCGGTTGTATTCCGTCTTGAATGACTTGAGGAAGCTTCTTCACTTGTGGGTTGTTGTCACAACTTTCGATGCACAGTATGGGCTAAATCTTTTAGGTTCTCGAAATATTCGAAAGATATGCTGGAAGCCATTATCCAGAGCACGTTAGTTGTCTTCTCCCACCTACGTGGCCAAAGATGTCGAACACCAAAACCGCCTAGCCGCATGCTTCTTGATATGGCAAGTCATATGGAAAGGCTTGCTTGAGCCATCGAATCTATTCCCCTACATCTTTTGGTCGACATAATCCGCCTTGACGATGCACTTGGAGAAAGCTGGGGTTTGCCTTTTCAAGCGTGTCAAACATGGAATGTAAGATGCTTTGGTCGATGCAATGCCCTTTGCACATTTCAGCTGACTAGCTGCATCTGAAAAGTCGTTCACAGTCATACTAAAGGTGGTTGTCTACGGAAACCAGCGACCGGGATTGGACTACATAATACGAGGCCAATTTCAACTTACACTTGCGAAGACGGGGCGTTCGATCGGCCAACCACATCGGTGGAACTCAACTATTAGACCAGGTGCCCACATAAAGCAAGCGATGGCTGTCCCCAGGCTTCCTATTTCGAAAGATGCGTGCCCTTATCCCTCCTGTGCTGGAACGTTATTGAGCCAAGTTGATGAAGTTGATAAGATATGGTGGGCAGTCCTGCGAGGCTAATGACTCGAGTACTAATATGTTGCAGCTTAACATATAGTCGATTGCCGAGCTCCACGCTTCTTCATACTCTACCGCTGAAGTTATACGCTAGAGTCCCACCACTCGACCCTATCCCAAGACAGGTCAGCGTTCATGCGCGTGTGCAGAAAACTGACGGCTTGGCGGTGGGTTCTGTTCAAATTTGCAAAGACTCCATTAGCTTTTTTCGAAGGATACAGGTATATGAGCGGCCGCCTCCTCTCACTTCTGCAGAAGAAGCTTACAAGAAGCTTCGGGATGATGCATCAGACTTTCAAGCGAATTTATACCTCAACTAGCATGCGCTTAGTGAAGTGCAAATTGATGAAGCTATCCATCGCCTGAGACGGACGATAGCGGTAGGTTTGTCTGTTGACTAATTATATGAGTAACTATATGAAAACTGACATGTAGAGTAGAAACTAACGATTGGATTCTTCGCTATCTTTTGGGGAGAGCCTTTATAGGAAAAGGTCACTTACAGGAAGCATACGATCCACTGAGCCTCTGCGCCCAATATAATACCATGATTCCTAATGTTTGGATTACGATTGGAGTACTCTACTTCGAGCTTAGCCAATATCTTGGCAGCCATGAACCTATAGCAAGAAGCATCCGATTGAACCCGTACTCGTAGGAGTCATGATATAATCTTGGGGTTCTTGTAAGCACATGCTTCAAATCCGCTTCAGCAACTAACACTTCCCACCAGTACGATAATTGTCGAAACCAAAGTGATGATGCACTAGAGGCAATGCGGAGAGCTCTAGATCTGAACCCCACTCTTTCCAACGCGCATATTCGAATGGAAGAGTTAAAAGCAGGAGTTCATGGGAATATGCTTACGGAAATAGTAGAGTGTGACTTGTTCCAGGCCTCAGATCCTATACCTACATACGTCGAAGACACGGGAATTCAAATCAATCCTCTCATTTCTATTGAGTATGATGAAGTATGAAATACCGAAAGCACCGAAGAAGATAATCTAGATAATAAGAGCTATTGAAAATTTTAACCTTTAGTTATGTCTATGAGACTACTATAGCACTAGTAAGCTTTAACCAAGCATAGCTACGTAAGTAAAATCTTACGTCTAGGTACTATGCTAGTAGATAACTTGAGTTCTTAAATCTGAATATTGTTAAAAATAAATGCAAAACATTGTAAAGCATGTCACGCCTCCTCCCAAAGCCAACTCCGCATCTTGGCAAGTACCAGACGGGGAAGGCGGGACGCCAACAGCTACGTCATACTATACTACATCCCCAGTTGCATTGAAGGAATACCCAACAATGTAACCTCGATGCTTGATAAAGGCTAATGATTGCGACTATGGAAGTGACGTGCATGAGCGGGGTACATTGAAAATGGTGCGCAAAGGTGGGGGAATACGCATTGTGAAAAGAGGTGATGTACTTTCTTTTTTACTACATCACCTCTTTTCAAAATGTTTAGTTCGAAGATACTCGCGGTACTTGCGATTGTGCAGCGACAATATGCAGATGCACAGGAAGTCGATTACTCGCAATTCGTGAACCCGTTCATAGGGACTGAGGGCGCTATACCCGGCTATGCATGTAAGTCATCTGATCTTCGGTCCTTATCAAATTATTAATACTGTAAAGATGGCGGCGGCGACGTCTTCGTAGGTGGTGCAGTTCCTTTTGGCATGGTCAAACTGGGCATCGACAGCTACGAAGAGCCTATCAATCAATCCGCGCTGAATGGCGGATATACGCCACAAGGTCATGTCACGGGTATCAGTTTGTTACATCAATCCGGAACGGGAGGAGGTCCGAAATACGGGTATCCTTCTCAGATGCCGCTCACAAAAATTGATGGCGATGTCAACTTGCTGGACAATCGCACATACTGGCAAGATCGCGTGCGTTGAGTAGCAATGTTCATCCTGCATTGGCTGACAAAATTCCAGGTCGGTGAAGATGTGGCTTCAGTAGGCTACTTTCGCACAGAGTTTGAATCGGGTGTACAAGTCGAGTTGTCAGCTTCACGACACGCAGGACTGCACCACTACACCTACCCATCAACTTCAGAGAAACACGTATTGGTGGATCTGTCGCACTATCTCCCGCATCCAACTCGAACCTGGGACTGTCAATTTTACACAGGCGGCGAGATCGAGATTCAGCATAATTCTAGTATCTACACTGGCTACACCTCCATTGCTGGAGGATGGAATATTGGTGCACCAGTCACCGTTTACGTATGCGGAGAGTTTGATAGCGTACCCGATGAGGCGAGAGCATTCAAAGGCCAGAATACGTTCCCTGTGGGTCGGCACTTTCGGACGTTCAACAACGGTACAACACCGCAACCCACATTTACTGGTAACACAGCTCGCTCAGGGCCCATGAATGACCGTATTGGCGCGCTCTTCACTTGGAGCAATGCCACTGAGATCAAATCCCGAGTTGGAATTTCCTTTATGTCTGTGGATAAAGCTTGCGCATACAAGAACGTTGAGCTGTTTACTTGGTCCATCGAAGACACTGCTCACGCAGCGCGCGACGAATGGAATCGTGATGTGTTTTCCAAAATTCGGGTTGACACATCTGAGCGCGCAAATAAAACGCGACTTGCGCTGCTATACTCAAGTTTGTACTTCATGCACCTTATCCCAAGCGAGCGGATAGGCGAGAACCCATTGTGGGAGTCTGATGAGCCGTCTTGGGATGACTTTTACACGATGTGGGACCTTTTCCGAAACCAAGTCTCGCTATGGCATCTCATTCAACCAAGTTATTACGAATCAATGATCAGATCTTTGATTGATATATTCAAGAATGAAGGGTATCTACCTGATGGGCGGTCTGGAAACTACAATGGGCTGGTACAAGGAGGATCAAATGCCGACAATGTTCTTGCTGACGCTTACGTCAAAGGATTGAGGGGTATGATCAATTGGACCGAGGGCTATGCAGCGGTCAAGAAAGATGCCGATGTTCTGCCTTTCTTCGACCAAAATCCCGTTGATCCACAAGGGTCTCTCAAGGAGGGTCGGTCAGCGCTCGATGATTGGATACCGCTCGGGTACGTTTCAGCGGATAGGAACACGCGCGCAGTATCGAAAACGGTAGAATATTCGCTCAACGATTTTGCTGTAAGTCAGATTGCAGCAGGAGAAGCGCCTGGCGAGCAGGATCTCTACTTGCGGAGGTCGGCAGGCTGGCAATTGAGCTGGGATCCCGAAGCATCGAGTCGCAACTTCACTGGCTTCGTTATGCCACGATATGCGAACGGTACTTTTCATAAAACATATGACATTACCGATTGCGGCGAATGCAATTGGCAGGATGAAAGTTATGAGGGAACTTCATTTGGTGGGCTGATTCGACCACGTGTTAATTCTTTACGACGTACTAATTTGAACAGAGTACTCATTCGTCATTCCTCACGATGTATCACGCGTGATTACCCTCATGGGCGGTCTGTCGCACTTTGAAGAGCGACTCGACTACGTCTTCCAACCAAACACATCTGGTGTCGATCTAGGTGTCAATGGACTCGGCATCACGACGATTAACAATGTTGCCAACGAACCGGACTTCCAAACGCCGTACCTCTACAACTATCTCAACAAGCAGTGGAAGAGTGTTGAGAGATCCCGTCAGCTTGCCAACGATTTCTATTTCAACACCACAAACGGTATACCTGGAAATAGTGATGCTGGCGCATTGAATTGTTGGTTGGTTTGGCAAATGCTGGGCCTGTATCCAATCGTCACAACACCCGTGTATCTTCTCGAGAGTCCTTGGTTTTCCGACATCAACATTACAGTAAACCATGACAAGACTCTTAGAATCCGAGCTGAAGGATTGGATGATGGGGATGAGAAGCAAGGATACTATGTGCAGAGTATTAGTATCAACAGTCAACAGTGGGATAAGAATTGGTTCCAGCATGAGGATGCCGGTGGAATTATGACAGAGGGCGGAGACATTGTGTTTACGCTGGGTCATGAACAGACGGTATGGGAAACGGGCGATGTACCACCGAGCCCGGGTCATCAGGAAGTCGATGTTAGGAGCAGCATGTGATTCAGATTCAATCAATCATGAAAATTACAGGTTCTGTTGCTGTATGATTGGCTTCTGCGAGTTTTTTTCCCCCAGTCTATCAGCATCGGACCACGGCGGAAAAGGTCCACGCATGTAAGAATGATGGGGCCTGTACGAATGCCTATGCCGCCCATCGCTCACTACCAATCATTTCACACCGTATTGCCCGTGTACCTAGTTTTCTGCTGGTTGACCCTTTTCTCGAGTAGTCGGCAACTATAGTCGGACGTCCTGGCGAGTGTGACTGTTAAGGGCATAAGAGAGCGGCAACTAGCATATACTACCCGGCAATACATGCTTACCTTGACGGGATATCAAAGTTAGTATATGAAAGCTTGCACAACTCAATATCGTTTCAAAGCCACCGACGAAGCTTGGAATGTGTTCGCCGGTAACCCTCCCCATATGTCGAAGTCGCAAAGCAGGATTCCGGAGAGTGTTCTCGTAATCATTCGATTGGTTCGCCGAACACGGCTCACCATTATACTTACTGTGGAACACCATGCTATTGCGAACCCGCTTACATCCAGTCCCCTGTATACATGACGTCGGGTGATGTAGTAAGAAAGGCCTCTAAACCTTATCAACTAGCGTCTAAAACCCCATAGTTATATCTCCGCAGCCAAGAACTACCTACCACCCCGTGAACTCTCAACGTCCCGTAGACATAGTATCGCTGCAACAAAAGCATCAAGCAAACAACCATGACACTATCCAAGCTCATCCTCTTAATTTCCACCCTCCTCACCAGCACCCTCGCTGCCCCCCAAAAATCACGCGGCTGTGGCATCTCACACAAAGACCTAAGCCTCCCAGCCCAACACCTCGATTCCAGCGGCCAAAATCGCAGCTACTACATCCATCTCCCATCCACCTACAACAGCGATACCGCGTACCCGCTCGTCCTCGGCTTCCATGGCAGCCCGAGCAGTGCAATGACCGTCCCGCTAGACACGAAGCTCAACAACGAGACCTATTCCGGCAGTAAGATCATGGTGTATCCGGAAGGGGCTGGGGAAAGTTGGGCGGGGCCGACGTATCACAATGCAACGAGTGTGGGGGAGGACGTGCAGTTTGTAGCGGATGTGATCGCGAATGTGGAGAACAGATTCTGTGTTGACGAAGCAAGGGTATTTGCATTTGGGTAAGTTTGACTGTTTTTTTCTTTCTCACTGAGTAGGTTTACGGCTTTTTGATCGACTTTGACATGTGGTTGTGTCACGCGTTGTGCTTGCCAGGTTTTTTATATTCGGTGCTGACGCGGATATATGTTAGCATGTCTAATGGCGGCGGCTTCGTTGGAACACTGGCATGCGATGAAAAGGGGAGTTCGCTTTTTACGGGTCTGGCAGCGCACTCGGGCGCTTTCTACACGGATGTCAATGGGCCCGATAATGGGTGTGCGCCGTCGAAGGAGGTACCCTTGCTGGAAATCCATGGTGGAGCTGACAAGGACGTCCCTTACGCGGGCGGCAAGGGTGAAGGCGGCGAACTACCTTCAATCTTCAACTGGCTGAACTCATGGGCGCTGCGCTACAAGTGTGAGAGCAGCAGTGTGAATATTACGTTTGGGAGCGAGGTGCGACATTGGTCCTGGGGTTGCGATGGGAAATCCGGTCTACTCCAGCATTACGAAGTCATGCATTTGGGTAAGTCTATCCTGTTTTTTTTTTCCTTTGGACTAGGAGTATTTGCTGTTGGTTGTGGCTAAAGAACGATCATAGGCCATGCTTGGGCTGATACCGAACCCAATTTCTCGCAGTCGTATGCGCAGCAAGGACCTACGGTCATCCAAGCGAGTAGAATCATCATGGATTTCTTCGACTCGGTGTGAATACGATGGAATGACTTGAGGGAGAGAATCTACTCAAAAGAAGAAGACCGACGCGCCGTAATGTAATGCAAGGGAACGACAAGGGCGTGGCAGATCTAATGGCTCCAACGATGTGTACATACAAAACAGTGGTGGCAATCGTAATGTGGAGGAATGACTTAATGTGCAAAAAATGTCCAGCTTGGATGTATCTATAATACCACGACTATTCGTGATCCTTCCGTTCTAATGCGGTTAATATGTCAAACTCATCTGACACATTTGACACGCGCGTCACGCCCGAGTGAATGCCTGAAACGCATGCCGAGACAACGTGCTATGGAGCTCAGCCCCATCGCCGCGTCAATTATGATTGGCCTGGGAGACGCGACAATGGACACCAGCATCATGCTTGCTACTCGATCATTTATGTGGCACAGAAGCGAGGCTATATGCGACGGTGCGTATGGAGATGCTTGGACTGTGAAGCGGAAGAGTGGCACTGCAAGTGTTCACCAACTACTAGTCGGACGTTGCACAATAGGAGATCACGCATCAACAGCCTCAGGATCCCGCTCATGCCGTCACGCGCTCGCGGTGATGGTGACGAGAAAAGGGGACTATGCACTCAGGAGCCTCAAGGGGATATAAATGTAGTATACCTAAGAGCCAACTCGACGAGCAGCTTCACTTCCAACCTCAAGATCCCACCACCTAATACTCTCTTCTCAATTCGCCGTCTGTGACTGCGGATTCTTTGACCTGGTGTCTTTGACTCACGTACATATCTCTTTCTCTCATCAAGCATATACCCAACTCTTCATATAACCAACCATCCATTAAATCAATCCAGAATGCGTTTCACCATCGCCACTCTCTTCACTCGTAAGTAGATGGCAGCCCATATATCACTATAACAATGTGGAGCTGACACTTTCAAGTTGCCGCCATGTGCATGGCTCAGGTCACGCCTAACAACGCGGGTGCTAAGAATGTTGGCCAAGGAAACGGCGCGCAATTCATCACAGGTGGATGCGTGTCCGATGCCGATTGCAGCTCAGGGTGCTGCGCCCAGGTTGCTTCGACTGGCGACGGTGTGTGCAGTGCTGAAGTAGTGAGTCAACAGAACGGAAAGACGGGTTGCGGTTTCAATGACCCCAATGCCGCCGCCGTGATTGCGGCCGCGCAAGCCCAGGTTGAGCGCCAGGGGTTCAAGAGGGTTGTCCGAAAGGAATAAACGGCGGAAGCCTCAGCCTGAAGAAATGCCTAAATAACGACCCCCAAAATCGAATCAATAATCAAACAAATCGTAACGTCCCTTCATGCGTGTCACTTTCCGCGAATATTGTGCATCACGGTTTCATGTCATAAAGCTGCTTCCCGCACCAAAAGCTGCCCACAGCCTCGTGACCCACAGTGCGAGAATCAACTCCCTACACGTCTGGTCGAGATCGCTCCTTAACTCGATTGTTGGCATCTTCCCTCCGTAGCCCATCTTCATCACCTCAGTGGCAACGACATGGCCTTCCGAGTCTTTCCACTGACTAGGCTCCATCTCGTTCTTGCGCTGTTTGATGGCTTTGGTGAAACCCCCAAGCTTCCCACATGTCATTATCTCGACTGGCCGACTGCCCTGTGTCGGCACGTGTGCGACGTGCCAGCGTCGTAGACCAAATCGCACTTGTAGGAAGCCTGGAAGTGCACGAGCGGACTTTCCCTGGACGTAGTATTCATTTATGAGGAAAGGCGGATCGTGGGCTTCGTAGAGGAGCCCGCTGCTGGTGAATGGGACATTTGGTGCGCCAGCTTGGAGCATCGTGACTTCTTCTGCACGCAGTCTGCGCATTCCTAGTCTATTGATGGATGTATCGAGGAGGGAGGAGAGCTGGTAGGCCGGGGCATTGGGGGTGTGAATGAAGGTACCATAGATGGTGAAGGTAGTGGCTTTCTCATCAACGACGGCGTAGGCGGGCGGTAATTCCGGTGGGGGCAATGCAGAACTGATCGCAGGCGCCGCCTCGGACTCTGGGGGATCCCGTTCCGCCGGTGTGGGTTCAGATGGCGGTGGCAGCGGAGTTGTTGGTACACTTGTACGCGGAGATGCGACGACAGCTTCTTCATACGAAGGAATCGGCGGGTCAGCATGCAATGGAGCCATGGCGTAGAGAAGTGAGGAGGAGAATAGGAGCGGAGAGCTGGTCAGTCTGGCTGACTGCGTGTGAGAAAGTCCATTATACGAAGCCTGAGGGGCTGTGTTCTGCCAAGCATTTTGTTGTGAGGCGGAGGAATGTACTGGCGGGATCCCCAGATGACGCGGCGGGTGGCGGTCCCGTGCTCTCCGAACTTCTATGACGCACTATTCACTTCTCCAACACGACAGGCAGTACGTATGTACCTATATGTACATATATACTATGTACTGTCTCTATGTCTCGAAACAATAACTCCCTGTCACTTCCTCACCAACTCCGAGCCTGGTATCTCTTGTGCTGTACGCCGAGGTTCAGCAATGGCCTCGGGTACAGTTGAACGGCGAGCGTAATGGATATGACATGCTAAGCGGACTTTGGGACTGATTTGCCTTTGTCATTGAGCCTTGACAAAGCCCTCCGAATGTACTACCACTACATCTCGTCACATGATCGAAAGAGCTATACAGCGGGAAATTCACGTCAACCTACATGACGGGCTTGGCAGGTAGACAGCCGCGAATCCTCTTCAGCCTCAACGCATGCGTTTCCTCCGCTGATCCGTTACAAACCAGCTTGCCCGAGGATGGCGACTCATAAAATCGGACGACAAATAAGCAAAAAAATACGCAAACGGCTATGGCATCGCTGGGCCAAGACGCGAGGCGCCCCTTCATGCCGAATTGGATGCACAAGTAACACGTCCAAGAAAGGCTTCTACCAGCCTCAGTTACCGTGCGCATCCGCACCCATGTATTCCGTCTGTGGGAGCATTTGTTATTGGCGGTGGTTGTTTACAACAACTGTTTGGTCAAACTGGCTCTCCAGGTGTTGGGTGGGCCAAGATGTGCGAAACTTGTAATGTGTCGCAGAGTTGCCTCAAATATCGGGATTCGTGCATCCAGGCCAACACCAAGCCTTGGTACTAAGGCATTCACGTACGATTTCTCAAAATTTTCCGCAGCGCGCATATATATAAATGCCACAACGTGCCGATGGGAGAACTCGGTAGGAGTAATTCACTGTTGATCAGTCTCTTCACACATTCTTTCTTCTCTCCTCCTTCACTTCTTTCAAGTCTGTACGCTCGTTTCATACGACTTTCTTCAACGCCTTTTGGATTGTTTTCTTCAGATCAACAATACTCATAATGTATACCGCAACCCTCACTACCATAGCGAGCTTGGTCCTCAGCGCAGTGGCCGCGCCAATTACCGCATCACCCATGGACCTCGGCAACGGCCACATGCAACTATCATTCTCCATCGACATCAGCAACAACGAAGCAGTAGTAAATGCACTCGATGCCAACAAACTCTTCGCATTCACTTCCATGCACGCTGTTCACGCCGTTCCCGAGGAAGTCGTCAACGGTACAGAGCCTACAGGTGGTATCGCTGGCGCTTCCGGAACATTCAACTTCGGAATCAACAGCGCAGCCAACATGATCTGCTACAACATCACCCTGCACAACTTCCAGGGCGAGTTCGACTCCCCAGCCACAACTGCTACCCACATCCACGAGGCTGCGCGCGGCGCAAGCGGACCACCCAGAATCGCATTCCCCAACCCAGAACCGGTTAATGGAGATGTGGCAGTGCGAAACAGCGCAGGATGTCTGAAGGGACCCTTTACTACTGGTGTCATGGTCGAGGGCAAGGATTCAGGCGAGGGCTTCCACGTGAACATGATTGAGGCGAACCCTGCTGCATTCATGGCAGACACTCACTCCAGTTTGGCGCTGCCTGGTGCGGTTCGTGGCCAACTGGCTTAATGCTGCGCGAATGAAGGGGCGGCTAGGAAAAAAGACGTTTGGGACTGGAATCGTTCAGACTTGATAGCAGCATTATACCACTTATTCTTAATATATACATTTTTCTGGCATATGGTGTTTGGTGTTGGGATTGATGTTGCGTATGCCTTGGAAATGAGGAAGGGAAAGTGAAACATTATGCTCTTGAAGGACTTGACTAAATAAGGACAGCAGCGATCAATTCGGAGGGCAAGAAAAATACATGAAGAGAGGTGCAGTGACTTGGTAGGATACCTGGTGGAGAACATTACCAGACGGTCATAGCGATCGGTGAAAAGTGTATGGAGCCCGAGATTCGTTTCCACTTCTTCCGAGGTATGCGATGCAGAGTTCGACAGCCTAGTTCGAGATGCATTCTAGAAAGACCCCAAAGCTCATCGTGACCGAAAAGCCCGATCGGGATTCTCTTTTCACTTCAAGCCATATCAAGAAATGCATCTTATTATTCCAACAATGACGCCATTGTCAAGATTTTGGCCTTACTAATAAGGTTCGTATTCTTCTGCTTACGGGAGTACTAGCCCAATTCGTCTAGCGTTGCAGAAATCCTATGCAGGTGGACACCCAGAGGCAAATGTAACCCTAACTTTTTCTCCAACTCCCCTCTTTCCCACCCAATCCAAGGCGAGAGAAATGGCGTGCTCTGTTACCCGCAGCCTAGCTGCTACTGCAAACGCAGAAATGATCGCTGACTCGTGGCGCAAACCATGTATGCACCCAAGCCCGCCTTGTGTTGGATCCCCAAGGCATCCCAAGCTTTTGCCATGAAAAGCTTCCTTAAGTCTCGTCTCTGAGCTTCGCTTACTGCTCTTTGTTTGCATTATATCGCATCCTGATACTGCTGTATCGAAACACAATGACGGCCGTGGACCCCGAGAAAGCTCCCCGCGATGTCGCGACATCGCCAGACACCCTGACGGAAACACCTTCACACTTCATCAATGAGGACCGCTTGCGACGGTCCCTCTCAGCACGTCAAGTTCAGATGATTGCGATTGGAGGAACCATAGGAACCGGACTCTTCCTTGGTACCGGCAAGGCCCTCGCGACTGGAGGACCCGCTTCTCTACTCATCTGCTATTCTATTGTTGGCTTCATCGTCTTCTGCACCATGCTGTCTTTGGGGGAGATGGCAGCTTTCGTTCCCGTAGCAGGATCCTTTTGCACCTTTGCTGGGCGCTACGTGGACGATGCGTTTGGCTTTGCACTTACCTGGAATTACTGGTTCAACGACGCTGTCAGCACAGCAGCAGATTTGGTTGCGCTTCAGTTGTTGATCCGGTATTGGAGCGATAGTGTTCCCTGGTATGCGTTGGGAATCGCCGTATGGGTGCTTATTGTCCTAGCCAACATTATTAACGTTAAGGCATACGGCGAACTGGAGTACTGGCTGAGCTTGCTCAAGGTGGTAACCATTATCATTTTCATCATCTTGAGCATTGCAGTGAATGCTGGTGGAAATGATGGCTATGGCTATATCGGAGGGAAATACTGGACTATCGGCGACGCGCCATTCGTGGGAGGTATTGGTGGCTTCGCGTCCGTCTTTGTTACAGCCTCATTTGCATATGGAGGAACCGAGTCGATTGCCATTACAGCAGGAGAGACGCGCGATCCAGCTCGCACCCTTCCAAGGGTAGTGAAGAATGTGTTTTGGCGCATTCTGCTCTTCTACATCCTTACAGCTATAATGATTGGCTTCAACATCCCTTACAACTACCCTGGGCTCAGTACAAAGTCCAGTCGTACATCGCCATTCACAATTGCGTTCCAGATGGCAGGATCAAAGGCTGCAGGATCATTTGTCAATGCTGTAATCCTCACTAGCGTTATTTCCGCTGGAAACCACGCCCTCTACGCCGGATCGAGACTGCTCTACACCCTCGGCTCCAACGGCCATGCGCCCAAAGTCTTCACCAAGTTGACACGCTACCAAGTCCCGTGGGTATCGGTCATGACGACGAGTATCGTATCAATTGTACTCTTTTCCCTCTCCTTTGCTGGATCCGGCCAAGTGTGGACATGGCTGCAAAACATTGTCGGTGTCTCCAACCAACTGAGCTGGATATGCATCGGCATCTCATCTCTCCGCTTCCGCGCCGGCCTCAAAGCCCAAGGCAAAGAACACCTTCTCCCCTTTCGCAACTGGATGTATCCGTGGGGCCCCATTGTTTGCATCGTTCTCAACACCTTTATCGTCTTGGTTCAAGGCTGGACCGCTTTCAGCCCCAGCTTTGCTTCTGTAGACTTTGTTAGCTTCTATCTCGAGCTACCAATCTTCTTCGTCATGATTGTAGCATGGAAGCTTATCAAGAAGACCAAGTTCAGGAGAGCGAGCGAGATGGATCTGGAGACGGATGTGTATACAAAGGATGATATGGAGCCGGAGGAGAACGGATGGAAAGGAACAGGGAAGAGGGTAGCAACGTGGTTTTGCTTCTAATCGCATCTCTTTACTACATGAGAATTATGTTCAGTGGTGTAAAGGAAAAATCATCATGTTTATATCCAATATCGACAAAGCTGCTCCAATGCATACAAAGATGAATCTCACCGTGCTTGAAAGTTCTTTCCCTAATACCCTTGGAAGCCCGAAAGCACCTGTTTACGGTATGTAACGCGTAGTCTTTGAGTTGTTGTTCGTTTGTTTACCAAAGCAATTGCTCCTACAGCTACTCGTCAAAAGTCTGGCCTCGCTAAGCTCCCCTGCCCCACCAACACCAACTTTGCCCCATTCTTTGAATGCCCACCACTAACGCTACACCACGCCAATTTGGCCAAGCGGTATCTCAAAATGTGCGCCGTCGCCGAAATATGACAACTGCTGAGCGTAATATTGCGGCCGGGATGTTGCGAGGCGGCGCAAGCTTTAGAGAGATAGGTGAGGTTTTTAGGCATGACCTCTCCACGATTAGAAAACTATATAAAAAATTTCACCATACTAGTACTATAGATAATAAGCCTCGCTCTGGCTGTCTAAAGATAATATCACCCTATCAGATAAAGATTATCTATCGGCTGGCACGAAAATTACTAAAGATACTATATAAAAACCTTACTTAAGAGGCAGTATTTATAAACACTAATGGGACCCCTTTAAAGCTCCCTAGCTACTCTATATTATACAGTACTAGCTCAAAAGTCTGTTCCCCCGAGCGCACGGGCCACGATCACCACTTTTTCCCATAACTTCAACCCCGTGCAGCTCCACCAAACCACGTCCAAAATTAATTTTGAAATAATCAAATTAAAGCTATTAATCTTAATATTTTGTTTGATAACCATGTGCAGTGCGCACGGCGTCGAGGCGTCGCGGCATACTCGAGATCAGTTTGGTAATCAAAGAATCAGGTATGGCAGACCAGGCCTCTCGCAACCCATTTTCAAACTGATCCCACTCCCTTTCTGTGTCGCCCATGTAGTCAAACTCGGGGTGCAGCTCATGGAGTTTCTTTTTGAGTGCCCACCAGAGGTGTTCGATGGGGTTGAGATCCGGAGAAAAGGGGGGCCAGTCAATAGTCTCAATGTTGTGATTCCTGAACCAAGTTTTGGAGAC